>NC_041393.1:277872657-277880860 GCF_002162155.2 Triticum dicoccoides | reverse complement strand
CCGCCACCTCGTGTCGCCGCCGCCGTCGCCTGCAGCCGCTACTGCCGCTGCACCACCCCACCCCGCCGCCGGTGCCCCGCCGGAGCCGCCCCGCCCCACCGGAGGACCTCGCAGGAGGTATCGGCCGAGCCGCCACCGCCGGACTAGTTTTTTTTGAGAAAAACCACTTCGGTTTTTTTAAAAGAAAACCCTAGATTTTTTTAGATCGGTTTTTTTGGGTTTATTTAGTTAGTGAGCGTTCGCTCGTTTGTTCGTTCTAATGAACGCGTTCATCGTTTAGATTCAGATAACGAACGTACGTTCGTTAATCTGTTCGTCGTTTTGTTTTTTCTTGGATTTATTCCGCGATTTTTTTGATCGCGATTTCTGATCTGATTTTCGTTTTAGTTCAACTTTTTGCTCGTTTATCGGAATCGGGCGATTCAAACGCCTAGAGTTTCGTCTTGAAACCCTCTTTCTGTATAATCCACTCAAACAAGTTTTTGCTTCTGTAAAATGTGACTTAGGTCCAGATTAGTAAATGAAGCTTGTTTCTTTCGCCGTTTGAGTTTTGTTTCTTTGTTCGATTTGATTCTTTTTGCAAACCGGAGTTCTTAAGTTGAACTTTCTGGTTAGGTCTTTTATTTGAGTTTTACCTGTGCATTAGATGAGTACTTATTGTGTGCTTGCTTGCTTGTTTGTTTACCATAGAGTACCCGGATTGCGCCGCTTGGTACTTCGAATCTCTAGGTTTTGCGGATCATCAGCAAGGCAAGTAACACTTTGATCATACCTCTTTACTACCCAGTTTTTATGCATTAGATCAATCCTCAAACATTGCATTATTAGGATCTAATTAATTGTGGGTTTTGGGAAGTAGATGAGGTAGTACCTATTACCTGTTTTATTATCAAACCCTTGGGAGTTACTTCTACGTTTGCTTATTTATGCCATGCTATGCTAGTAGACGTGGATTGGGTGAGTGTATCCATGACAGATGTGAGATTGTTTATAAATGGTTTATTTAAGGTGGCAACTTTAATACACATCTGGGTGGATTGAGGTACCTGGGTATTCCAGGATTGCCTGTTTGTTTTTAGACCGCCACCCAGGCTCAAAGGGATCATAAGATTATTCATGCTAGAAACTTCCGTGTGCAGCCACATGCTATTATGGGCTCTAGCATAGTTGACTAAGTCGTGCAAACTCTTATAGTGGTAGATTAGCAGATGTAGGGGATGTAGGTTGGTACGGTCTACCCATCGTAAGGTGCTAGCGCTTCTGAAAGACTATGTCTCGGTCATCCGTTTCTCAAACACCATGTAGTGCGAGAATCCCAACGGAGGAGATCGAGTCATGTGGGGAAAAGTGCGCAACCTCTGCAGAGTGTATAAACTAATCATGATTAGCCGTGTCCCCGGTTATGGACGTTTTGAGTATCTAGTACTTGGATTATCATGTGAATCTCATCATGTTACTCTAATTAATATTGTTGGGTTTGTTAATGATGATGTTAGTTAATTGGTATTGAGAATGCTATCAACCATTCTCAATGTTTAACAACCACCATGATAGTTAAACAAATTTATTCCTTTGCAGTAGGGAAAAATTGGCTTTATGCAAAACTATAAGCATAGAGCTTTTCACCGGCCAAATATGCATGTAGTATAGTTTTATTCTTTCATTACTCTCCATGTGTTACTTTGCCAGCATATTCCATGTGCTGACCCGTTTTCGGGCTGCAACGTTCATGTTGCAGACTTTTCAGACGACGAGTAAGATGCATTAGGATCGTGGTTCTATACTCAGTGATGCCGTTGGAGTTGATGGACTTACTTATCTTCCAAGCCTTCTGCTGTTATCGTTATTAGATGGCCTTAAGCCATATTATTGTAATAAGTTCTCTTTAGAGACATTTCGATGTAATAAGTGTGTGATTGCTACTCTGTTATAAATCCTTCAAGTACTGTGCATGTCAGCATTACTGATCTAGGGATGACACTGATGCACAAAGATCAGACTGTTTGAGGTCTGGTCGCTACAAGATGGTATCAGAGCACATGCTGACTGTAGGACATGACCACTAATCAAAAGCCATAGATCACTACTCTCTCTTCTCATTTCTAACTCCTCCTCTTTTCTACTCTTTAGGATGGAGGATGAAAGGAACAAGTTCATGCAACCGGATGAAGATACACCTTTTGGACGACACCTTAAAGGAAGTTACCAAGTACCTGAAGATCGGAGTACCAAGCTTCACCGGAACCTACAACGCCACTTTACCTGAAGAGGAGCGCTGGATGATTCAAGTTCAAGTTCCAGGAAGGACGTTCATGCCAGTCACTGAGCCCATAGAGTTTTCTTTTGATGCACCAACTTGGAGCCTAGGAAAGAGCATGGCAGCCCACATCACCATGGGACGTATTGGAGAAGTTTACCACAAGGAGCTTAAGGATACTACCTACCAGATTTGTGGGCGCCGAGATGAGCAATGGGAGATGATTAACACCAGGAAAGACAGATCAATTGCAACTTTCATGCAGGAGTTAAACCAGCACATTCGACGCCAAGAAAACCAGATGTGCACAGGCATGATGGATCTGAAGAAGGCCATGACCAAGATCACAGAACTGGAGGAAGAACTCAAGTCTACACGCGATGGATATGAGGAGGAAATAGCAACACTAGTCGAGAAGAATGAAGATCTGAATAAGAAGCTAAGAGTGTTCATGGGATTTCCAGCAACTGGAGAAGACGAAGATTGCACTTGTCCCGAGAACTACATCATCATCGACGACGCCGACTCGGACCCGGATGATAGTGATGATGACTATGTAGATGAAGCTGGAGCAGATATCATGGAGTCTTCATCGGAGCAGTTTTTCTAGTAGACCACCATAACAGTAGTAGTGTTTCCCTCCATGTATCTAGTATAGTTTGAGCACGTTTGTAACGATTAGATAGACCATTGTATGCCCTTGCTTGTTTGAATGAAGTGTTTTGATTGCAATTTGTCTCATGTGCATATGGGTAGTGTTTTCCCTCTAGACCTCATTCTATTCTGTATTCTCATCTTTTTTAAACCCTCAAATGCCTCTGAGACGTGACAACGGATTTGCTTTCCCACCGGAGCTCACTCAGTTGATTCAGCAGCAGAATGCATTGATGCAGATACTAGTCCAGAATCAGAATCAGGGGAACAACAACAACAACAATCCACCACCGCCACCACCTGTTGATCACTTAACCCGTTTTCTTAGGTTGAATCCGCCGGTGTTTTCCAGTAGCACCGAGCCGATTGTTGCAGATGACTGGCTTCGCAAGACAGCCAGGGAGTTGACCATTGCAGGATGCACAGATGCGGAGAGGGTGCAATTTGCCGCACATCAGCTTGAGGGACCCGCATCATCATGGTGGGAGAATTTCACAGCCACCTATCCAGTAGACACTATCACGTGGGATCAGTTTCAGCAGGCTTTTCGTACTGCTCATGTTTCAGCAGGAGCTATGGCCATGTAGAAGCGTGAGTTTCGCAACTTACGCCAGGGAGGACGTACAGTTGGCCAGTATGTGGATGACTTCAGTAAGCTAGCACGTTATGCCCTAGATGACGTTACTACAGATGCATCTAAGCAAGAGAAGTTTCTGGAAGGACTGAATGATGAGCTGAGCATGCAGTTGATGGTAGCAAGTTTCAACAACTACCAGGAGTTGGTAGACCGTGCTCTCATGATTGAAGGGAAGCAGCAGCAGATTGAAAACCGCAAGAGGAAGTATGGACAAGGGAAGTACAATTTTGGAGCTCAGCAGAAGCCACGTTTTACCCCGAAGTCGGGAGGACAGATCCAGCATACCCATGGAGGAGGTAGTTCACACAACCATAATGGTTCCAAGAATGGTAACGGAAATGGAGGAAGTAGTAGCCAGAACCGTACCAACCCCTCAACACCAGCCAAGAGAGATCTGAGTCAAGTCACTTGTTTTAAATGCCAGAAGACCGGACATTACACCAATGAATGTCCTGAAGGCCAGAATGGGAATGGAAATGGAAGCTCTGGGAAGAAGCCAAACCCTTTCAACAGAGGACAGGTGAACCACGTTAGCGTGGAGGAGGTTGAAGCCCAACCAGATGCAGTAATAGGTAAGTTTTGGTTAAGTCATTTACTACACTCGTTCTTTTTGATATTGGTGCATCGCATTCATACATATCAAGGGGATTTGTGGATAAGTATAAGTTGCCAACCCAAGCCCTCAAGACACCCATGTTAGTAACCTCGCCTGGAGCAGAGTATATGGCCAGGCTATGGTGTGATCGGTTACCATTAAGGATTGGTAACTACGTGTTCCCCTCAGACCTAATAGTATTGGAATCACAAGGATTGGATGAGATATTAGGCATGGCTTGGTTATCGAAGTATGGAGGGAACATTGAGTGTGCCAGTAAGACGATTTTGCTTACAACACCGGAAGGAAAGAGGATCAAGTATGTATCCAGGCATGAGCCGAAGAGGATGCACGTAAATTCCTTATCAGGAGTTGTGCAGGAGGAAGTACCAGTAGTGAAGGACTTTCCTGATGTATTTCCAGAAGAGTTGCCAGGCATGCCAGCGGATAGAGACATCGAGTTTCTGATTGAGCTTTTGCCAGGCACATGGCCGATATCCAAGAGACCATACAGGATGCCAGCAAAAGATTTGGAGGAGATTAAAAATCAGATTAAGGAGTTACTGGATAAAGGGTACATTCGCCCAAGTTCTTCACCTTGGGGATCACCAGTACTTCTAGTGGAGAAGAAGGACGGATCATTAAGAATGGTTGTTGATTATCGAGGATTGAACGCAGTAACCATCAAGAACAAGTACCCACTGCCGATGACCAATGATTTGTTTGACCGATTGCAAGGAGCAAATGTATTTTCTAAGATCGATTTGTGATTAGGATACCATCAGTTGAAGATTCGAGAGCAGGATATACCTAAGACAACCTTTACCACCAGATACGGGCTGTACGAGTATACCGTTATGTCATTTGGTCTGACTAATGCACCTGCCTATTTCATGAACATGATGAATAAAGTATTTATGGAGTTTCTGGATAAGTTCGTTGTGGTGTTCATTGATGATATCTTGGTCTACTCGAAGAACGAAGAGGAGCATAAGGAGCATTTGCGTTTGGTGTTAGAGAAGCTCAGAGAACACCAGTTATATGCCAAGTTTAGCAAATGTGAATTTTGGTTGAAGGAAGTTGGATTCCTCGGACATGTGATATCTGGAGAAGGAATAGCAGGAGACCCCATGAAGGTTGTCACCGTGACAAATTGGGTAGCACCCACGACAGTTGGAGAGGTCAGGAGTTTTCTTGGACTGGCAGGATACTACTGGAGATTCATTGAGAATTTCTCAAAGATTGCAAAGCCAATGACAGAATTGTTGAAGAAAGATACCAAGTTCAATTGGACCGAGTAATGTGAGGCCAGTTTCCAGGAGTTGAAGGAACGTCTAGTCACCTCACCAGTGTTAATACTGCCAGATCAGACCAAGAATTACGAGGTGTATTGCGATGCTTCACATCGAGGACTTGGAGCAGTGCTTATGCAGGAGGGAAGAGTGGTCTCGTATGTGTCACGACAGCTTAAACCTCATGAGTTGAATTATGCCACACATGATTTGGAGTTAGCAGCCGTAGTGCCTGCATTGAAGACATGGATACATTTTCTTATCGTAAACCATTGTGAGGTGTATAATGATCACAAGAGTTTGAAGTACATTTTCATGCAGAAGGAGTTGAATCTCAGGCAAAGGCAATGGTTAGAGCTCATCAAGGATTATGATATGAGATTGCAGTATCACCCCGGAAAGGCTAACGTGGTAGCCGACGCGTTGAGCCGTAAGAGCCATGTCAATACACTCATGACCGCAGGACTGCCAAAGGAGTTAGCTGAGGACTTTTGCGAACTATGCTTGGAGATAGTCCCAAGAGGCTATGTAGCAACATTAGAAATTCAGTCGACTTTGATGGATAAGATCAGAGAAGCTCAGAAGACCGACAAGGAAATTGCTGAGATAAAGGAGAAGTTGAGCAAAGGAAAAGCTAAGGGATTTCATGAGGATGAGCACGATACCTTATGGTTTGAGGACCGTGTTTATGTGCCTAATGACCCAGAGATCAGGAAGTTGATTTTGCAAGAGGCCCATGATTCGCCGTATTCAATTCACCCAGGTAATACCAAGATGTACTTGGATTTGAAGGAGACTTTCTGGTGGACCGGAATGAAGAAGAATATTGCGGAGTATGTAGCAGTTTGTGATGTATGTCAGAGAGTAAAGGCAGAGCATCAGAAACCAGCAGGATTGTTACAACCATTGCCGATACCCGAATGGAAGTGGGATAAGCTACGCATTGATTTTATCACAGGATTGACCAGGACTCGTTCCGGCTATGACTCGACTTGGGTTGTAGTTGATCGTTTGATGAAGGTAGCACATTTCATTCCAGTGAAGACAACTTACACCAGTGCTAAGTTAGCCAAGATATATATGACCAGGATCGTATGTCTGCATGGAGTTCCAAGGAGCATTGTATCATATAGAGGAACTCAGTTCACCTCAAAGTTCTGGAATTAGTTGCACGAAACCTTGGGTACCAGGCTAGAGTTCAGTACAACTTTTCATCCACAGACAGATGGACAGACCGAGAGAGTAAATCAGATTTTGGAGGATATGCTGAGAGCTTGTGCACTAGATTATGGATCTAGTTGGGATGACAATTTGCCATATGCAGAGTTCTCTTACAACAACAGTTATCAATCCAGTTTGAAGATGGCCCCTTTCGAAGCCTTATATGGGAGGAGGTGCAGAACCCCGTTGTCTTGGGATGAAGTTGGAGACCGCCAGTTGTTTGGACCGGATTTGATTAAGGAGTCTGAACGGAAAGTGAAGTTGATTCGCGACAAGCTCAAGGTAGCCCAGTCCAGGCAGAAGAGCTACGCTGATTCAAAATGCAAGGAGACAGTTTATGAAGTCGGAGATAGAGTCTATCTTCGCGTATCCCCACTTCGAGGAGTTAAGCGTTTTGGAGTCAAGGGAAAGTTAGCACCACGTTTTGTGGGACCGTACAAAGTTTTGGAGTGTATGGGAGAGGTTGCCTACAAGTTGGAATTGCCTGGAGGATTGTCAGGAGTTCACGATGTGTTCCACGTTTCCCAGTTGAAGAAGTGCCACGCAAAGATGGCTGATATACCGCTGAGAGATACAGTGCCACTAGAGGCGATTCAGTTGGACAGTGATTTGACATATGAGGAGAAACCAGTCAAGATTCTTGAGTATGCCAGCCCAGTCACCCGCAACAAGGTTATCAAGTTTTGTAAAGTTCAGTGGAGCCACCACACTGAGGATGAAGCCACCTGGGAGCGAGAGGAAGATTTGCTGAAGGACCACCCTCACCTATTTTCTAGCCAACCCGAATCTCGAGGGCGAGATTCATCTTAAGGGGGGTAGGTTTGTAACATCCCAAATTTTCAATTTGGAATGTTATACAAATAGATCATTATTGCATATCATATTTATTTCATTTTGCCTCGATCCTGGAAATTCTACGCAACTCAAGGACCCACGGAGAGAGTTGGGGATTTCGTTATTTTCATATTTGAGTTTTCTCAAATTTTGAAAATAGGATCATTTGATTTTATTTATTTCATCCTCAATTATTTCAATCATAAAAATATGAGAGAGGGAATAAAATGACTTTCCCAAAATAAAGGAATAATGAGGATTTAATAAAAAAATCAAATAAATTTTATTTTGGTGTTTTTGTTATTTTATTGAATTTAGGAAAAATTTCACGATTTTCAAAAATGCATTTTAGGACCCAAAAAAATGTTCATCTCGTTCTAAATAATTTATTTGGACAAAGAAAATTTATTTTGGTATTTTTAGATTTTTATTTAATTTTCTAGAATTTTTTTCTGTTCGGAGAATTTTTTTTTAAAAAAACTCCCCGTGCCCAACTGGGCCGAAGCCCAGCCGAGCCAGGCCGGCCCGCCCGCGCCACCGCCTCCCCGTCCCGTGCCACCGCCGGACTCGGGAAAGTCTGAGCCGCCGCCGCCGCCCGACCCCCTCCCCAAGTCGGAGCCGCCGCCGCCTCTCTCCCCTTTAAATACCACCCCGGGGCCCCCTGGAGCCCCGAGTTGCAGCCGCCGCCGCCGCACACCCCGCCGCCGGAGCCG
>NC_041393.1:277843999-277871994 GCF_002162155.2 Triticum dicoccoides | reverse complement strand
CGCCGCACCACCCCACCCCGCCGCCCGAGCCCCGCTGGAGCCGCCCCGCCCCACCGGAGGACCTCGCCGGAGGTACCGCCCGAGCCGCTGCCGCCGGACCGTTTTTTTTTGAGAAAAACCACTTCGGTTTTTTTAAAAGAAAACCCTAGATTTTTTAGATCGTTTTTTTCGGTTTATTTAGTTAGCGAGCGTTCGCTCGTTCCTTCGTTTTAACGAACGCGTTCATCGTTTAGATTCAGATAATGAACGTTCGTTCATTAATCTGTTCGTCATTTTTCTTTTTCTTGGATTTATTCCGCGATTTTTCTGATCCCGATTTCTGATCCGATTTTCGTTTTAGTTTAATTTTTCGCTTGTTTATCAGAATCAGACGATTCAAACGCCTAGAGTTTCGTCTCGAAACTCTCTTTCCGAATAATCCACTCAAACAAGGTTTTTCTTCTGTAAAATGTGACTTAGGTCCAGATTAGTAAACGAAGCTTGTTTCTTTCGCCGTTTGAGTTTTGTTTCTTCGTTCGATTTGATTCTTTTTGCAAACCGGAGTTCTTAAGTTGAACTTTCTGGTTAGGTCTTTTATTTGAGTTTTACCTGTGCATTAGATGAGTATTTATTGTGTGCTTGTTTGTTTGTTTGTTTGCGATAGAGTACCCGGATTGCGCCGCTTGGTACTTTGAATCTCTAGGTTTTGCGGATCATCAGCAAGGCAAGTAACACTTTGATCATACCTCTTTACTACCCAGTTTTTATGCATTAGATCAATCCTCAAACATTGCATGATTAGGATCTAATTAATTGTGAGTTTTGGGAAGTAGGTGAGGTAGTACCTATTACCTGTTCTATTATCAAACCCTTGGGAGTTACTTCTACGTTTGCTTATTTATGCCATGCTATGCTAGTAGACGTGGATTGGGTGAGTGTATCCATGACAGATGTGAGATTGTTTATAAATGGTTTATTTAAGGTGGCAACTTTAATACACATCTGGGTGGATTGAGGTACCTGGGTATTCTAGGATTTCCTGTTTGTTTTTGGACCGCCACCCAGGCTCAAAGGGATGATAAGATTATTCATGTTAGAAGCTTCCGTGTGCAGCCACATGCTATTATGGGCTCTAGCATAGTTGACTAAGTCGTGCGAACTCTTACAGTGGTAGACTAGCAGATGTAGGGGATGTAGGTTGGTACGGTCTACCCATCGTAAGGTGCTAGCGCTTCTGAAAGACTATGTCTCGGTCATCCGTTTCTCAAACACCATGTAGTGCAAGAATCCCAACGGAGGAGATCGAGTCATGTGGGGAAAAGTGCGCAACCTCTGCAGAGTGTATAAACTAATCATGATTAGCCGTGTCCCCGGTTATGGACGTTTTGAGTATCTAGTACTTGGATTATCATGTGAATCTCATCATGTTACTCTAATTAATATTGTTGGGTTTGTTAATGATGATGTTACTTAATTGGGATTGAGAATGCTGTCAACCATTCTCAATGTTTAACAACCACCATGATAGTTAAACAAATTTATTCCTTTGAAGTAGGGAAAAATTGGCTTTATGCAAAACTGTAACCATAGAGCTTTCCACCAGCCAAATATGCATGTAGTATAGTTTTATTCTTTCATTACTCTCTATGTGTTACTTTGCCAGCATATTTCATGTGCTGACCCGTTTTCGGGCTGCAACGTTCATGTTGCAAACTTTTCAGACGACGAGTAAGATGCATTAGGATCGTGGTTCTATACTCAGTGATGCCGTTGGAGTTGAGGGACTCACTTATCTTCCAAGCCTTCCGCTGTTATCGTTATTAGGGCCTTAAGCCATATTATTGTAATAAGTTCTCTTTGGAGACATTTTGATGTAATAAGTGTGTGATTGCTACTCTGTTATAAATCCTTCAAGTACTGTGCGTGTCAGCATTACTAATCCAAGGATGACACAGATGCACATAAATTGGAATCTAATATCACCACCTCCATATCTCAAAACAATTATCAAGTATCAAATTGATCATAGCATCCAATTTACTTCCTATGATAGTTTTTATTATACCCAACTTGGATGCCCATCCTTCTAGGACCAATTTTATAACCATAGCAAATACCATGCTGTTCTAAAAGACTCTAAAAATAATATAAGTGAAGCATGAGAGATCAACAATTTCTACAAAATAAAGCCACCGCCGTGCTCTAAAAGATATAAGTGAAGCACTAGAGCAAAACTATGTAGCTCAAAAGATATAAGTGAAGCACATAGAGTATTCTAATAAATTCCAAATCAAGTGGTTTCTCCCAAAAGGTGTGTGCATCAAGTATGATTGTGTTAAACTAAAAAGCAAAGACTAATATCATACAAGACGCTCCAAGCAAAACACATATCATGTGGCGAATAAAAATATAACTCCAAGTAAAGTTACCGATAGTCGAAGACGAAAGGGGGGATGCCTTCCGGGGCATCCCCAAGCTTAGGCTTTTGGTTATCCTTGAATATCTTGGGGTGCCATGGGCATCCCCAAGCTTAGGCTCTTTCCACTCCTTATTCCATAGTCCATCAAATCTTTACCCAAAACTTGAAAACTTCACAACACAAAACTCAACAGGAAATCTCATAAGCTCCGTTAGTGCAAGAAAGAAAAACCACCACATATGGTACTGTAATGAACTCATTCTTTATTTATATTTGTGTTAAACCTACTGTATTCCAACTTCTCTATGGTTCATACCCCTTGATACTCGCCATAGATACATCAAAATAAGCAAACAACACACGAAAAACAGAATCTGTCAAAAACAGAACAGTCTGTAGAAATCTGTGACTCTAAAATACTTATGGAACTCTAAAACTCCTACCAAAATATAAAGTCTTGGGAAATTTGTCTATTGATATACATAAAAAAAATCAACGCAAAATCACGTATCTGTGAATTATTAAAATTATTTTCGTGCGTGCAAAAGTTTCTGTTTTTCAGAAGAATCAAATTAACTATCACCGTAGGTTATCCTATAGGTTCTACTTTGCACAAACACTAATAAAAACATGAAAACACATCTAAACAGAAGCTGTATGAAATATTTATTACTAAACAGAAGCAAAAAGAAAGAAACCAAAATAAAATTTGGTTGCCTCCCAACTAGAGCTATCGTTTAATGCCCCTAGCTAGGCATAAAAGCGGGGATAGATCTAAGTAGTGCCATCTTTGGCATTCAATTCATAAGTAGCTTGCATGATAGATTCATAAGGTAATTTAACTTTCTTTCTAGGGAATTGTTCCATGCCTTTTCTTAATGGAAATTGGAATCTAATATTCCCTTCCTTCATATCAATAATTGCACCAATCGTTCTAAGGAAGGTCTACCAAGAATAATAGGACATGAAAGATTGCAATCTATATCAAGAACGATAAAATCTACGGGCACATAATTCCTATTTTCAAGAATAAGAACATCATTGATCCTTCCCATAGGTTTCTTAATGGTGGAATCCATAAGGTGCAAGTTTAAAGAACAATCATCAAAATCATGGAAACCTAGAATATCACATAAAGTTTTCGGAATCGTGGAAACACTAGCACCCAAATCACACAAAGCATAGCACTCATGATCTTTAATTTTAATCTTTACAGTAGGTTCCCACTCACCATAAAGTTTTCTAGGTATAGAAACTTCCAAATTAAGTTTTTGCTCATAAGATTGCATCAAGGCATCAACAATATGTTTGGTAAAAGCTTTATTTTGACTATAAGCATGAGGAGAATTCAACACGGATTGCAACAAGGAAATACAATATATTAAATAACAATTATCATAATTAAATTCCTTGAAATCCATAATAGTGGGTTCAATGCTATTTAAAGTCTTGACCTCTCCAATCCCACTTTTACCAAATTTAGCATCAAGATCTAAAAACTCCGAATTATTGGGACGCCTTTTAACTAAAGTTGACTCATCTCCAGTCCCATCATTATAAAGATTCATATTGAAAAACAAGGATTTAATAGGGGATACATCAATAACTTTTAGATCTTCATCATTATTTTCATGTAGACTAGAAGAACACGCTTTTACAAAGCAATCTTTCTTAGCACGCAATCTAGCGGTTCTTTCTTTGCACTCATCAATGGAAATTCTGATGGCTTTGAGAGACTCATTGATATCATGCTTAGGTGGAATTGATCTAAGTTTCAAAGAATCAACATCAAGCGAAAGTCTATCAATGTTCCTAGCCAATTCATCAACTTTAAGCAATTTTCTTCAAGCAAAGCATTAAAATTCTTTTGAGAGATCATAAATTATTTAACGCTATTCTCAAAATCAGAGGGCATCTTATTAAAATTTCCATAAGAGTTGTTGTAGGAATTACCATAATTATTAGAGGAATTACTAGGAAAAGGTCTAGAATTAAAGTTTCCGCTATAAGCATTGTTACCAAAATTATTCCTACCAACAAAATTCACACCCATAGATTCATTATTATTCTCAATCAAAGTAGACAAAGGCATATCATTAGGATCAATAGGAGCACTCTTAGTAGCAAACAATTTCATAAGTTCATCCATCTTTCCACTCAAAACATTAATTTCTTCTATAGCATGCACTTTTTTACTAATAGATCTTTCGGTGTGCCATTGAGAATAATTAGCCATAATGTTATCAAGGAGTTTAGTAGCTTCTCCTAATGTGATTTCCATGAAAGTGCCTCCCGCGGCCGAATCTAAAAGATTTCTAGAAGCAAAATTCAATCCGGCATAAATATTTTGTATGATCATCCATAATTTCAAATCATGAGTAGGGCAATTGCGAATCATTAATTTCATTCTTTCCCAAGATTGGGCAACATGCTCATGATCAAATTGTTTAAAATTCATAATGTCGTTCCTAAGAGAGATGATCTTAGTTGGAGGAAAACACTTAGAGATAAAAGCATCTTTGCAGTTATTCCATGAATCAATACTATTTTTAGGCAAAGACGAAAACCAAGGTTTAGCACGATCTCTAAGTGAAAATGGGAATAACTTCAATTTAACAATATCATTATCCGTATCTTTCTTCTTTTGCATGTCGCACAAATCAACAAAGTTGTTTAGATGAGTAGCGGCATCTTCACTAGGAAGGCCAGAGAATTGATCTTTCAGAACAAGATTCAACAAAGCAACATTGATTTCACAAGATTCAACATCATTAAGAGGAGCAATCGGAGTACCAAGGAAATCATTATTATTGGTATTGGAAAAGTCACACAATTTGGTATTATCTTGCACCATCATGACAAACAATCCAACACGCAAGCAAACAAAAAAGGCAAGCAAAAGAGAGAGGAGATTGGGAAAGAGAGGGCGAATAAAATGACAAGGGTGAAGTGGGGGGAGAGGAAAACAAGAGGCAAATGGCAAATAATGTAATGTGAGGGAGATGAGTTTGTGATGGGTACTTGGTATGTCTTGACTTGAGCGAAGACCTCCCCGGCAACGGCGCCAGAAATCCTTCTTGCTACCTCTTGAGCATGCATTGGTTTTTCCCTTGAAGAGGAAAGAGTGATGCAGCAAAGTAGCGTAAGTATTTCCCTCAGTTTTTGAGAACCAAGGTATCAATTCAGTAGGAGGCTCCTCAAAAGTTCCATGCATCTACACAAACAAACAAGAACCTCACAACCAACACGATAAAGGGGTTGTCAATCCCTTCACGGTAACTTGCAAAAGTGAGATCTGATAGAGATAATAAGATAAGATAATTTTTTTGGTATTTATAATATGGATTGGAAAATAAAAGATGCAAATAAAAGTATATGGAAAACTTATATGATAAAGATAGACCCGGGGGCCATAGGTTTCACTAGTGGCTTCTCTCAAGATAGCATAAGTATTACGGTGGGTGAACAAATTACTGTCGAGCAATTGATAGAAAAGTGCATAGTTATGAGATTATCTAGGCATGATCATGTATATAGGCATCACGTCCGTGACAAGTAGACTGACTCCTACCTGCATCTACTACTATTACTCCACACATCGACCGACTCCTGCCTGCATCTAGAGTATTAAGTTCATGAAGAACAGAGTAACACATTAAGAAAGATGACATGACGTAGAGGGATAAACTCATGCAATATGATATAAACCCCATCTTTTTATCGTTGATGGCAACAATACAATATGTGCCTTGCTGCCCCTGCTGTCACCGGGAAAGGATACTGCAAGACTGAACCCAAAGCTAAGCACTTCTCCCATTGCAAGAAAGATCAATCTAGTAGGCCAAACCAAACTGATAATTCGAAGAGACTTGCAAATATAACTTAATCACACATAAAAGAATTCAGAGGAGATTCAAATATTTCTCATATATAACTTGATCATAAACCCACAATTCATCGGATCTCGACAAACACACCACAAAAAGAGTTACATTGAATAGATCTCCAAGAAGATCGAGAGAACTTTGTATTGGGATTCAAAGAGAGAGAAGAAGCCATCTAGCTAATAACTATGGACCCGACAGTCTATGGTAAACTACTCACAACTCATCAGAGAGGCCTTGGAGATGATGTAGAGGCCCTCCGTGGTCGATTCCCCCTCCGGCGGAGCAGTGGCGAAGGCTCCAAGATGGGATCTCGCGGATACAGAAGGTTGTGGCGGTGGAATTAGCTTTTCGTGGTGCTGCCCGATGTTTCTAGGGTATGGGAGTATATATAGGCGAAGGAAGTACGTCAGTTGACGCTTGAGGGGCCCATGAGGGTGGGGGCGCGCCGGGTACCCTTGTGGCCGCCTCGTCTGCAGCTTGACGTCCACTCCAAGTCTCCTGGATTGCATTTTCCGAAAAGATCGCTCGCGAAGGTTTCATTCCGTTTGGACTCCGTTTGATATTCCTTTTCTTCGAAACACTGAAATAGGCAAAAAAATAGCAATTCGGGCTGGGCCTCCGGTTAGTAGGTTAGTCCCAAAAATGATATAAAAGTGTAAAGTGAAGCCCATAAACATCCAAAACGGGTAATTTAATAGCATGGAACAATCAAAAATTATAGATACGTTGGAGACGTATCAGTGTGTCCCACTTGTGGATGCTTCCATATCAACTCTTGGTTCACCTTGTCGTGAGGTAGAAGCTTCCACTTGGACGGACGAGGTACTCTCCTTCACCTCCGTTGGACAAACCTTGGCAATAGACAAGTCTTGGATTGCTTTCGAAGGATCTTTATCTCCTACATCAATTGGCAATTGCTCTACTTGCAAGCCGTTAGATTCATCAAACTTCACATCTACCGTCTCTTCAACATTTCGGGTGAAATTGTTGTAGACACGGTAAGTGTGAGAGTTTGAGCCATAACCAAGTAGGAATCCCTCGTGAGATTTAGGAGCAAATTTAGAACGACGATGCTTATCAAGAATGTAGCACTTTGAGCCAAATACTCGAAAGTATCCAACTTGGGGTTTGTTACCAGTGAGGAGCTCGTATGCCGTCTTGCCGAGTAGCTTGTGAAGATACAAGCGATTTGTCGCATGACAAGCTGTCTCAACCGCTTCCGCCCAAAAGTGCTTTGGCGTCTTGTACTCATCAAGCATCATTCTTGCCATTTCGATGAGCGTCCAGTTCTTCCTCTCAACAACTCCATTTTGTTAAGGTGTGTACGTAGCCGAGAACTCATGTGAAATCCCTTATTTGTCAAGAAAGGTGTACACATTGGCGTTCTTGAACTCCGTTCTGTTGTCGTTGCGAACCTTCTTGATCTTCACTTCAAATTGATTTTGGGCCTTCCTAGCGAAGTTTTTGAAGATCTTTTGGACCTGCGATTTATCATCAAGAAAGAACACCCACGTAAATCTTGAAAAATAATCAACTATAACTAGACCAAATGAGTTTCCATCGAGAGTTTTGTAAGTGTTGGGACCAAAAAGATCCATGTGCAGTAGCTCGAGCGGTCTCCTTGTGGTCATGATGTTCTTCACGGGGTGGCTTCCTCCAACCTGTTTTCCTACTTGGCAAGTGCTGCAAAGTCTATCCTTATCAAATATCACATCTTTAATGCCAAGGATATTATCGCCTTTAATAAGCTTGTGAAGGTTTCACATGCCCACATGACCTAACCGTCTATGCCACAACCAGCCTTTAGAGGATTTAGCAATTAAGAAAGTTCTAGGTTGAGCCTTTTTAGTGAAATCAACAATGTATAGATCACCTTTACGTATACCGATAAAGACCATTTTATGATTATCTCTACAAAACACTTGGCAATCTACTTTGGTAAATAGGACATTGAAGCCAAAGTCAGCTAGTCTAGAAACAGAAAGCATATTATAGCCAAGAGATTCAACGAGCATGACATTTTGTATGGAGCTATCATGTGAGATGGCCACCTTACCGAGGCCAACCACCTTACCCTTTGAGTTATCACCAAAATTGACATACTTTCGAGGGCCGTCGTTTTCAGCAAGCTCACAAAACATATCTTTATCTCCGGTCATGTGATCGGTACATCCACTATCAAGGACCCATTCCTTTCCTCCTGTCATGTATCCCCTAAGATTTGCCATAAGCCCAAAGTGTCTCATTGCATCATCAAGATCATAGTCACTATCATCATCCTCATCATAGTATCCATGTTCAACATCTTCATGTGGTGTATCAATTCCTAGAGAGGGTGAGATAAATGAGTTTGACAATGATCTTCTTTGTGTATTCTAATAGCTTTGGAAATAATATTGCTAATAATTCCAACATCTCCTTTGGCACGCATAAGATTTGTAATCTCAAATAGACAATCAGCAAACTTAGGATCATTGGAATTTATCTTACTCAAGGCAATAGACTTATGAAGAATCTCATCTAGATTTTGCAAGGAATAATTTGGAAATCGTTCCTCAAGAAATCTCCATATTGTGTAGGCACACTTAAGAGTAGGCAAGCAACCAATCAAGTTTCTAGGCAAACCTCTAGTGATAAGATTAACAATTCTAAGATTGCGAATCATGTCAATTGACTCATCAAGGGTAGGATGCATAGGGTCAACATGAGGCGCACAAGGGCTAGTAATGTACTTGTTCAAATGATATTCATTGAAAATCACAAGCATCTCATTTTCCACTCATGAAAGTACTCTCCATCAAGTATATGCACTCTATGTCTAAGACTCACAAAGTAGACTCATCCATCTTCCTCCAATGGTGTTTAAACCAAAGCAATGGAGACCAAAGCTCTGATACCAATTGAAAGGATCAAGAAGATGTGTCTAGAGGGGGGTGAATAGACCCTTAACACACAAAGTTGGCAGTTTTTAAGTTTCTCAAGTTTAGGTGGAGATTTAGCATAAGTTTAACCATTCACAATACATATCAAACAAGCATGCAAAGAGTATATGAGCAATGGAAAGTAAATCATGCAACTTGCAAGAAAGTAAAGGGATGGGATTGGAGTGTGCAAACGCAATTGGAGACACGGATATTTTTGTCGTGGTTCCGATAGGTGGTGCTATCATACATCCACGTTGATGGAGACTTCAACCCACGAAGGGTAACGGTTGCACGAGTCCAGGAGGGCTCCACCCACGAAGGGTCCATGAAGAAGCAACCTTGTCTATCCCACCATGGCCATCGCCCACGAAGGAATTGCCTCCCTAGGGTAGATCTTCACGAAGTAGGCAATCTCCTTGCCCTTACAAACTCCTTGGTTCACTCCACAATCTTGTTGGAGGCTCCCAAGTGACACCTAACCAATCTAGGAGACACCACTCTCCAAAAGGTAATAGATGGTGTGTTGATGACGAACTCCTTGCTCTTGTGCTTCAAATGATAGTCTCCCCAACACTCAACTCACTCTCATAGGATTGGATTTGGTGGAAAGATGATTTGAGTGGAAAGCAACTTAGGGAAGGCTAGAGATCAAGATTCATATGGTTGGATTGGAATATCTTGCTCTCAACACATAAGTAGGTGGCTCTCTCTCAGAAAATGAGTAGTGGAAGTGTAGGCACATTCTGATGGCTTCCCTCACGAAGGAGGAGAGGGTGAAGGGGTATATATAGCCTCCACACAAAATCTAACCATTACACACAATATACCAAACTCGGTGGGACCGAATCAGAAAACTCGGTCGGACCGATTCAGTACATAATGCGACAGTTAGGCAATTTCGGTGGGACCGATATGATCAACTTGGTGGGACCAATTTGCAAGGGTTAGGGTAAAATCTCATCACGGTTTGACCGATTACACAACTTGGTGAGACCGATTTGGTAATAAAAAAATAAAGAGTTGGTCAGGCAAACTCGGTGTGACCGGTTACATATTCTCGGTGGGACCGAAATTTTTGCAATAGACAACAGAGAGTTTGCAAGCCCATCTCAGTGAGACCGAGATCCCATCAGTGTGACCGACTTGATTAGGATTTCTGGTAGTGGCGATGTTAAATGAACTTGGTGGCGCCGGATGGATCGAATCGGTGGGGCTGAGTTTGACTTTTGGTTTGGGACATATGTGGATATGAGAAAGTGTTTGAGGGCTTTGGAGCATATCACTAAGCACTTTGAGCAAACAAGCCATTAAGCAACACCTCATCCCCTTTTAATAGTATTGGATTTCCTATTGACTCAATGTGATCTTGGATCACTAAACTAGAAAATGTAGAGTCCTGATCTTTGAGCTTGAGCCAATGCTTTGTCCTTAGCATCTTGAAGGGGTTCCACATCCTCTTGTCCATGCCACTCCACTGTTGGGCTTATCTTAAATATACTAGATGAAAGTATTAGTCCAACAAGAAATATGTTGACATTAATTACCAAAATCACCTAGGGAGCACTTGTGCTTTCACTTGCCATGAGTTTGGCAAGGGGGTACAATAGTGATCCCGGAGTAGATCAATGGACAGCGGTCAAAATTATCCTTAGTTACCATAAAGAGGACTAAGGAAATGTTTCTCAGTTATGGAAGTGATAAAGAGTTCGTCGTAAAGAGTTACATCGATGCAAGCTTTGACACTGATCTAGGTGACTCTAAGTCTCAATCTAGATACATATTGAACATGGGAGCAATTAGCTAGAGCAGCTCCATGCAGAGCATTGCAGGCATACAAATTTGCAAAATACATACGGATCAGAATGTGGCAGACCCGTTGACTAAATTTCTCTCACAAGCAAAACATGATCACACCTTAGTACTCTTTGGGTGTTAATCACATAGTGATGTGAAGTAGATTATGACTCTAGCAAACCCTTTGGGTGTTGGTCACATGGCGATGTGAACTATGGGTGTTAATCACATAAAGATGTGAACTATTGGTGTTAAATCACATGGCGATGTGAACTACATTATTGACTCTAGTGCAAGTGGGAGACTGAAGGAAATATGCCCTAGAGGCAATAATAAAGTTGTTATTTTATATTTCCTTATTTCATGATAAATGTTTATTATTCATGCTAGAACGGTATTAACCGGAAACTTGATACATGTGTGAACACATAGACAAAATACTGTGTCACTAGTAAGCCTCTACTAGACTAGCTCATTAATCAAAGATGGTTAAGTTTCCTAATCATAGACATGTGTTGTCATTTGATGAACGAGATCACATCATTAGTAGAATGATGTGATGGACAAGACCCATTCGTTAGCTTAGCATTATGATTGTTCAGTTTTATTGCTATTTCTTTCTTCATGTCAAATACATATTCATCCGACTATGAGACTATGCAACTCCCGGATACCGAAGGAATGCCTTATGTGCTATCAAACGTCACAACATAACTGGGTGATTATAAGGATGCTCTATAGGTATCTCCGAAGGTGTTTGTTGGGTTGGCATAGATCGACATTAGGATTTGTCACTCTGAGTATCGGAGAGGTATCTCTGGGCCCTCTCGGTAATGCACATCATAAGAAGCCTTACAAGCAAAGTGACTAATGAGTTAGTTGCGGGATGATGCATTACGGAACTAGTAAAGAGACTTATCGATAACCTGAATGAACTAGGTATGAAGATACCCACAATCGAATCTCGAGCAAGTAGCATACCGATGACAAAGGGAATAACGTATGTTGTCATAATGGTTCGACTGATAAAGATCTTCATAGAATATGTGGGAGCCAATATAAGCATCTAGGTTCCTCTATTGGTTACTGACCGGAGAGGTGTCTCGGTCATATATACATAGTTCTCGAACCCGTAAGGTCTGCAGGCTTAACATTCGATGGCAATTTTGTATTATATGAGTTATGTGATTTGATGACCGAATGTTGCTTGGAGTACCGGATGAGACCACGGACATGATGAGGAGTCTCTAAATGGTCGAGAGGTAAAGATTGATATATAGGACGATGGTATTCGGACACCAGAAGTGTTCCGGAGGGTACCGGGTACATACCGGTTCACCAAAAGTGGTTCCGGGCACCACCCGGCAAAGATATAGGCCTAATGGGCCAAGAGGGGGAAAACAACAACCAGCAGGGGCTGCTGCGCCCCCCATATGGGCCACACCTGAGGGGAAGGAAAGAGGGGAAGAGAAAAAGGAATGGGAGGGATTCGGTCTCCCCCTTTCTCCTCCTTCCTTTCCCCTTCGGTGAATAAGGAAGGGGGGAGGCCGAATTGGGGGAGGCGCCCAAGTAGGATTCCTCCTACTTGGGGCGCCCCTTGCTGCCCCCTCCATCTCCCACCTATATATACATGGGGAGGGGGCACCTAGAACAGACACCAATGATTGTTAGCTGTGTGCGGCACCCCCCTCCACAGTTTACACCTACGGTCATATTCTGGTAGAGCTTATGCAAAGCCATGCGCGGATAACTTCACCATCACCGTGACCATGCCGTTGTGCTGACAAAACTCATCTACTTCCTCGACACTCTTCTGGATCAAGAGTTCGAGGGACGTCATCGAGCTGAACGTGTGCAGAACTCAGAGGTGCCGTGCGTTCGGTGCTTGATCAGTCGGAACGAGAAGAAGTTCGACTACATCAACCACGTTGGCAAACACTTCTGCTTTCGGTCTACGAGGGTACGTGGACACACTCTCCCCCTCTCGTTGCTATGCATCTCCTAGATAGATCTTGCGTGAGCGTAGGAATTTTTTTGAAATTGCATGCTATGTTCCCCAACAGTATGACGTTTCTTTGTACAACCTGATGCTATCTCCGCGTCCCTTCCAAGATTGGGGTTTCCATTGCGGTTCTTATCCACCCGCTACTTTCGGGCATTCCTCTTTTCTCCAAGGGTTTCATAAACAAATTTATTTATTTATTTATTTTGTCTTATGAGGAGGGTTTGATTAATTGATAATGCAAATACGCATCTTCTCTGCAACACAAATAACAGTGGGGCGTTTCATTAAAGGAATGCCATAGTTTCCCACAAGGATAAGGCTCAAAAGGCATATGAGGCCATGGGGCGTCTCGGCTTCTCCAACAAGCAGATTTCGTCAGTCCCGAGGCACCTCTACAAGCTCTTTGACAAAACTGGGAGCCCATCAAGGACGAGAGCTACCGCATCCTTGCCGACACCATCCTAGATAGCCAAAAGAATCAACCAATGCCTGGCACTAGCCGTCATGTACAAATGCTACACTACTTTCTGTTTCTTTACTGTATAATTACCATCTGATGCTCGGCCTTTCCAATTGCTATTTTACATCAGGTGATAGACCAAGAGTCCGAGCCTCACAACTCAATGTCGGTCACACCAGATCCAGATGACCAACACCTTCTGCTGCTCGGTATGACATGGATGTCAGTGATAATGAAACCTCCCTCATCAACAGACCCATGGATGTCAGTGAAAATCCCCAAGATGCTCTCTTCTTACAAGAGCCCAAGCCTGAACCTGAACTTGATGTTCCAAGTGCTCCTGTTGCCAACGACCTCAATATTGGGTCTTTAGGTATACCACTTGCATTATCTCACCATCACCCAGTACTTTAAAGACAAGGCTAGAGTTGTTCATGCTTTCACTACAAAAAAATACACTTCCGTGATGATACGTGTTTGTCACAGTAGGTCAGGTTTTCTGTCATGCATGTACATCCATGACGATTTTATGACAGAATCAGGATAGTCATACCTGTGCTGTCGTAGAAGTGTTCCATGACATTACCAAAATTATCATCACGGAAGTGTCCACTTCCATGATGATAAATCGCGCGTCATAGAAGTGCTATCGTCAAGGGTGACCGACACGTGGCAGCCACCGTAACGGGACGTCGTTAAGCGCCGTTAAGCTATCGGGTCCGATTTTGGATCCGATAACCCGCTAACAGCCACGACCAATGCCGATTTTCCACGTGTAAAATTCTCATTGGCCGACGGAACCACGTGTCAGCTCCGCGTTGGCATAGGTGTCACTTATCCAACAGTCGAGATGGGCCTATGATATGTTGGCACGTGGACGGGCCCAAAAGTGGCCCATAAATTTTAAATGGGCCGGCCCAACTAAAGGCCCATAAGATTTAGCAGACCATAATGGGCTGGCCCAGCAAAAGGCCCACAAGATTTTGCAGACCATAATGGGCTGGCCCAGCTAAAGGCCCAACATTCTCAGTTAAGGCCCGTACGGCTAGTGTCAAATCGGCCCATCAACGGCTCGTCCTAAACTTGTCATCATCGTGGCCCATGGTCACTTCTGGCCTGTTAACAATCTGCTAAATACTTGGGCTCAATTACGGCCCGGTGTATTTCCGGCCTGTTAAAGGTCCTGCTTCATTTGGGCCCATTTACAGGCCATTGGAACTTTCAGCCCATAAACGACCGTGAAGGATTTGGGTCATATTCGGCCATGTATGACATTTAGCCTATTAGAGGCCCACTATAGATTTGGGCCACTTTCGGCCTGTTGTGATTTTCGGCCTGTTAACGTCGGACGAAATCCATGGGCCATATGTGGCCCAATGTCACATCGGGTCCATTAACGACCCATATAAAAATGACGCTAATCAAGCCCGACCGAACTTCCGGCCTGTTAAAGGCCCGTGTATTAGGTCGGCGCATTTACGGCCCGTCCGAATTTCGGCTTGTGAAAGATCCGCGTTGTAAATGTGCCACCATTTTGGACTGCTAAGACCAGTGGGTTATTTGGCACAATCAGGGCCCAATCTCACTTTTGGCCTATTAAAGGCCCATGTTTTTATGGGCTCGAGATATTTACACCTGTAAACGACCTATTGTTGCTGAGGGCCCAAATTATGTTTAGGCCTGTTAAAGGCCCACTATGGGAACAAGCCTACCAGAAAAATATGAAAGCTTATGCTGATTTAGGCCCAGATATTTTTAGTGGGCTACATGCAAATTTCATCCCATAATTGTTTTTAGCCCAATTGGAATGGGCCCGACGAATGTTGGCATCTTGGGCTCCTACGAAGCTTTCGGCCGAATACATTACTAAGATAAACCTACACTATACAATAATAGCATAGTAATTACTGCAGCCTTTGGCAGCATCATAAATGCTGTATCACAACAAAATAAATTCCAACCATACAACAAAAGGCCTATTGGCATAAAGTTTACAGTCCTTGTAGATAAAAGCATCATCAGATGTATAGAAGCACAGATCGTTTGACCTGAGTGCTAATGTTTCAGGCTGTAGAATCTGATGGAGCAGCACAATCTTCACCTTTTTCCGCCATTGCTCTTGAACAATGAAGCGAATGTTTGATAGTCTAGTTTCAAAACAATTCATATCTTAACGACATTTGTCAACCACTATTCTTGTTTCCGAAACGACGTTCATTAGGGATTGGACTTGTGTGTGGAGCACAGATATATCACTCTGTCTAGCTGGAAGATTTTGTTCTGTAGGCGATTTGGACGAGGTTACCTTGACAACCAACCCAGAATCACGCAGGAAGGTGCTTTTTTGCACTGTTAGTGGAGAGATACGGACGCACTGCAGCGCGAGGTGACATTGTGCCTGTGGTAGCCTCGTCACCTTCAGGTGGTTGTGGTTATTCAATCATTTGTTCCATAGCTTGCTGAAAGTTTGAACTTGTAGATTAGTGTACTAGATAAGTTACTAATGAGATAAAAACAAACAAAGTAGGTTACACGTTTATACATAACTTATTTTGGTGAACTACTATAATACATTAGCATGTATTGTAGTGCCAACTACGTAATAAAATCACTTTCGAAACATATGTCCGTGTAGTAGGCCTACTGTATTGTCTATTTCCTCACATTCGTTGGCATCTAAGGATAAAGAGACATGGTTTAAAGTAGGATGAACATAGTATGACATCATTCATATCATGGGAAAATAGATATAAAACAAATAGGCTATTTTATCATTGTGTGCGCACGTGAACATAACAACTAGATTATAGATCAAGACCAAAAGAATATCCTTCATCTCTTTTAAACCATGTAAGGTGAAATGATACGTTAAGACAACTGTGTATAAAAGTGAACATAGTAACTAACATTGGCTACAAACCAAGTAGTTAAATGAACACATCACAGTACCAATCAGTTCAAAGGTAGGAGGAGTAATGAATTACAACAACGGCTTGAACTGGTGTGCTCATGCCCTTCATCTTGCTGGTGTGGCAATGCTTGAAGATTTGCACTACATTCGGTTCAGGTTCTTTTTGGTCCGCAGAGGCTTTCTTCTGTATTTGGAACAAGTCAATATAGATACGATAATATGGCACAGAAAAAAGAAGGAAGTAGCAGCTATTTACAAGAGGCTCGCAGTGTCAATATAGCTACGAGATCCCGTTGTCTGTTGGAATTTCACTTTAGAATGATTGGTCTTGTTCTTCAAACAGTTAGCTTAGAAGAAGATACACTTGTAAGGCACATACATAAATACAAGTTCAATATGTGGTCTGATCAAATACATATAGCCTACCTGATACTTTGGATCACACCAGTGTTAAACAAGGGCTGTCCAGTCTTCATCTGTAATATATTCCACTAGAGATGTTTGGGCGATTTCATTGTTAGCCTTGGCTTCAAAGTGAGATTTTCTAAGGTGGTACCGATACTGTCGCAGACCAGACTGAAAACATGAGTGCATGCTTGTTTAGTTGCATCATCTTTCAGATCCAACTTGAACCTCATCTGTTGAAAAAAGAATGTGAGTCTTATTAGGAGGAAGCTAGAAAGTATGGGACAGAGCAAGACAATATTACTGATTGCGATGAATAACATTACTTACATATAAATGGTCAAGGAAGGTGTTAAACTGGGTATTGTCTTTCTCATTCTAGTACTGGATCCACGTTGGGAGGATACGTGCATGACACCTAACAGCAACGGCTGCCTCTGATACTAACTTGGCTGACTCTGTAGCATCACGTGGCCTTTTTAAACCTGCCTCAAAATGGATCTCCATTCTTCCTCCTTTAGATTTTTTTAATCTGTCAAGCATTATCCATGATGTCTGTTTCCGCTTGCACCGTGGTGCTAGTTCAACAACGAATATGCAAAGTGTTAGTGTACATCAAACTGTGAGAGTACATATAAAGGAGTATGCAACTCCAACTTGACTCAGTCAGGTACCGTCTTGGTGTTGATGCTCATGAGGTTCATCTGATCTTCCCAAGTCTTGTTGTGTCAGCAGTGCTTCGGAAGTAGTGTTAGGTGTGAAGGTAGCTTGGGAACTGGCCAGTTCTGGAGCAAACGAACGAGTAACTCGTTGAGAGCTGGTACAGTTGAAGCGGATGCTGCAGCTGGTGGAGCAGGTGATATTGTGTTTGTAGATTTAGCTGGTGGACTTGGACCTTCTACTGCACTATAAGTACCAGCAGAATCTCGACAACAGATCCTTTTCCGTTTCACCCGACGAGTAACACCACTCCCTACTATATTCTTTTCCTTCCTCTTTTTTAACTTCGCCATGTCAAGCCGTACCCACAACACAAAAGAATAAAATCGCTCTTCAGAACTCATTGATGCATGATACAGACAAGCAATACTTTGATGTGAGACATCCGTATGAGGATGGAATATGTAAGAAAAATAGGATGGCATAACATATTCACAGCTACGATGTGTAAACTAAGCAGTAGGATTTTCAAGAAAATAGAAGTAATGCAAGCTAGACACCATATGAAAGATGCAACCAATATTACTCTGCCAAGTTAAAAGTGTCTTCTCATAAGTGGCAATTCGAAAAATTAGAAGCAGTACAACATAGAAATCAATGTAAGATGCAACCACTATCAAACTGCCATGTTAAAAGCGTCCAATCATAGTGACTGATGCGGGATACACAACAATAGTACTTTGATGTAAGAACATGGTATGATAGATAGATGCAGTGTATTCTAGATACAGAAAGCCATGTCATATGCACATGTATAATGTATAAACTCAGCAGGTGCAATTTAATCAAATAGAAGAAATATAGGCTAGACAACATATGCAACATGAAACCAATTATCACACTGTCAACTTAGAGCAAGCACCTGCGATGGTGGAGTACGAAAGATGAACTCCTCATGTAGACTTGGGACTTCAACTTCACTAGCAGTAGCAGTGGCAAATCTAGAGAGTCTCTGTTTGCGTCGATGCGGAGGACCACCAACATCCCCTAACTTACTATTTTCCTTCCTATTTTCTGATATTGCCTTATGAAGTCAAAACCACAAGAAGATCAATAAAATTAGCTCTGCATAACTGGTTGATGCATGATACAGACGAACACTACTTTGATGTAAGGCAAGCGTAGGATAGGAGGATGGAATATATACAAAAAAATATAGCATTGCATATTCACACGTATGATAGGAGGATGGAATATGTATGAAAAAACAGTAAGCGGAAGGCATTTCAACAAAATTAGAAGAAATGAAAGCTAGGCACCATATGAACATGCAATCAATATCAATCTATCAGGTAAAAAGTGTCTCATCATAAGTGCCATTTCAAGAAATTAGAAGTAGTGCAAGCTAGAAGACAACGCAAGATGCAACCTACATCACAGCCCCAAGTTAAATGTGTCTTGTGGGTAAGTGATCGTTGCAGGTATAAGTTGTAATCGATGCAGATGCAATTCAACATAGTCAGAAGCAATACAAACTAGACATCATACGGAAAACGCAACCAAATATAACAGTTCCAAGTTAGAGCAAGCACCTGTGATGGTGGAGTAGGGGAGATGTGCTCATCATGTACACGTATGTTCTAGAAACAGGAACACATGTCATATTCATAGGCATTATGTGTAAAGTAAGCAGATGCAATTCAACAAAGTTAGAAGCAATACAAGCTAGACATCATACGCAATATGCAACCACATATAATAGTGCCAAGTTAGAGCGAGCACCTGTGATGGTGGAGTAGGGGAGATGTGCTCATCATCTACACAGCTACATTTACTGTCCAGCCTTGTGTTGTCTTGCGAATCTTGTTGGGAGGATGGTGGAGTAGAATCTGTAGAGACCCCCTGTTTGAGTTGCTCCGAAGGACCACCATCATCCACTGTTGGACTAATTTCCTTCAGCTGTAATGATTTTGCATTGTGAAGTCAAACCGATAAGAAAAAGGAATAAAATTCGCTCTTCAGAACTCATTTATGCATGATACTGACAAACACTACTCAGATGAAAGGCAAACACATGATGCGAGGATGGAATATGTACGAAAAACAGGATGGCATGACATATTCACACCTATGATGTGGTAACTAAGCAGAAGGCATTTCAACAAATTAGAAGCACTGCAAGCTAGACACCATATGAAAGATGCAACCAATATCACTTTGCGAAGTTCAAACTATATGGCGTTTCAACAAATTAGAAGCAGTACATGCTAGAAATCATATGCAAGACACAACCAATATCACAGTGGCGACTTAAAGGTGCCTTATCATAAGTGAAGGATGCGGGATATGCAAGAACAGTAGTCTGATGTAAGAACATGGTGTGATCAGATATAGTATGTTCTAGAAATAGGAACACATGTCATATTCACATGCATTATGTGTAAAGTAAGCAGATGCAATTCAACAAAGTTAGAAGCAATACAAGCTAGAAATCATACGCAACATGCAACCACATATAATAGTGCCAAGTTAGAGCAAGCACCTATGATGGTGGAGTAGGGGAGATGTGCTCATCATCTACACAACTACGTTGACTGTCTAGCCTTGCGTTGTCTTGCGAATCTTGTTGGGAGTATGGCAGAGTAGAATCTGTAGAGAACCTCCGTTTCAGTTGCTCAGAAGGACCACCATCATCCAATGCCTTGCCAATTTCCTTCGGCTTTATTGATTTTGCATTGTGAGGTCAAACCGAAAAGAAAAAGGAATATAATTCGCTCTTCAGAACTCATTCATGCATGATACTGACGGATACTACTCTGATGAAAGGCAAAGTCATGATATGAGGACGGAATATGTACGAAAAACTGGACGGCTTGACATATTCACACCTATGATGTGGTAACTAAGCAGAAGGCACTTCAAAAAATTAGAAGCACTGCAAGCTAGACATCATATGGAAGGTGCAATCAATATCACTCTACCAAGTTAAAACTATCTCGTCATAGGTGGCGTTCATCAAACTAGAAGCACTACATGCTAGAAATCATATTCAAAACACAAACCAATATCACACTGCCAACTTAAAGGTGTCCCATCATAAGTGACTGATGCAGGATACACAAGAAGAGTAGTTTCATGTAAGAACATGGTGTGATTGACAGATATAGTATGTACCAAAAACAGGAAAGCGTGTCATATTCACATGTATCATGTGTAAGCTAAGAAGATGCAGTTTACACTAATTAGGAGCAATACAAGCTAGACACCATATGCAACATGCAACCAGATATCACACTGCCAAGTTAGAGCAAGCACCTTGGATAGTGGAGTAGGGGAGCAGAGACTTGGACCTTGTAATGCACTAGTAGTACAAGGAGAATTTGTACATATGCTCCGTTTACGTTGCTGCAGAGGACCACCATCATTGCCTTCCTTACTCTTTTACTTCCTCTTTCTTGATTTTGCCTTGTCAAGTCAAACCCACAAGAAAAATGAATAAAATTTGCTCTTCAGAACTCATTGATGCATGAAGAACACTACTTTAATGTAAGGTAGTCACATGATAGGAGGATGGAATATGTATGAAAACAGGACGGTGACATATTGACATGTATCTTCCCTACTAATAAAGCAGCGACTGCTTCTGGTCGTACGTCGCCGGCCGTTTTGCAGAAAAGTCCCCCCATTTTTTAGAAATTAACCCGCAGTACACGCTTTACTCAGTCAGAAAAATGTTTCGAATTTACAAACAGGACCCTGTGTTTTCATCTATTCAACCCGCGATCTGCAGAACGGCGGCGGCGCGACGGCTGGAGCTTGCAGCGAACGGATCCATGCACGGCAGGGGCTGGGAAGGATTCGGAGGCGGGCGGTGAGGATGGGGGTCGCCGGTGACGACGATTAAGGCCGGAGCGCGACTTCCTAAGAGAATTCATGGCATCTGGCTCCTGTCAGGAAGGAGACGGGAAGATGGAGGGAGGAAAAACTGGAGAAAGGAGGGGAGACGAGGCGGCGGCAGCGGGAGCAGTGCGGCAGCGCAGTGTAGAGTGCACCCACTGCGGTGCTATCCACGGGGGTCATGGGCATTTGCTCGCTCGGTCAACGGGAGCAGAGGAGTCCACGGACGAGCTCCTGCTCGACAGAAGGCAGCGACATCGCAGGTGGCAAGCTCGGCGGGCAACGCGAGTCTCGATCCGGACGGGTCCGGCGAGATCCGAGGCGGTTGGATGGCTGCAGGGCCCCGGCGTAGAGGAGGCTGGCCGGCACGACGGATAGCAGAGGGCGTCAGAGCTCGATTCGGCTTGGCGCTCGGCCATGGCCGTTTCCTGGAACACATAGAGGGAGAGAGATGCGTGGGGGGTGAGGACGATCCAGGGAGGAGAAGAAAGGAAAAGAGGGAGAATGAGAGGTGCCGTAGTGGCGCGCTCCGGGCGCGGGGCTAACGAGGCGGCGGCGTGAGGCAGGGGAGGTCCTCTGCAAACTCCATGGCGCGTGGGGAGCTCCTGTAGGGAAAAGATAGGGAGGGAGACACGGCATGAGAGAGAGCTAGGGGAGGAGACAGGAGGAAGAAAGGGGAAGGGAGAAGGGACGACCTGGCCGTGGTCTTGCCGGCGGCGGACGCGGGTGCTCTAGGAGCTCCTCTCCTCGGGCGCTCAGGCGTGACTCCTGAGGGAATCGGGAGGGAGCGTCGAGGAAAGGAGAGCTGGCCGACGGCGATGGGGGGCTTGCAAGTGAGAGGAGAGAGGAGAGGAGAATCGAGGGAGGCAAGCGGGGTCTCGGCCATAGGTTGGAGAGAGGAGCGGCGCGAGGGGATACGTGTGGCCTGGGGCTTATCCCCTCGCGTGCGTGTTGTGGCTGGGGTTGGCGTCAAGATGCCTGGCGGCCAGGCTGGGCCTTGCCTGTTGATCCGGCTGGGCTGGGATTTTATTTTATTTTGATTCAGATGCAGCTGAAACCAGCGGCGGGCAAAGCCACACGTCGATCAGCCAACACAAATTCTGACTAATAAGCAACCAGCACTACTCTACGTCTCCATCATGTGAAATCTCTGTGAATCTTGTCGTTCGGTGTATGTGTGTGGATTTTTTTTGAGCGAACTAACTAGCTAACCACACTGCCTGGTAATATAAAAGAAAACAAAAGTTCTGCTAGCACATGCATTCACATCATCATTGCTCAATCCGTACAAACTTAGTCTGCTATCGGGCAATAAAACTAAAAACAAACTCTAAAACAGTAGATTATATAAAAAACAAAATATAATAAAGTCTAAAAGAGCCCAAGCCCCTTCCGCAGCCATGACGACACAACGCCAACCAAATCCCACCATCGCAATGGTGCAAGGCGACATAAGTCATCGTTCACGCCGTTCAAGCGACACGTCAAAGAGCACAATGCTGCCTTACAATGGTGCAAGGCGACAGAAGTCGCCGTTCACGCCGTTCAAGCGACACGTCAAAGAGCACAATGCTGCCTTCCACATGCCACTGCACCTATTGTAATGCAGGCCGCTCACGTGGATGATGTGCCAGTCGTCATACAAGCTCTCAAGCCCGTCGACGAATGCTCCTCCCGTGGCAACTCGCCACAACAGGTCGGGTAACGTAAAGGAGACGCAGTTGCTCAATGGGATGTAGACGCCGACCGATGAAATGCCTTCGATGGATGAGATGTTCAAGGCCATTCAATCCGTGACGTCAACATCCATGTGGTCCCTACCTTGATGGTGAGCCATCTACCTTGATTCACATAAATTTAACACATGCACCATCAGCTTAAAGGGTAAGCAGCAAGGACAGTCTTGAGCAATGCTTATTGGGACTCATGATAAATTTCATTCTCCCGTTGCAACGCACGGGCATGTTTGCTAGTGATGTATAAAGTGTAAACTAAGCACAAGGTGTTTGAACTTGTTAGAAGCAATGCAAGCTAGAAACCATATGAAAGATGAAACCAATATCACTCTCCCAAATTAAAACGGTGCCCTCACAAATATATTTGACCAAATTAGAAGCAATACATGGCAACAAGCTAGAAATAATATGCAATATGCAACGAATAAAGGTGACTCATCGTAAGTGATTGATGCAGGATACAGAAGAGAGGTAGTTTCATGTAAGAACATGGTTAACACATAGATGTAGTGTGTACCAAAAATAGGAAGGCATGTCATATTCACAGGCATAATGTGTAAACTAAGCAGACGCAATTTACCCTAATTAGAAGCATTACAAGCTAGACACCGTATGCAACATGCAACCACATATCACACTGCGAAGTTAGAGCAAGCACCTGTGATGGTGGTGTAGGGGAAGTGTGGTATTCAAGTATAGAGCTACGTTCAATATCTTCATTTAGGCTTGCTGTTTCTTGAGAATCATGTGGAGAGGATGAAACTGCATTCTTTATAAGAGTAGCGCGTCTCATACTAACCCACGGGCGTGACTGTCTCATCATAATCGATAGATGCAGGATACACAAGAACAATAGTTTGATGTAAGAACATGGTGTGATAGGCAGATGTAGTATGCACCAAAAACAGGAAGGCATGTCATATTCACATGTATAATGCGTAAGCTAAGGAGATGCAATTTAACAAATTAGGAGCAATACAAGCTAGGCAACATATGAAACATGCAACTAGATATCATACTGCCTTGTTAGAGCAAGCACCTGGGGTTGTGGAGTAGGGGAGATGAGATTTGGAACTTGCACTGCAGTAGGAGTAGCAGGAGAATCTGCAGAGATCATCTGTTTCGGTTGCTCCAAAGGACCACCATCATTCCGTGCCTTCGTCCTTTCAGATTTTGCCTTGTCAAGTAAACACACAAGAAAAAGGAATGAAATCTGCACTTCCAAATTCGTTGATGCACGATACTGATGAACACAACTTTTATGTATGGCAACCACATTGTAGGAGGATGTAATATGTATGAAAAACGCTAAGCAGAAGGTATTTCAACAAATTGGAAGCAATGCAATCTAGACACCATATGAAAGATCCAACCAAAATCACTCTACCAAGTTAGATGTGTCTCATTATAAGTGTCACTTCAAAAAATTAGAGGCAATACATGTTTGAAATGATATGCAAGATGCAACCAATATTACACTGTTAACTTGAAGGTGTATCATTAGAAGTGATTGATGAGGGATACACAAGAAAAGTAGTTTGATGTAAGAACATGGTTAATAGAAAGACGTAGTATGTACCAAAAACAGGAAGGCATGCCATATTCACAGGTATGATGTATTAACTAAGCAGATGCAATTTACCCTAATTAGAAGCATTACAAGGTAGACACCATATGCAACATGCAACCACATATCACACTGCCAAGTAAGAGAAAGCACCTGCGATGCTGGTGTGGGGGAATTGCGGTCATCAACTAGAGAGCTACGTTGACTATCTTCATTTAGCATTGCTGTTTTGTGAGAATCATGTGGGGAGGATGACACTGCACTCTTTAAACAAGTAGCACATCTCATAGTAACCCACTGGGGTGACTGTCTCATCATAAGTGATTGATGAGGGATACAAAAGAGCATTAGTTTGATGTATGAACATGGTTAATAGACATATGTAGTATGTATCAAAAATACGAAGGCATGTCATTATCAAAGGTCTAATGTGTAAAGTAAGCAGATGCAATTTAACCAAATTGGAAGCAATACAAGCTAGACACCATATGCAACATGCAACCACATTTGACAGTGCGAAGTTAAAGCAAGCACCTGGGATGGTTGTGTGTGGCAATTGAGATCATCAACTGTAGAGCTACGTTTACTGTCTCCAACTGCTGACACTGCACCCTTTAGACCGCTGAAATGCTTAGTGCTTATCTTCGAATCACACTGGAGCAACTTCTGTCTTTTCTTTTTTGCATTCATCAACACTGCGTCAGAGTCTGAAATACCCATGCATAAAAAACAATAGTGTGAGTATGGGTGAAGTGTGTGCACAATTAGTACAGTGTAAAGGTAGCAGATAGCAGGTCAATGAGAAATAAATGACGGGAGACATATGATAGCTCTACAACATGCATGGCACACTAAATTACTACAGGATTCTATGAAAATAACAGTCGACTGAAAACAAATAGGCCAGTCCATTTTTTCTGCACCGTCCAATGTACAAAGAATGGGCAGATCGCCTTCATCTACCTCCAGCCAGTCAGTGTTGACGATCTTCCTCGAAACGCCAGTGACCACCGACCCAATCCCCTACCTCCACCCTCCCCTCGACCTCACCACACCGCCGTGCTTGGCACCGCCCCCCGGCCATCCATTCAAGCTCCGCCGACCTCTAGATCAGGTGCAAGCAGCTCCTACGCCCCACACCCCTATGATAGACACCGATGCGCCACTTCCCCGACGAACAGGCGGACTAGGTGCTCTGCACGCCTAAGCGGGTGCTGCTTCTTTTAATTGCAGTTCGACTGACCCTGAATTGAAATCCAAGCGGGCTACTGACCTCTAGCAAAGGTGAAATAGTAAAGGGAGGAAAGCTTGTGCATTTAGTATCACAAAGAAGATGAAGTAAGAAGCACTCAACTAGTTTCTTTCGTGGGATGAATACGGTGTGAGCAGAGACGTAAGATTTGCACGAATAAGGGAAGAGGAGTACCTCTTTCTGCTGGCAGTGCTGTGTCCTACTTCTATTTTTCCAACGATCTTTTTTTCCAACGATCTTCTTGTGGTTCGCTAGAAACAAGAAGTTGTGGAGGATGGTGGAGCCTTGGACGAACCCATGGCCAAGTTGTTGAGTGTGGTGCGGTGGCTATCTGTCGGCGGTAGGGAACCAGATCCAAGGCGGCGAACGACGGCGTAGCGGGAATAACTCCGGTGCAGTGGACGGTTGCAACAGTGGAGCGGCAACGGTGAGGCGCAGGATGGCGTGGTCGAATTGGTTCTGGTACGACGCATGTCGGTGTCGGCGTCGTGGAGGCACCTCTGCCTCGGCTTCAGCTGCTAAGTCCTTGAGGGCGTTGTGGTTGCGGTTGCGTTGGATGACGACATCGGGGTACCGGCTCCGGCGTGATGGAGGAGGGCGGCGGTGGATTGAGCGCTATGGGGTGGAGGACGGAGGAGGCTGGGGTTTCGCAGCTAGTGGAGAGGGCGTTTTGGTGCCCACAGAGTATGAATGAGGAAACGGAGGGACGGGGGAACTAAGGGGGAACAATGTTTCGGTTTGGGATGCGCTTGTTTGAAATTTGGGGAAGTTACAAACTTTGCCCCCATCTAAAATTTCAGATATGTTGCGGGTTGGGGGTAGGACAGTAATCTTAGGTGTCCCAAATGTGGGCGGGATAGATTTCGGCCGAGCGCATATGGGTGTTTAGGCGCCCACGGCGTATGAATGCTTCTCAAAGACGGTTGAGACTGGCGTCTTGGTGAAGTACAAACCTACCCCGGTTTAGACCTTTGGACATCAGGCCGATAGGCTACACGGGCCAAAGTCAGGACAGTAATTTCGTACCACCAAACATTAGTCTCGCGTGATTTCGTGTGACCAGAGGCTTATTTGGCGCTTTGTTCAATATTTGGGAGCAGAAGAATTAACGTTTTCGGTTCTCTTGAATTGAACTTTCAGGATTTGTCAAACTTCACAAATCTTTACTCTTGAAAATCCTAAAGCTACAATTTTGGAATGGACGGGGTACATTTGAATATACATTGTACATGAGTATATATTAAAAAATATGCAACTTACCTCAGTTCATGCATGGTTCCAGATATAATCTCCTTGGTTGCAAAAAGAAGTTAGACATGCGTATGAATATATAGCATGTTCAAACGCACACCAAAGATTGATAACCCCTTTTAGATCTAATTTAGAAATGCCATTATCTCGGGTTCAAATAGATGAATGCACTTCCTATTAATTCGAATCTTCGAAACCCCCTTTATGTTGAATTCAACATGTATTCTATTTTGTAGCTAGCAATTTGGATTGTATCCATGCAAGTGAAAAAAATGTATAAAGTGCTTCACACTAACAACATGGAGTGCACTAATTAATGTTTATATATGAATTGCAAAAGCAATCCATTGCCTGTATTTCAAACCGCTCTCACTCTATGGATCAACAATATGAAATAAACACATGCACATGCTAGAATTCAATAGAGTATGGGTGTCTGATAGACCGAGTTTTGTCCATACACAATTTGCAAAATTCATGATCTCATCCAAAAATAATAATGCCATTTATATTTTAATTTAATGCGTAGAACCGCCTTTTACACATAGATGCACTATGCCTCGGCCCGTTTTGACAAACGAGCTATATATCTCTGTATCTAACGCATAAGTGCACACACTTTATATGCATCGGCATTTCTCTTTCACACATGCTCACAATCTCTCCCGGGGTGTCAGGGTGTCTCATGCACATGCTCTCTCTATATATCTCTCTTTCTGACTACTATGTACCACTCTTTTCACTAATCTTAGTTGGAAAACACTATTTCTCTCACATGCATATATACACACGCACGGTCTCTACTAGCCCTCTATACGAACATATATGTGCCTACGTGTCTCCCGCAC
>NC_041393.1:277833528-277843688 GCF_002162155.2 Triticum dicoccoides | reverse complement strand
TCTTAGTAGTTGGCAGATAGGATTCCATCATATCATTCGGTAGGATATCCCTGACTGTTAGGCTGGATGGTAATACGAGGCAACGTTTTACCCTAGTTCAGACCCTTGCAGTTGAGGAAAAAGCCTACTCTTGGTACTGTATATGAGTGATAGGGGTGTGTACAAAGTACACGTGAATACTAGGCATTGTGTGTGTGTGTATACTGCTACGTCTTGAGCTTGCTTTGGTTTTCCTTGAAGAGGAAAGGGTGATGCAGCAATAGTAGCGTAAGTATTTCCCTCAGTTTTTGAGAACCAAGGTATCAATCCAGTAGGAGGCTCCTCAAAAGTCCCACGCACCTACACAAACAAACAAAGAACTCACAACCAACGCAATAAAGGGGTTGTCAATCCCTTCACGGCCACTTGCGAAAGTGAGATCTAATAGAGATAGTATGATAAGATAAATATATTTTTGTTATTTTAAAATATAGATGCAAAAAGTAAAGATGCAAATAAAAGTATATTGGGAGCAAATATGATAAGAGATAGACCTGGGGGCCATAGGTTACACTAGTGGCTTCTCTCAAGATAGCATAAGTATTACGGTGGGTGAGCAAATTACTGTCGAGCAATTAATAGAATAGCGAATAATTATGAGATTATCTAGGCATGATCATGTATATAGGCATCACGTCCGCAACACTAGACCGACTCCTGCGTGCATCTACTACTATTATTCCACACATCGACCGACTCCTGCCTGCATCTAGAGTATTAAGTTTATAAGAACAGAGTAACACCTTAAGCAAGATGACATGATGTAGAGGGATAAACTCAAGCAATATGATATAAACCCCATCTTTTTATCCTCGATGGCAACAATACAATATGTGCCTTGCAACCCTTTCTGTCACTGGGTAAGGACACCGCAAGATTGAACCCAAAGCTAAGCACTTCTCCCATGGCAAGAAAGATCAATCTAGTAGGCCAAACCAAACTGATAATTCAAAGAGACTTGCAAAGATAACTCAATCATACATAAAAGAATTTAGAGAAGATTCAAATATTATTCATAGATAAACTTGATCATAAACCCACAATTCATGGGATCTCGACAAACACACCGCAAAAAGAGTTTACATCGAATAGATCTCTACAAGAGATGGGGAGAACATTGTATTGAGATCCAAAAAGAGAGAAGAAGCCATCTAGCTAATAACTATGGACCCCGTAGGTCTGTGGTAAACTACTCACAACTCATCGGAGGGGCTATGGTGTTGATGTAGAAGCCCTCCATGGTCAATTCCCCCTCCGGCAGAGTGCCGGCGAAGGCTCCAAGATGAGATCTCGCGGATACCGAAGGTTGCGGCGGTGGAAATTGTGTTTGTTGGCTCCCTGGATGTTTTCGGGGTACGTAGGCTTATATAGGAGGAAGAAGTACGTCGGTGGACACTCGAGGGGCCCACGAGACAGGGGGGTGCGCCCTATAGGGGGGGGGGGCGCCCTCATATCTCGTGGAGGCCTCAGCTACTTCTTGACTTGCACTCCAAGTCCTGTGGATCACGTTCATTCCAAAAATCACGCTCCCGATGGTTTCATTCCGTTTGGACTCCGTTTGATATTCCTTTTCTTCGAAATACTGAAATAGGCAAAAAAACAGCAATACGGGCTGGGCCTCCGGTCAGTAGGTTAGTCCCAAAAATGATATAAATGTGTAAAATAAAGCCCATAAACATCCAAAAGGGGTAATATAATGGCATGGAACAATAAAAAATTATAGATACGTTGGAGACGTATCAAGCATCCCCAAGCTTAATTCCTGCTCGTCCTCGAGTAGGTAAATGATAAAAATAGAATTTTTGATGTGGAATGCCACCTAGCATAATTCTCAATGTAATTTTCTTTATTGTGGCATGAATGTTCAGATCCAAATGATTCAAAATAAAATTTCATACTGATAAAAGAAATAGTAACACTTCAAGCATACTAATCAAAGTAATCATGTCTTCTCAAAATAACATGGCAAAAGAAAGTTCATCCCTACAAAATCATATAGTTAGGCCATGCTTCATTTTCGTCACACAAAGATGTTCCCAACTTCTATACCCCCGATGACAAGCCAAGCAATTGTTTCATACTTAAATAATCTCAAACTTTTTCAATCTTCACGCAATACATGAGCGTGAGCCATGGATATAGCACTATGGGTGGAATAGAATATGATGATGGGGATTGTGTGGAGAAGACAAAAAAGGAGAAAGTCTCACATTGACGAGGATAATCAACGGGCTATGGAGATGCCCATCAATTGATGTCAACATGAGGAGTAGGGATTGCCATGCAATGGATGCATTAGAGATATAAATGAATGCTCAACAAAAGAAAACTAGTGGGTGTGCATCCAACTTGCTTGCTCACGAAGACCTAGGGCATTTGAGGAAGCCCATCGTAGGAATATACAAGCCAAGTTCTATAATGAAAAATTATCACTAGTATGAAAAAGACAACTTATGGGACTCACTATATGAAAAACATGGTGCTACTTTGAAGCACAATAAATGAGACTCACTACATGAAGAACAAGGTGCTACTTTGAAGCACAAGTGTGGAAAAAGAGATAGTAACATTGCCCTTTTTATTTAATTTCTTTTTTTCTCTTTTTTTCCCTTTTTTGGGCCTTTTTTGTTTTTTCTTTTGGCCTTTCTTCCTTTTTTTGTTTTTTTGTTTTTGGGCAATGCTCTAATAATGATGACCATCACACTTCTATTGATTACAACATATGAATTACAACTCGAAACTAGAACAAGATATGACTCTATATGAATGCCTCCGGCGGTGTACCGGGATGGTGCAATGAATCAAGAGTGACATGTATGAAAAATAATGCATGGTGGCTTTGCCACAAATACGATGTCAACTACATGATCATGCAATGGCAATATGACAAAAGTAAAGTATGTCATGATGATGATAAACGGAACGGTGGAAAGTTGCATGGCAATATATCTCGAAATGGCTATGGAAATGCCATAATAGGTAGGTATGGTGGCTATTTTGAGGAAGATATAAGGAGGTTTATGTTTGATAGAATGTATCGTATCACGGGGTTTGGATGCACCGGCGAAGTTTGCACCAACTCTCAAGGTGAGAAAGGGCAATGCACGGTACCGAAGAGGCTAGCAATGATGGAAAGGTAAAAGTGCGTATAATCCATGGACTCAACATTAGTCAAAAGAACTCATATACTTATTGCAAAAATTTATAAGTAATCAAAAATCAAGCACTACGTGCATGCTCCTAGGGGGATAGATTGGTAGGAAAAGACCATTGCTCGTCCCCGACCGCCACTCATAAGGATGCACAAGCCAGGTACACTTCATGTTTCAAATTTGTTACACAACTTTAACCATACGTGCATGCTACGGGACTTGCTAACTTCAAAACAAGCATTCTTTAAATTCATAATCACCCAACTAGCATGACTTTAATATCACTACCTCCATATCTCAAAACAATTATCAGGTATGAAATTGATCATAGTATCCAATTCACTTCCTATGATAGTTTTTATTATACCCAACTTGGATGCCTACCATTCTAGGACCAATTTTATAACCATAGCAAATACCATGCTGTTCTAAAAGACTCTCAAAAAGATATAAGTGAAGCATGAGAGACTAGCAATTTCTACAAAAATAAGTCACCACCGTGCTCTAAAAGATATAAGTGAAGCACTAGAGCAAAAACTATCAAGCTCAAAAGATATAAGTGAAGCACATAGAGTATTCTAGCAAATTCTAATCAAATAGGATTCTCCCAAAAGTTGTGTACAACAAGGATGATTGTGGTAAACTAAAAAGCAAAGACTAATATAATACATGATGCTCCGAGCAAAACACATATCATGTGGTGAATAAAAATATAGCTCCAAGTAAAGTTACCAATGAACAAAGACGAAAGAGGGGATGCCTTCCCGGGGCATCCCCAAGCTTAGGGTTTTGGCTATCCTTGAATATCTTGGGGTGCCATGGGCATCCCCAAGCTTAGGCTCTTGCCACTCCTTATTCCATAGTCCATAAAAGCTTTACCCAAAACTTGAAAACTTCACAACGCAAAACTCAACAGGAAATCTTATAAGCTCCGTTAGTGAAAGAAAAAAAAACCCACCACATAAGGTACTGTAATGAACTCATTCTTTATTTATTTTGGTGTTAAACCTACTGTAATCCAACTTCTCTATGATTTATAAACTAATTTACTAGCCATAGATGCATCGAAATAAGCAAACAACACACAAAGAACAGAATCTGTCAAAAACAGAACAGTCTGTAGCAATCTGTAACTAACACAAACTTCTGGAACTCTAAAAATCCTAAAAAAATATGAAGTGGTGGAAAATTTGTCTATTGATCAGCGTAAAAAGGAATCAATGCAAAATCACATTTATGTGATTTAACAAAACTAAATTCGTGCGCGCAAAGTTTCTGTTTTTCAGCAGAATCAAATGAACTATCATCATAGGTTATCCTATAGGTTCTACTTGGCACAAACACTAATTAGAAAATAAAAACACATCTAAACAGAAGGTAGATGCAATATTTATTACTAAACAAGAACAAAAACAAAAAACACAAAGAAAATTGGGTTGCCTCCCAACTAGCGCTATCGTTTAACGCCCATAGCTAGGCACAAAAGCGAAGATAGATCTAAGTTGTGCCATCTTTGGCACTAAATTCATAAGTAGCCCGCATGCTGGATTCATCAGGTAATTTGACTTTATTTCTTGGAAAGTGCTCCATGCCTTTCTTTAATGGAAATTGGAATCTAATATTCCATTCCTTCATATCAATAATCGCGCCAATCGTTCTAAGGAAAGGTCTACCAAGAATAATAGGGCAAGAAAGATTGCAATCTATATCAAGAACGATAAAATCTACGGGCACAAAATTTTTATTTTCAACAATGAGAACATCATTGATCCTTCCCATTGGCTTTTTAATGGTGGAATCTGCAAGGTGCAAATTTAAAGAGCAATCATCAAGATCATGGAAACCTAGAATACCACATAAAGTTTTCGGAATCGTGGAAACACTAGCACCCAAATCACACAAAGCAAAACACTCATGATCTTTAATTCTAATCTTTATAGTAGGTTCCCATTCATCATTAAGTTTTCTAGGTATAGAAACTTCCAAATTAAGTTTTTCATCTTAAGATTGCATCAAGGCATCAACAATATGTTTGGTAAAAGCTTTCTTTTGACTATAAGCATGAGGAGAATTAACAACGAATTGCAACAAGGAAATACAACATTCTAAAGAACAATTATCATAATCAAATTCCTTGAAATCCGAGATAGTGGGTTCAATACTATTTAAAGTTGTGACCTCTCCAATCCCACTTTTACCAAATTTAGCATAAAGATCTAAAAACTCCGAATTCTTGGAACGCCTTCTAGGTAAAGTTGACTCATCATCAGTCCCATAATTATCAAGATTCATATTGCAAAACATAGATCTAATAGGAGATGCATCAATAACTTTAAGATCTTCATCATTATTTTCATGGAAACTAGAAGAACACGCCTTTACAAAGTAATCTTTCTTAGCACGCAATCTAGAGGTTCTTTCCTTGCACTCATCAATGGAAATTCTCGCTGCCTTGAGAGACTCATTGATATCATGCTTAGGAGGAGAAGATCTAAGTTTAAGAGAATCAGCATCAAGCGAAAGTCTATCAACGTTCCTAGCCAAATCATCAACTTTGAGCAATTTTTCTTCAAGCAAAGCATTAAAATTCTTTTGAGAAATCATAAATTCTTTCACACTATTATCAAAATCAGTGGGCATCTTATTAAAATTACCATAAGAATTATTGTAGGAATTTCCATAATTATTAGAGGAATTACTAGGGAACAGTCTAGCATTAAAGTTTCCTCTATAAGCATTGTTTCCAAAACTATTCCTACCAACAAAATTCACAACCATAGATTCATTATTATTCTCAATCAAAGTAGACAAAGTCATATCATTGGTATCAAGAGGAGTATTTTTAGTATCAAAGAACTTCATAAGTTCATCCATCTTTCCACTCAAAACATTGATTTCTTCTATAGCATGCACTTTTTTACTAGAAGATCTTTCGGTGTGCCATTGAGAATAATTAGCCATAACATTATCAAGAAGTTTTGTAGCATCTCCTAACGTGATTTCCATAAACATGCCTCCCGCTGCCGAATCTAAGAGATTTCTAGAAGCAAAGTTCAAGCCGGCATAAATTTTTTGTATGATCATCCATAAATTCAAACCATGAGTAGGGCAATTGCGAAGCATCAATTTCATTCTTTCCCAAGATTGGGCAACATGCTCATGATCAGGTTGTTTAAAATTCATAATATCGTTCCTAAGAGTAATAATCTTAGCGGGAGGAAAATACTTAGAGATAAAAGCATCTTTGCACTTGTTCGAAGAATCAATACTATTTTTAGGCAAAGACGAAAACCAAAATTTAGCACGATCTCTAACTGAAAACAGAAATAACTTCAATTTAACAATATCATTATCCGTATCTTTCTTGTTTTGCATATCACACAAGTCAACAAAGTTGTTTAGATGAGTAGCAGCATCTTCGCTAGGAAGGCCGACGAATTGATCTTTCATAACAAGATTCAGCAAAGCGGTATTGATTTCACAAGACTCAACATCATTAAGAGGAGAAATCGGAGTACTAAGGAAATCATTATTATTGGTATTCGAGAAATCACACAATTTGGTATTATCTTGCGCCATGGCAACAAGTAATCCAACACACAAGCAGACAGAAAAAGGCAAGCGAAAGAGAGCGGAGGAGATTGGGAAAGAGAGGGCGAATAAAACGGCAAAGGTGAAGTGGGGGAGAGGAAAACGAGAGGCAAATGGGAAATAATGTAAATGCGAGGGAGATGGGTTTGTGATGTGTACTTGGTATGTCTTGACTTGAGTGAAGACCTCCCCGGCAACGGCGCCAGAAATCCTTCTTGCTATGTCTTGAGGTTGTGTTGGTTTTCCTTGCAGAGGAAAGGGTGATGCAGTAATAGTAGCGTAAGTATTTCCCTCAGTTTTTGAGAACCAAGGTATCAATCCAGTAGGAGGCTCCTCAAAAGTCCCACGCACCTACACAAACAAACAAAGAACTCGCAACCAACGCAATAAAGGGGTTGTCAATCCCTTCACGGCCACTTGTGAAAGTGAGGTCTAATAGAGATAGTATGATAAGATAAATATTTTTTTGGTATTTTATAATATAGATGCAAAAAGTAAAGATGCAAATAAAAGTAGATTGGGAACAAATATGATAAGAGATAGACCCGGGGGCCATAGGTTTCACTAGTGGCTTCTCTCAAGATAGCATAAGTATTACGGTGGGTGAGCAAATTACTGTCGAGCAATTGATAGAATAGTGAATAATTAAGAGATTATCTAGGCATGATCATGTATATAGGCATCACGTCCGCAACACTAGACCGACTCCTGCCTGCATCTACTACTATTACTCCTCATATCGACCGACTCCTGCCTGCATCTAGAGTATTAAGTTTATAAGAACAGAGTAACGCCTTAAGCCAGATGCCATGATGTAGAGGGATAAACTCACGCAATATGATATAAACCCCATATTTTTATCCTCGATGGCAACAATACAATACGTGCCTTGCAACCCTTTCTGTCACTGGGTAAGGACACTACAAGATTGAACCCAAAGCTAAGCACTTCTCCCATGGAAAGAAAGATCAATCTAGTAGGCTAAACCAAGCTGATAATTCGAAGAGACTTGCAAAGATAACTCTATCATACATAAAAGAATTCAGAGAAGATTCAAATATTATTCATAGATAAACTTGATCATAAACCCACAATTCATCGGATCTCGACAAACACACCGCAAAAAGAGTTTACATCGAATAGATCTCCACAAGAGAGGGGGAGAACATTGTATTGAGATCCAAAAAGAGAGAAGAAGCCATCTAGCTAATAACTATGGACCCGTAGGTCTGCGGTAAACTACTCACAACTCATCGGAGGGGCTATGGTGTTGATGTAGAAGCCCTTCGTGGTCGATTCCCCCTCCGGCAGAGTGTCGGCAAAGGCTCCAAGATGAGATCTCGTGGATATAGAAGGTTACGGTGGTGGAAATTGTGTTTCGTTGGCTCCCTGGATGTTTTTGGGGTACATTGGATTATATAGGAGGAAGAAGTACGTCGGTGGACGCCCGAGGGGCCCACGAGATAGGGGGTGCGCCCTATAGGGGGGGGGGACCCTCCTATCTCGTGGAGGCCTCCACTGCTTCTTGACTTGCACTCCAAGTCCTCTGGATCACGTTCGTTCCAAAAATTACGCTCCCGAAGGTTTCATTCCGTTTGGACTCCGTTTGATATTCCTTTTCTTCGAAATACTGAAATAGGAAAAAAAACAGCAATACGGGCTGGGCCTCCGGTTAGTAGGTTAGTCCCAAAAATGATATAAATGTGTAAAATAAAGCCCATAAACATCCAAAAGGGGTGATATAATAGCATGTAACAATCAAAAATCTCAGATAAGTTGGAGACGTATCATATACTATCGACGAACTATCCCCCAAGCTTCTATAACATACTTGAGGCCTAGGGTTACAAATCATATATAGTCGCTTATCACCAGTGGGGATAGAGTCCTCCACGACTCTGGTAGCTTCGTGTTGTACGCCGAGTCCTCCACATGGGTCTTCGTATAATGCGTTTCGGTCCAACCTATGTGGCGCAGGATGGAACCGACCCATGAGTCCTCATGTTGACCCACCACAACTAGAAATGATGTGCCCACCACACCACACACGCAATTGGCCACTAACAAAATAAGCATATACAATAGTACAATGTTATACATGAAGTTAATTGCATGGTGCATCCAAAAATATTTGTTCTGCATTGTGAATGTTTATATATTCTCCTAAAATATTAGTCACGGGAAAGAGAAACGAAGGGCATATCTCTCGTCTCCACCGGACACCCCCTCTTTCTACACCACTTTCACGTATGCACACAAACTATATCTCAACACTCTAAAAGTATGCATGCTCACGACACATTCATGCGTGGCGGTCACTGTATTTCAAGCTAAAGCACTGTATTTCAAGCTAAAGCACTATACGGTCACTGGACTTCAGAATGTGCTCATTACGGTCACCGTATACATTCTCGTGGTGATCATACGGTATCTAGCTCACGATACATCTCCATATTTTCTTGATTACACTGACAGACTTTGCATTTGATGCGTACTCCGTATTTTGTTGATGACACTTACGGTCATTGTATTTGAAGCAAAAGCACGATATGGTCACTGGATTTCAGAATAAGCTCATCACGGTCACCACATACATTTTGTCGTGCTAACCAACATGTGGTTGGATGGTTAGGAGGACAGTGGTTTCTCGAGCCCACCAGGGTTAAAGTCCCGCTGCTCGCATTTATCCTGGGTTAATTTCAGTATTTTCCGGTGATGTGCGTTCAGTGGGAGGAGACGTTCCACTTGACTACGAGGCACCTATGGTGACTTCGTAAAATCTCAAGATCATATGCTGGCTCAATCTCCCGAAGGTGCTCATAGAGGTAGGGTCTGCGTGTCTACGCTTATAGTGGTGAGTGCTTGCGCGTATATATGAGCCCTTGCGTCTGTATCGTGTTAAAAAAATACATGTCGTGATTATACGGTCACTGGCTCACCCGTACAACTCCGTATTTTGTTGATGACACAATCAATTGACCAGTCAAATGTTCCACATGGCGCAATTAGTGTTGCACCACCGGGGCGCGTAACCGTGGGGCCCACCTGTCAACCCGTATATGAAAGAAAGAAATGGTTGTTTGATTCTGTACTGTGTTAATAAAATACATTTTAGGGTGATCATACGGTCACTCGCTCACCATACAGCTCCGTAATTTGTTGATGACACGATCAATTGACCAGTCAAATGGTCCACATTCAGCAGCGCACATTACCATAGGGCCCACCCATCAACGATTATATAAAGGACAGAAATGGTAACAAATTAGTGGTCGGTGGGTATTCAAAGTCGTGAGATCTCTGGTTGGTAGTCGCGGCGGTGGGGAGGGGCGCGGTGATTGGGCGGTGGCGTGGGGATCGCCGGAGAAAAAGTTCGGC
>NC_041393.1:277785437-277832891 GCF_002162155.2 Triticum dicoccoides | reverse complement strand
GGGAGTGGTTTCGAGGCGAGTGGGGCGGCATGGCGGCGTGAGCTGGCTGCGGGCGGCAGGGGCCAGCTGTTCGGCCGGTGGTGGCTGGCGGCTCAGGGGGGTGGAGTTTGAAGATAAACTGCATGCCCTTGATTTCGTATCCAACGGTTGGAAAATCTAATGACCAGAGATGAAAAAGTCAGCTGAATGACGTGTAGCCTCACCCCGCACGTACACATGCATGCACGCAACACTCGCACGAACACACACATGCATGCAGGCATGCAACACTGACACATACACATAACAAACACACACACGCATGCAGGCATGCAACACTGACACGTACACATGCACTCACGAACACACGCACGTACGCACACATGCAAGCAATACTGAAACGTGCCCTTGCACGCACGCAACACTCGCACACCTGCATGCACACATCACACGACGCAAGACACACACTCAACCTATACGTGCATGCACCGTTTGTTAAGGACATGGATTGTTACGAGTTTTAATCAATCTTATCTGTGATAAGCAGAACATTGATGTTTGCAGCGGTCTTTATGAATCACAATGTATCGAACAGGCTATCAACATAGTAGGCTTATCTACATGGAATAGATGACATCGCACTCAATGAACAATCATTGGTTTATGAAATGCCTGCTTCTGACCGCCCTGGCCCACCAAAAGTTCCTCTGCTATGCGCTGCCTGCGTTGGGTGACTGACATGCAGGCCATGTATCCAAAGAGCCCACACGTTAGTGGAAGAATGGAGTGGTGTCGTACATCAGAGTCAAGGGCGCCACTCGCTGCACGCACGGCTGAACACGCCTCCTTGCCGCATTCAAACGCCTCCATGAAACCCGCCCGTGTGGAAGCCGGGAAACCCACTCTGGACACACATCCGTTCATGACCGGGTCGCCATTAAACGCAATACCGGCCGAGCTCCTCTCGTCCGCCGTCTATTTAATCTCCTATTTAAACGAGGCCAAACGCCGGCCAAGAATCGCACACCTCTGCTGCTCCCCTATCTCCTGCTTCACCATTTTGTCCACTCTTACAACGGCTTACGAAAGTAGTTATCCCGCATCCAAGCCGGCTGGGTGGCCCGCTGAGCCGGCCGGATACGAGCTATGTAGCTCGCTGATTCACCTCCCTCCCCTCGCCCGACGGATCCAGTTGCCGCCCCAAGCCGGCACATGGTTCAACAACTCGCCGCTCAAGGCCAGCTCGATGAGGAGCAACGCATGGCGTCATTGCTGCCGTCCACGCGACCGCCTTGTACCGCGCCTCACATGTGTGCGACCGCGTCTCCCGTTTCTGTGGCCGAGACTCCCATGCCGACGGCCGCACCATGCAAGCAGCGACAGAAGCCGGGTGCGCGGGGAGTGACGAGTTGGTGGCCAGCGCCTCCACGTGCGCCGCCATCATTGAGGAGAAGTAGAACACGGGAGGCCGCTGGCACTTGGGTCCCATCAAGGCCACCGCGGAGGCGACGCCGGCGTACACAATAGGTGTCTTACCGGATCCTTTTGTTGGAGGACCTTCGTCGACCCCGCATGGGCTCCACGGAAGCGGGGAAGCCCCCTTCCACCATTATCTTCGTCATCAGCCAATGATATTAGTTGGGCAGTGGGGAAGCGAGCCGTCCTTTGCGCTGAAGCATATACCTTCGGGCCTCCCTCTCTGTGTCAAAACCGGCGGATCTCAGGTAGGGGGTCCCGAACTGTGCGTCTAAGGCTAATGGTAACAAGAGGCGGGGGACACAATGTTTACCCAGGTTCGGGCCCTCTCTATGGAGGTAATACCCTACTTCCTGCTTGATTGATCTTGATGATATGAGTATTACAAGAGTTGATCTACCATGAGATCATAGAGGCTAAACCCTAGAAGCTAGCCTATGATTATGATTGTTGTTGTCCTACGGACTAAACCCTCCGGTTTATAGAGACACCGGAGGGGGCTAGGGTTACACAGAGTCGCTTACAGAGAAGGAAATCTACATATCCGAAGTCCCAAGCTTGCCTTCCACGCAAAGGAGAGTCCCACCCGGACACGGGACGCAGTCTTCAATCTTGTATCTTCATAGTCCACAAGTCCGGCACAAGTACATAGTCCGTCTGTCCGAGGACCACCTAATCCAGGACTCCCTCAGTAGCCCCTGAACCAAGCTTTAATGACAATGAGTCCGGCGCGCAGATTGTCTTCGGCATTGCAAGGCGGGTTCCTTCTCCGAATGCTCCATAGAAGATTTTGAACACAAGGATCGTGTCCAGCTCTGCAAAACAAATTCCACATACCACCGTAGAGAGCACAATATTCCACAAATCTAATCTGCTGACAACTTTTTATAGCGTGACATCACGCCACGGCCTGGTCATTATTCCAACCATTTTTCTCAACTTGCTACTACACATATTGCGAGGCGGTTTCATTGGCACGTCTTGTCGAAGCAGAGATCATGTCCCCTTATCACGGGATTCTCATCAATACGGGTGTGGGTAACCCAACCGCGCCATCAACACGGCGCTTGGGGAATAAGCGAGTTTACAGGGTAAGTGGGGAGACACATGGTTTCTACCATCTTTATAAAGAGATAAGGATTCCCTTTTTTCACCCACGCCTTCTTCTTTCTCTGCTCATCCATTCTCCCTCGCTCGAGCTCCAGCGTGCAAGTTCTCACCTTCTCCGCAAGGCCATTCCAAGCATGTCTGGAGCAGAAGGCAAGTGGATGGCCTCCTCCGTTAAGGAGGAGGACATCAAGAAGCTTCGGGAGGCCGGATACCTGGCCACAGACATCGCGCACGGGCTCCCTACCGAAGGGTAGATCATCCCTACCCAGAAGCCTCAGGAGAGGGTAGTGTTTCTCTCTCACTTTATCCGTGGACTGGGATTCCCCCTCCACCTATTTGTCCGCGGGATCATGTTCTACTACGGGCTGGACTTCCATGATCTGGCCCCAAATTTCATCCTCAACATCTTGGTGTTTATCGTCATGTGCGAGGCCTTCCTCCGCATTACGCCCCACTTCGGCCTATGGCTGAAGACCTTCAACATGAAGCCGAAGGTGGTGGTCAGCCAGCAAGCGGAGTGCGGAGGCGCCATGGTGGGCAAGATGCCCAATGTCACCTAGCCCGAAGGCTCCTATGTGGAGACCGTGAAGGGGTGGCAATCGGGGTGGTTCTACATCACCGAGCCACGCGACACCAACTGGGCGGTGGCCCCCGAGTTTCGATCTGGCATCCCCATGCAGCTCACCTCCTGGAAAGAGAAGGGCTTAGCCTGGGGTTCGTCGGTGGAGCTGACCGGACTTCAGACTTGCATCAAAAATATGATAGGCAAGAAAATCAAGCTTATCAACGTGGTCCAGGTCATGCTCCTCCGCCGGATCCTTCCATGTCAGAGACGGGCTTTCAATATGTGGGAGTTCGACCCGGCCGTACACCAGACGCTGCGAGAGCTCTTCGACATGACGCACGAAGACGTCTGGAAGGTACTGTTCAAGGCCACCGAGGTACCTCCGCCCACAACCAAGGATCGCGGACTCAGCGCAAAGCGCCCCACCAATACGGTAAGTTTTTATATTTTGCAAGACGTGCCTTGTACCAGCACATCCGCGGGAGGAATCTAAACCTCCGTGCCAAATTAACAGGACTGGGTAGCGATAGCGGAGCGGATTGGCTATCCGGCTCCACTACCCGAAGATCCAGCATCGGCTCTCTTAACAGAGATGCTGTTTCCGGGGCCCTATGAGGTGCCGGAGAAAAAGGCCGCAGGGACCAGGAAAGGTCTCCGGCGCAAGGTTGTATCGGACTCATCGTCTGAAGATACCGAGGCGTGCTCCTCCAACGAAAACGAGGAGGAGGAAGAGGAAATCCCTCCCCCCCAACCCAGGGGGGGGGGGAGAAAAGGAAGGTCGCCACGTCTGGGGAGGCCGAAGGGTCCAAGAAAGGAAAGACCCTCCTTCCGGACCACTCCACCACGGCTGCCTACAACGGCGAGGAGTGGTTGCCCAGGGACTAGCCCCTGGCGAAGTCGTAAGTACCCGGACACTATAATACCTCCGGTATGTTTTGCTTCTTATCATGCCAAACATGGTAGTGCAGTCCGGCCAAAACCCACATCGACGTATCCTCTTCGGATGGGTCTTTGGGCCTATCGGTGATGAATAGCAATTCACTCCCGACAGCCTCCTCCCCCAAGCCCGCGGACGACACCGAGGTGTTGTCTCAGAGGATACCGGACCAGAGGGAGACAGTTTTGGAGATTCCCCAAGGAGAAATCCTAGACGCCGGGCACATGGGAGGGAAGACCCCCATGGATTCTGATGACGGGGGCCGCAACATGTTTGGCCCCCAGGCGGATACTGCTCCGGAACCCCCAGTGGTTCCGGATACCGACAGGCAGCCTCTCCCTAAGGGGCGAGCCGCCCGTGCCGATGACCTCTGTCCATCCAGAGGCATGAGACAACTTGCTGGAAGCGCTTGGAGGCGCTTCCCTTGATGAAGAACACCATACTCTTATGAGTACGGTGATTGAGAAGGTCTGGTCTGCCAAAAGAGGATTGACCGAAGCCTGTGCCAGCCTCCTAACGGGCTTTGAGGTAAGTAATAAAATTGTAAGAAAATATCACAGTATAGATATTAGCCCCTGATGCTCTGTTTTGCGTTCGGAAAGAAAGGCCGAACAGAGGATCAAATAACATCCGCAGGAGTCTAACAGAAAATGTCCATGTGAATAAGCAGGCGTCACTGCTGGCCGCTGCCGCTCATACTGCGGAGGTCTCCGGACTGAAGCAGGACCTGGAGCGGACCGAGGAAGAGCTCCGCCTCGTGAAGAGGTAGCTCGAGGAAAACAAAGGTACACAATACCCTGTCTGTATATTTATAAAGAAAAAATTGTTGACGCTAATAGGAGCATCATGAATTTTAATATGGGCCACGACCGAAGTGGCGGCCCTTAAGAAGGTGCTGACCGAGGCCAAAGACAAATCGGCCAAGGAATGCGCCGAGCGCAAGAAGCAAGAGGCCTGTGTCGACGAGGTCCTGCAAGAGCTCCAGGATTTCGTCAAAAAATACGAGTCCTTGGAGTGTGACTCTAAGACGCGAGAGTCCGAGCTTGCTGAGGCCCTCCAGAGCGCACGAGACGCCAAATCCGAAGCCCAAAGGGCCCTCCAGGAGATTCAGGCGGCCAAGAAGATAGCAGCAGGTAAGGCATTCATTATGCAAAGCAAGCATGTGAAGGAGACTTTCCTTTTACTTACCCGAATTCGAAGCTCTCCAGGAGCGTTCGCAGATCTGCCGCGCAGCATATCGGATGCCGCAGAGTTCTACCGGGCCGAAGAAGGGAGCTTGACGGAGAAGTTGTTCTAGTCTCAATATATTGGGACCGGACATCCGATGCCCTTGAGCGACCAGCTGAAGCAACTGGTCGAATTGCACAAGGCGGCCGAATTGGCCATGAAGGACCTTATAGTCCGGCTGTGGCCTACCGAGCCCTTGCCCAGCAGCTACTTCGGCCTCGTGAAGCGGCTTGTAAATGCCTGCCCGCGGCTTGAATTCATAAAGCGGTCAGTCTGCATTGAAGGTGCGCGCAGGGCCTTCGCCCGCGCGAAAGTGCACTGGGTGAAGATGGATGCCGAGAAGCTGGTGACGGAGGGGCCGCCGAAGGGCAAGGAGCACCGCCACCCCGAGAAGTATTATGACAGTGTCCTGAAGGGCACCCGCCTTGTGGCGGAGGAATGTCCTAAGGATGTAATATTTGAATGAATGTACTCATTTGATCCTGTAATATGAAAACAAGTTCATTTGCGCTATCTAACGCTTGTTAATTTAAAATTTTACCTTCTTTGCGGCCGTTTATAAAATCTAAGAGTTGGCCAGTCGTCAACTTCTGCCCCCATGTAACTAGTACCGAGGTATTCGGGATAAATCTAAACACTCTTTATCCAAATTTTTGGTCCTTTAACGAGGTTTTTAGCGCAACGAACAAGGCAATCGGACTATACAGCTTTATCACTCTCACTTAGCCATAGAAGTCTATAATTTTAAATTTTGGCGTAGCCCCTGGTATTCGGAAGGCCAAACTTGGGGCGCTATACACGCCTAAATCGGACAAGGCCGATTCCTCGCCCAAAGCGGAAAAAATCTTTAGGGATTTGAGACCTCTCGAACAGCGACCACCTCTCGTCGCATCATGACAATCAGTTTTCGGCTTTGTCTACTGAGGTGCTCGTCCGGAAGAACCGGGACACAATCGTAGTAGTTCTCCCTGTGCCACCTTAGCCGATGTAGCGGAATGTAAGGCAGCAAAACATGGGAGCCGGGCAAACCCAACTATTGACCCAAGACATGATTTGGAGCTGATGCGTATAATGTTATAAGTTCGGGGTGCCGCATTGTCGAAATTGTTCGGACTTTTCTTGTCGTGTTATGGGGTACACTGAAGCCCCTGGCGGACTGAACGTACCAAAATGTACGGGTGTAATTTGTAATAAATAAACAGTCAAGGAAAAAAAATAAAGAAATGTAATAATAAGCTGACACTATACGTTATTTTCCATTGTTATTTGAATAATACGTCAAGGTGTATGTATACAAGTAGTGCGATAAGAAAAATAGGACTATTTGACATGTCCTTAACCAAGAGCGAGCTGCGTGTGGGTATGTAAAACAGGTATAGCGATCATTATCAGAGACCACCTGGGGATTCCTTTGTACGTCAAAGCTTCTTGCCTCCTTGGTGTTTCTGTCTCGTGATGGGTCCGATACTCAGATTATCGGAAGAGCCTCAAGAAGAGAAGGACCTGAAAGAAAGAAAAGGGTGAAGGTGTATGGGTCCTGGGACGGTTGAGCCGCATTGTGGACCGCATTGTAGCCGTTCCTCCGCCTATGCCCATGGTATTTTAAGTGTGTAATTGTGTATGTGCGGCACAAATTTCACCGCTTGTCAGGGACTAGGACGGAGGCCGAATTGCTAGGAGAGCTCTGGACGTGCCGGACGATCCTGTTGCAGAGTACTTCACACTCGCTTCGCGGTGTCCGGGGGCTTTATTGCCGAATTGGAGATCTGCCTAAGAAGGCTGCTCTGTACTTCTGCTGCGAGGGCCGTAGTGTGCTCCTCCATACGGAGGGAGCGCTTTGTGTTTCCATTGACTGTTATAACCCCGCGAGGTCCTGGCATTTTGAGCTTGAGGTATGCATAGTGCGGTACCGCATTGAATCTGGAAAATGCGGTTCGTCCGAGCAGTGCATGATAGCCACTGCGGAAGGGGACGATATCGAAGATTAACTCTTCGCTTCGGTAGTTGTCCGGAGATCCGAAGACTACTTCCAGTGTGATTGAGCCCCTGCAACAGGCCTCTACACCTGGTATGACACCTTTAAAGGTGGTTTTGGTGGGTTTGATCCTTGAGGGATTGATGCCCATTTTGTGCACTGTATCCTGATAGAGCAGGTTCAGGCTGCTGCCACCATCCATAAGGACTCGTGTGAGGTGGAATACGTCAATGATGGGGTCGAGGACGAGCGTGACCGAACCGCCATGACTAATACTGGTTGGATGGTCCCTGCGACCGAAGGTGATCGGACAAGAAGACCATGGGTTGAACTTTGGGGCGACTGGCTCCATCGCGTAGACGTCCCTTACTGCACGCTTCCGCTCTCTCTTGGTAATATGGGTTGCGTATATCATATTTACCGTTTTTACTTGGGGAGGAAATTTCTTCTGTCCTCCTGTGTTCGGCAGCCGCGGCTCGTCGTCCTCATCATTGTGCGGCCCCTTTTCCTTATTTTCGGCACTCAACTTGCCGGCCTGTTTGAACACCCAGCATTCTCTGTTGGTGTGGTGGGCTGGTTTATCGGGGGTGCCGTGAATTTGAAATGAGCGATCGAGTATGCGGTCGAGACTGGACGGGCCCAGATTGTTTCTTTTGAATGCCTTTTTTTGTTAACAGGACTTGGAGCCACTGAATTTGGCATTGACGGCCGTGTCTTCGGTGTTATTGCCATTGTTGCGACACTTATGTCTGTTGCGTCGGGGCTTGCCGTTAGTGTCTCTGGCATCTGAGGTGCCAGGATTTCTCGACGTGTTGTTGCTGTGAGCCAGCCAGCTATCCTCGACCACACAAAAGCGGGTCATGAGTGTCGTGAGGGCTGCCATGGACTTCGGCTTCTCTTGACCGAGGTGTTGGGCAAGCCATTCGTCACGGATGTTATGCTTAAAGGCTGCTAGGGCTTCGGCATCCGGACAATCGACAATTTGGTTGTTTTTAGTTAGGAACCGAGTCTAGAATTTCCTAGCTGACTCTCCGGGCTGTTGGGTAATGTGACTTAAATCACCAGCATCCGGTGGTCTCACATAAGTGCCCTGTAAGTTATCTAGGAATGCGTGTTCCAGGTTCTCCCAACTTCAAATGGAGTTTGCCGGCGAACTATTCAGCCAATGCTGAGCCGGTCCCTTGAGTTTTAGTGGGAGGTACTTGATGGCATGTAGATCATCACCGCGGGCCATGTGAATGTGGAGAAGGAAGTCTTCAATCCATACCGCGGGGTCTGTTGTCCCATCATATGATTCGATGTTCACGGGTTTAAACCCTTCTGGGAACTCATGATCCATTACTTCGTCAGTGAAGCATAGGGGGTGTGCGGTGCCTCTATGCAGGGCTACATCACGATGCAGTTCAAATGAGTCTGGTCGGTTGTATTCGGCCCGACCTGATTTGTATTTAGTGTATCCGGTGTGGTGATCATCATCTCATGTTGGGGCGCGACCCCGTGATCCGTAGATCGATCTTGACTGTCCTGCTTTGTTTTCCAACACGTCTCGCAGGTCCTGCATGTAGCCCCGGGCCTTCGTGTTTTTGTTTGGTTGGCGACGGGGTGTGGGCTAGTGTTCGGGCTGATACGCCGCTTTGTCTCGGCCACGAGGTGGTCGGTCAGCCGTATCATGCGCTGGTAGTGTAGGCTCTAGTGCCTCCTCCTCGAATTAAGGTAACAACCTGCGCTTTGGGTAACTATTGGTTGGGCGCTCGAGTCCGTATTCCTCGGCTGCCAGGACTATATATCTTGATTAGCTTGAAGCTGCTGCTGCTTATTCTTCAGGCTTTTTGCAGTGGCTATGAGCTGGCGCTTGAAGCGCTCCTGCTCGACGGGGTCCTCAGGCACGATGAATTCTTCGTCGCCGAGGCTCACCTCATCTTCAGAGAGGGGCATGTAATTTTCATCCTCCGAGTCTCCATCCATTGCCTGTTTATCAGAGCTAACTTTCCCATCCTCTCGTCCGGCTTTCTCGAAGCTTGGCTGGGCGGGATTGTTTTCGTCTTTGGCACCATCCGGAGTGTTATTGTCTCTTGTGCCGGTATCGTCATTTTTCCTATGGCGGGGCTTAGAGCGGCGCCGCTGGCGCTTAGATTGCTTCTCGAGGGGATTATCCTCCGTTACCTCATCGCCATTGCTTTCTTTAGGCGTGTCCACCATATATATATATATATCACATGATGAGGTGGTTCTCCAGCGCCCAATGGCCGCTGGTTCCTGTTCTTCTCCGGCGTCGTCGTCCATACCGTCGATGTCTTCGGAGTCGAAATCAAGCATGTCGGTTAAGTCATCGACAGTGGCTATTAAGTGGGTGGTGGGTGGGGAGCGAATTTCTTCGTCGTCCGCTTCCCACTCAAGCCGGATATAGTTCGGCCAAGAGTCTCCTGATAGGGAGAGGGATTTTAGTGAATTTAGCACGTCGCCCAAGGGTGAGTGCTGAAAGATATCCGCGGAGGTAAACTCCATGATCGGTGCTCAATCAGGTTCGATGGGCACGGATGCGCATGGTTCGGAGCCTATGGCCGGAGACAAGTCCGAGGGTCTGATGATGCAGACCTCATTGGAGGTGAAGTCTCTGTTTGGCTCTATCACCGATGAGTGTGCGACCTCCGGGGCGGGGTCTATCCACCCGTCCTCGGATGGTACGATCTGCTCCGGATCTAAGGCCAGGGCAGCTGTAGGTGCGTTCTCCTGAACACCATCCGATGGCAGGTCTAAGCCATGCTCATCACGATTGTACGGCGCAACTGTCGTGGGCTCGAATCCGTCGAAGATCAAGTCTCCGCAGATGTCGGCAGTGTAGTTCAGGCTTCCAAACCTGACCTGATGGATAGGGGCATAGCTATCGATCTGCTCCAGATGGCCAAGCGAGTTGGCCCGCAGTGTGAAGCTGCCGAATACGAAGATCTGTGCGGGGAGGAAAACCTCACCCTGGATCACATCGTTGTGGGTGATTGAAGGAGCCATCAAGCCTTACCGTGACGACACAATGGAACTCTCATTGAAAGCACCAATGTCGGTGTCAAAACCGGCGGATCTCGGGTACGGGGTCCCGAACTGTGCGACTAAGGCTAATGGTAACAGGAGGCGGGGGACACAATGTTTACCCAGGTTCGGGCCCTCTCTATGGTGGTAATACCCTACTTCCTGCTTGATTGATCTTGATGATATGAGTATTAAAAGAGTTGATCTACCACGAGATTGTAGAGGCTAAAACCTAGAAGCTAGCCTATGATTATGATTGTTGTTGTCCTACGGACTAAACCCTCTGGTTTATATAGACATCGGAGGGGGCTAGGGTTACATAGAGTCGGTTACAGAGAAGGAAATCTACATATCCGAATTCCCAAGCTTGCCTTACACGCAAAGGAGAGTCCCACCCGGACACGGGACGAAGTCTTCAATCTTGTATCTTCATAGTCCAACAGTCCGGCACAAGTACATAGTCCGGCTGTCCGAGGACCCCCTAATCCAGGACTCCCTCACTCCCGGCAGTCCGGTGATCATGATGCCGGACATGAGGAACACAAATGGATCAGCGGGCAACACCATTTAGGCCAGGTATTATATACCTATGCTGTACAGAACTAGCACCGCATAGTTCATTTGAATGTAATGAAATCTGTCATGTTTGTATGAAAATTCGGTATTTCGTATGATTTTTGTCATTGTTTATATGAAATATCACCATTTTTGCATTAATTTCGTCCGGTTGGTTGAGTTGCTGTCGTAATGTGTGCGACTACGGTTGGATGGCGTAATTTGCGGGTCATTGGTCAGTCTGCGGGCGGCTCGGGCGGCGTGGTGGGACAAAAAAACACAGCTCGTGCAAGCTCGTCTCCAATGTGCGCGCTGGAGGATGCATGAGCACCCGAACCATTCCTCGTTCATCGGTGGCAAAGGCACCGGTGGACAAAAGGGTCGCCAATATTTTGGCTACTCCGGGCAAGATCCAAACAGCCCCTCCCTGCAGATTCAAATCCCTCGTTCACCGTGAAATTTTGCCATGTGTTGTTTTCATGGACTAGCAAGATGCCCATGCATTGCATGGAATAGCAAGATGCATTTTTTACAAAACACCTGTTGTGATTGATCCATGCAGGAGTAATCCCATTTGTAAAAACTAATGATATCTCGAGAATTTTATCGAAAAAATGGTATCTCGAGAATTTTATCAGACTCCATTTTTGTATACAAGGCCACAAACCCATATTACAGGTACCAAGGCAAAAATTAATGTCTTCTAAGTCAATATTGCAAGCCACCTTGTTTCCTTGTTTGCCGTGTAAATTAATGTGTATTCTTCTCTTTCATGCACATCAAGCCAATGCTCACACTCCTGCATGCATGGAAGGGATAATTAATGTCCTCCTTTGCTAGTACTACGAGGCAAACACCATTAATATTGCATCGATTAGTGTTAGTGGCCTTGTATATCTGCAAATTGTAATTTTGATAGTGGCCTCGTATATGAAAATGGAGGGAGAAAGATGAGAGATAAGGTCAGGAGGAGTGGGGCGTGGTGGTGACTGGTGGTCGAGCTGGGCAGAGGCATGGGGATGGATGGTGCATTATGTCTAGGTTTGTATCTCTCTCACACACACCCACGTAGGTGGGGGACGTGCACGAAGAGAAGAGGTGCACGCATGGCGCACGTACTCCCATCTCTTTCCCAACCACATCCGCGTGGGTACATGGTGGAGCTCATTTCTGTACAAAAAGGCAGCCCACATGGTAATTTGACACATGTACTAGTTGTCCCCTTGATGGAGGGAGGATCGTCTACCACGGGTGAACAAACAAATTGTGACTTGAGCGTTATGTTAAAAAAGAGGCAAACCATGTGGGTCCTATCTTAGAGGCAAGGCTCTATACACTGGAGTACTTTTGATGTGTCCCGTCAACTCGCAGAACGAGGGGAAGCTTGCTTAGTACGCCGTCTCCCCCGCCCACGGGCACGGTGGCTTGCAGGATGAGGTGAAGCTTGCTTACTAGTAATGTACGCCTTACGCCCGCTCCCTCGCCCATGCGTGCGGTGGCTCGCAGGACGAGGAGAAAATTTTACTACTCCCTCCGTTTACTCCTTGTCCCTACCTTGGTTAGAGAGATTATCATATTGTTTGGAATATATATGTCCTTTAGTACTCCCTCCATTTACTTATACAAGGCCACTATAAAAAAAATACATTTTGCATCTTTACAATGCCGCAAATAGTAATCGAGACAAAAGTTACTACTCCCTCCTTTCCAGTTTATGGCTCAATTTCAAAATCTCTCAAACCAAGGTAGACAGTGAGTGGTGGAATTAATTTCGTAGTTTGCACAAGTAATTAGTACGCTCGTTTCTCAAGAAGTTATGTTTACCGAGGCATTAATTAGAACGAATGCATGCATGACCACTAAATTTCCATGAACTTCTACATGCATTGGTGAGTTTTCTCTTGACACTGCTTGCATCGGGTGATTTAACACACCTCGAAATCCAACATGTGATGGTACTACTACTACTAGTAGAATTGAGACTTATAAAACGGAAAAGCAATTTTTTTAGATGAGCCCTATAAACCCTAGTGGGTACGTACTCCGTAAAATTAGATTTCCCAAAACTAAGTTGCTCAACCTTTATTTGCTTGTTTCCCTTCCTGCCTCCTTGCCTTGAACAGACTATGCCAAACTCCCGTGCCTGCCGTGCGGGAAAAGACCCGCCCTCGCCTTTTTTAATCTGGGTTTGTATCGAAGGATCGCGCGAAGCAGCAAAAACCAAGCCATGTATTGTACTCCTCCGTTGACGCTCCCTTTCATGAATTCTGTACTTCCTCTCGTCGACATGTGGGACATATAGCAACCGGGTCGACGTGTCAAGCACCAAATAACAGTGCAGAACATCAGGGGGGATGTACCCCAGTCATACCCCCCCAGTAGTAGTAATGAGCAATGAGACATCAAATCACAATGCCGCACCTTCCCAGACGGACGAAGCAACCATTATTTCACACTCTGGTTCGCCATCATCTCAAACCACGTAGTATTGCTTCTACCTCAAGAGGGACACGCACATCGCCTTGGTACTTCATGACACGTGGGACCGCATGACAGGCCATGCTTCCCCGCTGATCGCTCGGTAAAATCACCTCATTTTTACTACTTCCTCCGTATCGGTTTACATGGCATGCACGTCATTCTAGGTTGAGAATTTAACTGGCTATATATGTGATGAACAGTATATGTTTAGAAACTACATCCGCTTAAGAACCTAATGATATACTTTTTGTGACATAGTAACTCATATTTAGTTAGTCAAATAGATGAACTAGAACTACGTGCACGCCCTATAAACCGAGACACCTAAAAAATGAGACGGAGAGGGTAGTATAGTACGTATCTTTTTAGATCAATATAGTCGGGATTCACCAAGGAGCAAAACCAAGTGGTAGGTTGATCCTGTCGTGTTGGCATAGCAACTCAAGCAGGGTCAGTCCGCAGACGAAATGGCGACTGATACGTCTCCAATGTATCTATAATTTTTGATTGTTCCATGCTATTATATTACCTGTTTTGGATGTTTATGGGCTTTACTTTACACTTTTATATCATTTTTGGGACTAACCTACTAACCGAAAGCCCAGCCCGAATTGCTGTTTTTTTGCCTATTTTAGTGTTTCGAAGAAAAGATATATCAAGCGGAGTACAAACGGAATGAAACCTTCGGGAGCAATCTTTTTGGAACAAACGCAATCCACGGGACTACGAGTGGAAGTCAAGCAACAGAGGAGGCAGCCACGAGGGTGCCCGGCGCGCCCCCATCCTTGTGGGCCCCTCGAGCATCCACCGACCTACTTCTTCCTCCTATATATACCCACGTACCCCAAAAACATCCAGGAGCACCACAAAAAACTATTTCCACTGCCGCAACCTTCTGTATCCGCGAGATCCCATCTTGGAGCCTTCGCCGGTGCTCTACCGGAGGGTGAATCGACCATGGAGGGCCTCTACATCATCTACAAGGCCTCTCCAATGAGTTGTGAGTAGTTTACCACAGACCTTTGGGTCCATAGTTATTAGCTAGATGGATTCTTCTCCCTCTTTGAATCTCAATACAAAGTTCTCCTTGATCTTCTTGGAGATCTATTTGATGTAACTCTTTTTGCGGTGTGTTTGTCGAGATCCGATGAATTATGGGTTTATGATCAAGTTTATCTATGAGAAATATTGGAATCTCCTCTGAATTCTTTTATGTGTGATTAAGTTATCTTTGCAAGTCTCTTTTAATTATTAGTTTGGCCTACTAGATTGATCTTTCTTGCAAAAGGAGAAGTGCTTAGCTTTGGGTTCAATCTTGTGGTGTCCTTTCCCAATGACAGCAGGGGCAGCCACGCACGTATTGTATTGTTGCCATCGAGGATAAAAAGATGGGGTTTATATCATATTGCATGAGTTTATCCCTCTACATCATGTCATCTTTCTTAATGCGTTACTCTGTTCTTATGAACTTAATACTCTAGATGCAGGCAGGAGTCGGTTGATGTGTGGAGTAATAGTAGTAGATGCAGGCAGGAGTCGGTCTACTTCTCATGGACGTGATGCCTATATACATGATCATGCCTAGATAATCTCGTAACTATGCGCTTTTCTATGAATTTCTCGACAGTAATTTGTTCACCCACCGTAATACTTATGCTATCTTGAGAGAAGCCACTAGTGAAACCTATGGCCCCCGGGTCTATCTTTTATCATATAAGTTTACCATCTACTTTTATTTGCATCTTTTACTTTCCAATCTATATCATAAAAATACCAAAAATATTTATCTTATCATATTAGCTCTATCAGATCTCACTTTCGCAAGTGGCCATGAAGGGATTGACAACCCCTTTATTTCATTGGTTGCGAGGTTCTTGTTTGTTTGTGTAGGTGTGTGGGACTTTTTAGGAGCCTCCTACTGGATTGATACCTTGGTTCTCAAAAACTGAGGGAAATACTTCCGCTACTTTGCTGCATCACCCTTTCCTCTTCCAGGAAAACCAACGCAAGCTCAAGACGTAGCAAGAAGGATTTCTGGCGCCGTTGCTGGGGAGGTCTTCGCTCAAGTCAAGACATACCAAGTACCCATCACAAACTCATCTCCCTCGCATTACATTATTTGCCATTTGCCTCTCGTTTTCCTCTCCCCCACTTCACCCTTGCCGTTTTATCGCCCTCTCTTTTCCAATCTCCTCTCTCTTTCGCTTGCCTTTTTGTTTGCTTGTGTGTTGGATTACTTGTCGTGATGGCGCAAGATAATACCAAATTGTGTGACTTTTCCAATACAAATAATAATTATTTCCTTAGCACTCTGATTGCTCCTCTTAATGATGTTGAGTCTTGTGAAATCAATGCTGCTTTGCTGAATCTTGTTATGAAAGATCAATTCCCCGACATTCCTAGTGAAGATGTCGCTACCCATCTAAACAACTTTGTTGATTTGTGTGATATGCAAATGAAGAAAGATACGGATAATGATATTGTTAAATTGAAGTTATTTCTGTTTTCACTTAGAGGTCATGCTAAAACTTGGTTTTCATCTTTGCCTAAGAATAGTATTGATTCATGGAATAAGTTCAAAGATGCTTTTATCTCTAAGTATTTTCCTCCCGCTAAGATCATCTCTCTTCGGAACGATGTTATGAACTTTAAAAAACTTGATCATGAGCATGTTGCCCAATCTTGGGAAAGAATGAAATTAATGATTCGCAATTGCCCTACTCATGGTTTGAACTTATGGATGATCATATAATTTTTTATGCCAGATTGAATTTTGCTTCTAGAAATCTTTTAGATTCGGCCGCGGGAGGTACTTTTATGGAAATCACCTTAGGAGAAGCTACTAAACTCCTTGATAACATCATGTCTAATTATTCTCAATGGCACACGAAAAGATCTATTAGTAAAAAAGTGCATGCTATAGAAGAAATTAATGTTTTGAGTTGTCGGTGTACTAGAATAGGGGTACCCTAGAATCCCGAACTTGTGCACGGGCAGTTGCAGCGCCCCGCGGCAAGGCTTGCCGGGCGACCGCCAAGGTCCTCCTTGGTTACCTTGGAGCCATTCAAGAACAAAGTATTCAAGCCAAGGAGACAAGGCCCCGCCAAGAGGAGCTTGCCGGGAAGGCCAACCAAGGCATTTCAAGGAACTTGCCACGATGCGCCACGCGTCCCGGCAAGACCCGGTGAGCGACAAGCTTCCGGGCGCGACAAGACAACGGTCGCGGCAAGGTGCTTGCCGCGGCAGGTTATCACTCTGCACCCGCGCTCCAGCACATCCACCAATGTGTCGCCCTGGGGCCTTCCCAGGCGCGCGTGGCAGGAGGCTGAGCAGCCAGCGGTGCGAGGTGGCAAGCCACGCTTACAAGATCGCCATCATGGCGAACGGTGGCGTCCCTGACGGTCCTTTTCTGCACTGTTTGGGCGACACAGACGGGCATTTAATGCCTTTGTCCCCTGCCGTCAGGGTTAGGTAGGATGCACTGTACAGGTAGTTGTACCAACCGCAACTCCTTTTCCATTTGTGCCCTTCTCTGCGTTGCCACCTGTCGGTGACCCCTTGAGCATATAAAAGGAGGCCCATGCGCAACGTAGGGGGAGGTTTGGAAGGTTCGAAGCCAAAAAGCACTCACGCTCGGTCTCGTGTGTACTGTAGCACTCAGTGCACCCGAGCAAGAACTCAATACAATCAAACAAGGAGCAGTAGGAGTATTATCTCTCCGGAGAGCTCCGAAGCTGGGTAAACTGCTCGTGTGTTTCGCCTCGATTTGCTCTTTGTGCGATCTCCGCCCCCCGCCGAACCGAAAGGGGCTCGGTCCGCCGGTCCCATAGGTGTTCGTGGATCAGTTTCCCCGACATCTTTGGCGCGCCAGGTAGGGGGCGTCGAGATTGTGTGAACCTGATCCGACGTTCACACGAGCTAGATCTTCATTTTCTACATCAACATGCCACCGAAGAAGAAAACTTCGGCGGCAGCTGCTCCGTCCACGTCACTTCCACCACCACCGGAGCAAACGGGTGGTGAAGTAGACGCCGGCGGAAGAACGGACATCGACGAGGAAGCTCACGACGCTGCCAGGTCCAAGGACAAGGCTGCACAGACCTCGGCGTCCGTACATGTACCGCGCCCATCTCAGGAGGCGCAGGACCGACAGCGTCATGGTACTCGCAGTACCATACGTTTGTTGGCCCAAGATCGAGCTGGTGGATCCCGGGGTGCTCAAGACCAGCATGCACGCCAACGTGTTGGCACGAGCGAGACACGGTCGCCTGGATGGAATACTGCTCCTTCTAACATAGTTAGAAGTCCGAGCATATCCCGCTCCTCGCACCGTTCGCCACTGCCGCCCACCACTCCAGCAGAAGCTTTGGCGCGAGCTCAACTGCTCCTAGATTGCCCTCCAGCGGAAGACAAGATCGACCAATGGAGGGCCACCATTCAGAGTCTCATCGGCTTTGCCAACGGCGACACTCCGCGGCAGCCAAGTGCATCGTGGCCGCGACAGGACTGCCAGGCACGAGCCGGTGGCGACGAAACTGGTGGGGGTGCAACCACCATGCACTCTCCACCCGGAAGGCCAAGGTCGCCGACTCATCGGATCCACCTTGACAGTGACTCCACCGCATCATCAGATCCACGAGCTCGTCGTGATCAGCGCCAAGTTCTTCACGAACGACAGCAAGAAGATGCTCGTACTCGCATCGAGCGCCGAAGAGAAGCGTGACGTCAATCCGACAAGCGCGTTGTGCCCTCTGTTGACATGCATGCGCTAGGGGAACCAGGCGACTTGCCGTACGCAGTAGGTTGCCCTACGTTTACTCGTGAGCTGCGGCAAGTCTAGTGGCCCAGCACGAAGAATTTCAAGCCAGATGTACCAGAGAAGTACGACGGCAAGTCGCATCCGTCGGAGTTCCTCAGCATCTACACCATCGCTGTGCAAGCTGCTGGGGGGCGGGACGACAAGATCCTTGCCAACTACTTCCCGCTGGTGCTCAAGCCCAATGTCAGATCCTGGCTCATGCACTTGCCGGATAACTCCATATCCTCCTGGGCAGATCTATGCCATCAATTTGTTGGCGCCTTTACAGGCGGCCACAAGCCTCATGGCCAAGAGAGCGATCTTCATCTGCTCGCCCAGAAGGAAGGAGAGCCCCTGCGCAAGTACATTCAGAGATTTAGCCGTGTACAGCACAACATCCCAGATGTCCACCCTGCCGCGGTAATCAGCGTGTTCCATCAGAACGTGCGGAACCGCAGGATGCGGGAGGAGATGGCGATGTGCAAGATCAGAGACGTCAGTGAGCTATATGCCCTGGCCGAAAAGTGTGCACGTGCTGAGGAAGGGAGGAAACTCCCCGGAGAGAATACAGGAGCAGGAGGATCTGATAGTGAGGAGACTGCCCCGGCAAAGAAAAACCGGCGGCGGAACAACAAGAAGAAGAAAGGCAAAGAGGTGCTAGTTGTTGAGCAGTCCGGCAAGAAAGCCAAAGCTAGTAGCCCCGGCAAGGAGGCTGTGGCGGTCGCCGACAAGCAGGACGGCACCAACAAGCAGTACTGCAAGATCCACCGCACCAAGGGCCACGACCTCCAAAGCTGCAAGAAGGTCGAGCTGCTTGTAGAGCAGCAAAAGGCCGAATACGAGCGGCGCGACAAGGAGAAAGCCAAGGAAAGTGCTGGAGGAACCAGCAAGAAACGTCCCGGCCGAGGAGGACGCCGCGGCAAGGCCAAGCAACGGCAAGGAGACAGACCTCCCCGCGGCCGCGACAAGGATGAAGATGACGACGACGATGAAGATATGGATGATGACGAGACCGATGAGCAGGAGTTCCAGAAAGCCACAGAGGTCCTGTGCGTTGACGGCGGTGCTTCTCTGCATACTTCACACCGCCAGCTCAAGCAGTGGGTGTGGGAAGTCAATGCGGCAGAACCACCCATCGAGTCACGCAAGCCTCTGAAATGGTCCAGCACGCCTATCATCTTTGATATTGAGGACCACCCTGATCGCATAACTGCGGTCGGGTGCTTTCCGATGTTGGTTTCACCAACCATCCGCAACCTCAAGGTCACTAAGATGCTAGTTGACGGTGGGGCCGGCTTGAACCTGATCTCCTCCGCGGTACTCCAGAAGCTTCAGATCCCTGATGGCGAGCTCGAAGAGACCGGCACATTTCAAGGAATCAATCCGGGAAGGAGCAAGCCGAAGGGGAAGATCACGTTGCCGGTAACATTTGGCAGCGAGTTGAACTTCAGGACTGAGAGGGTCACTTTTGACGTTGCTGATTTTCCATTGCCTTACAATGGGATACTCGGCCGTCCAGCGCTCGCCAAATTCATGGCAGCCTCTCACTATGCATACAACATACTGAAGATGCTAGGCCCGATAAGTGTCATCTCTGTCCCTGGCGACAAGAAGGATGCTCTTATTTGCGCCGACAAGATCTACTGGGAAGCAGCAGCCGCAACAGATCGCAGGTCACTTGCCGTTGAAGCCCCCGGGGGGAAGAAGAAGACCAAGTCCGGCAAGAGCTCTGATGCCCACTCCGGCAAGCGCACCTCTTCGGAGTGCTGCGCTACCGTCGAGGACGCACCATCGAGCTCCACCGGCAAGTGTAAGAAGACAATGGCAGCTCCACCAGAGACCAAGAAGGTGTCCGCCAAGGAGGACGGCACCGGTGGTACCTTCACCATCAGTGCCACTCTCGACCCTAAATAGGAAAGCGCACTCATTGCGTTCCTGCGGGCGAACGTCGATGTGTTTGCGTGGCAATCATCTGACATCCCCGGTGTTCCCAGGAAAGTAATCGAGCACCATCTTGCCGTCTGTCCTCATGCGCGGCCCGTTAAGCAGAAAGTCAGGAAACAAGCAGTGGAGCGCCAAGAATTCATTACAGAAGAAATCAAGAAATTGGAAGCAGTAGGCCTTGTCAGAGGAGTGCTCCATCCTACGTGGTTGGCCAATCCTGTAGTCATGCGTAAGGCAAACGGGAAATGGAGGCTTTGTATCGACTTTACCGATGTCAATAAAGCTTGTCCCAAAGACCCATTTCCCTTGCCGCGCATCGACCAGATTGTTGACTCCACGGCCGGATGTGACTTGCTCTCATTTCTTGATGCATACTCAGGATACCATCAGATCTTCATGGCAGAAGAGGATGAGGAGAAGACCGCATTCATCACCCCATGTGGCACATACTGTTTCGTACGGATGCCCTTCAGTTTAAAGAATGTTGGTTCAACATTTGCAAGAGTAGTCCATCACACTTTTGAGCCACAGATGCACAGAAACGTGGAAGCCTACATGGATGACATAGTGGTCAAGAGCAATGACAAGGCGACTCTGATTCAAGATTTAGACGAAACCTTTGCAAATCTGCGCAAGATCAACCTCAAGCTTAACCCCGAGAAGTGCGTGTTTGGAGTCCCCTCCGGCAAGCTTCTCGGGTTCTTTGTGTCTCAACGCGGAATTGAGGCCAATCCCGACAAGATCAAGGCCATTGAGCAGATTGAAGCACCGAAGCGCGTCAAGGATGTACGAAGACTTGCCGGTTGCGTAGCTGCTCTCAGCAGGTTTATCTCTAGGTCTGCTGAGCGCGCCCTGCCATTTTTCAAAATTTTGAAAAAGGCAGGTCCAATGAAATGGACTCCGGAGGCGGAGGCTGCGCTACAGGACTTGAAGAGATACCTGTCGTCCACTCCAACACTTGTCGCACCTAAGCCACAAGAGAAGTTGCTGCTATACATAGCGGCAACCAATCAAGTGGTTAGTGCTGCGTTAGTAGCGGAGAGGGAGGCGGATGATGAGCCAGCAACCACGGCAGACACATCCAGCGACAAGCAGGGGACTTCACCGGCAAGCTCTGGTCCCGACAAGGATGGATCTGCGCAGGAGCATGAGAAGATGCAGAAGAGAATGGTGCAGCGCCTAGTTTACTTTATCAGTTCCCTTCTGTAGGGGGCTAGGTCAAGGTACTATGGTGTGCAGAAATTGCTTTTCGGCCTCCTCATGGCCTCGAGAAAGCTGCGCCATTACTTCCAAGCACATGAGATCACAGTCGTCCCTCATTTTCCGCTGAAGAGGATATTGCAAAATCCGGAAGCGACAGGCAGGATTGTCGAGTGGGCACTGGAATTGTCAAGCTTTGGCCTCAAGTTTGAAAGCACTTCAACTATCCAAAGCAGAGCATTGGCAGAGTTCATAGCAGAGTGGACGCCAACACAGGATGAAGAAATTCCAGAAACGAGCATCCCCGTCAAGGAAGCGAGCAAAGAGTGGCTGATGTACTTTGATGGTGCCTTCTCGCTGCAAGGCGCCGGTGCGGGCGTGCTACTAGTTGCACCCACCGGAGAGCACCTCAAGTACGTAGTCTAGATGCACTTTCCCAAGGAGCAAGCAACAAACAATACTGCAGAGTATGAAGGATTGCTTGCCGGTCTCAGGATCGCGCCAGACCTTGGGATCAAGAAGCTCATTGTCAGGGGTGACTCACAGCTTGTCGTCCGCCAAGTGAACAAGAATTATCAGAGTCCATTGATGGAAGCTTATGTTGATGAAGTGAGAAAGCTAGAAGAGCACTTTGACGGCCTACAGATGGAACATGTTCCAAGAGCTCAGAACGACATTGCCGATGGCCTGTCAAAGTGCGCTGCACTTAAGTTACCTGTGGAACCAGGGATCTTTGTGCTCAAGCTGACTCAACCGTCTGTAACGCCATCAACTGGACAGAGCAAGAAGAGGAAGTTGATTTCTGGTGACTATTTTCAGGCAGAGCTCCCCGAAGCCGCCGCCAAGAAGGTCCCCAAAATCAACACCAAGGATGCTGAGGAGCAGTCTGCTCCGACAAGCCTTAGGGTTTGTTCCGTTGAAGCAGACGCTCCCGACAAGTTTTGCTCCGGCAAGCTTGCCGGGGAACATCAAGCTCCGGCAGAGCCACATGTTCTTGCCGTAGAAGCGGATGTTCCCACAGCAGCAGATGCGCCTTTAGTCCTTGTTGTCGAGCCACAAGCTCCAGCATGGGCACAGCAGATTGTCCGTTTCCTTCAGATAGGAGAACTTCCCGAAGAGCAAGAAGAAGCGGAAAGAGTAGCCCGGCAGTCAAGTATGTACCAGTTTGTCGACAGCACACTGTACAGAAGATGACTCAACGGTGTGAAATTGAAGTGTATTCGTCGGGAAGAAGGACAAGAGCTGTTGGCAGAGATACATGGAGGCATATGTGGTCACCACATCGGAGCAAGAGCACTTGCCGGCAAAGCGTTCCGGCAAGGTTTCTTTTGGCCGACAGCCCTCCAGGATGCAACTGCACAAGTAACCAAGTGTGAAGCGTGCCAGTTCCATTCCAGGCAGATACACCAGCCAGCTCAAGCTCTCCAGACGATCCCTTTATCCTGGCCATTTTCGGTCTGGGGGCTCGACATCCTCGGCCCTTTTCCCCGAGCTGTCGGGGGCTTTGAGTACTTGTATGTTGCAATAGACAAGTTCACAAAGTGGCCGGAAGTGGAAGCAGTGAGGAAGGTGATGGCACAGTCAGTAGTCAAGTTCTTCAGGTCGATTGTTTGTTGTTTCGGGGTCCCTAATAGGATCATCACCGACAATGGCACGCAATTCACGAGCCGCACCTTCATGCAGTACATCCAAGATCTTGGCGCCAAGGTCTGCTTCGCTTCTGTTGCTCATCCAAGAAGCAACGGTCAAGCGGAGAGGGCAAATGCTGAAGTGCTGCGCGGGCTCAATACCAGAACTTTCGACAGGCTGCGCAGGTGCGGAAAGAACTGGATTGTGGAGCTACCGGTGGTTCTTTGGTCGATCAGGACGATGCCAAATTGAGCCACTGGCCAGACACCTTTCGCTCTAGTCTATGGAGGAGAGGCAGTTCTCCCCACGGAACTCGTATACGGGTCACCTCGAGTGCTCGCTTATGATGAGCTTGAGCAAGAGCAGCTGCGACAAGATGACACGCTACTCCTTGAGGAGGATCGTCTTCAGGCTGCTGTGCGAGCTGCTCGATACCAGCAAGCTTTGCGCCGCTACCATAGCCACAAAGTTAATGCCAGAAGTTTCGAGGAAGGCGACCTTGTTCTTCGGCGCGCTCAGTCCGCCAAGAATTCCAACAAGTTGACGCCGAAGTGGGAAGGCCCTTATAGGGTGAAAGGAGTCACTAGGCCTGGTGCTGTCCGCCTTGAGACCGAAGATGGCATTCCGGTGAGCAACTCCTGGAACATTGAGCATCTTCGTAAGTTTTACCCGTAGGGCGCGGTTGTCGGAACCTATTCCGGCAACCACCTTTTGTACAAGTCTTGCCGATGTTGCATGTAATCCTTTGTACAAAGCCGGGCGCAGATCCCGTGCATAAGTAAAGCTCATGTGCTCCGCACATCTTCTCAATTTCATGCTTTCTACTTTATATTTGCATGCATTATCTGACACTTTGTGCAACACCTACCCCCGGTAAGCAATAATGAGCCGTAAGGCTCCATATCTTTATTTTCTCTTCTTTCTTTTTCTCAAAAAGGAAAAGAAGGTTCCCTCGCACACAAGTTGAAAGGAGAAGATAATGGTGTGGACCAGGCATCGTTCAAGCAAGTTCTCGCCTTGCCGGGAAGCAAACGACAAAAAAAGAGCTAAGTTGCCAAAGTTTGAGCAATCAGTTTTAGATTTTTAAGTTATCTTCCTCGAACGACCGTACTTTGTATGGTAAACCTGTGCGCGGAGGAACCAACTCGTAGCTAGTTGCGCCCTTACTTTGTTTCGAGTCCGCTCAACAACTTAAGTGAGCTGCGACTAGTTGCGACAAGGTTTCTTGTCGGTAGCGGCACCGCCAGCAGGCTGCTGATGTCCCGCACTCAGCGCTCGCGGCCCAGGTGCCTGCACCGACAAGTTCCCTAAAAGCATAGGGCAAAAACATACAAAGGAAGGAACCAAGTAAAGGAAATAACATAGAAAATTTCTACCCAAAACAGAGTTATATTACAAGATAGCTTGTCGCAGCTCTAATAGATTGTTTTCATAACATGACCAGCAGCGACAAGAAAAAGAAAAGACGGGCGGCTTAATCTACGCGAACGCCCTCAACCCTCTTGATCTCGCTCACCTTGTCCACAATGGGTGCGACAAGGGCCTTGAGCGCTTCCAGATCAGCATCTGGAGGCAGGGACTTGAGGACATTGGTGAGGTTGAGGCCTGGGTTGCGGAAGGCCACCTTCACCAGCACCTTCTGAAGAACCCCCGTGCAGATCCTGCGCGACTCGTCGGCCAGCTGCTTTGGGATCTTCTCCCGGAGTCGCTGGAGGGCCGTCGCCACGCCTTTGAAGAACAAGCTGAGCTTGGCACTGGGTTGGAGGTGCTCGTCAGAGGAGTACCTGAGATCCTCCATCCCCAGCTGCGCCAGCTCCCCGTCGATGGCTGCGGCAACATTCACCAGACCCTCGGTCCAGTGCTCCACAGTCTCCCTAAAAGCATCCTGGGCGGCAGTAGCACTCGCCAGCAGCGCCTCGTCGGCCTTGATCTTCTCCGACAAGGCCACCTCATGCTCGCTGGCGCCGTCCAGCGTCTGAGCCAAGGTGGCCAGCTTCAACTCGAGGTCCGCATTGGAGTCCTTGGCGGCGCTGAGCTCCTTGCTCCTCTCTGCGAGAAGGCCCTGCAGTTCACCATGAGCGGCAGCATCCTTCTCGCGCTCACGCTTGAGAGCGGCAAGCTCCTCGCCGCTCGCCCTGAGATCAGCCTCCAGCTGCGCTACCTTCATCTCTAGCTCCTTCTTGGCGGCCTCGGCAGCTGCAGCGGCATCCTTTGCTTCCTTGAGAGCCCCGCCAATTGCTTGCTCGCGCACGGCAAGCTCCTCCTCGTGGCTGTCAAGGTTCACCTTGCGCTGCGCCAACTCTCCTTCCTGCGCAAATAGGTTTTCAGCGACAAGCCGTTGCTTCTCTTCAACTTCAGCCTTCTCGAGGAGGAAGGCTTTCCGCTCCTCGAGAAGTTGCTCCCGCTCCTCCGCCAGGGACTGGAGAGTTTCCTGCCTAAGACCCCGGAGCTCCTCCGCGCGCTTCTCGATATCCACTCCTGCCTTCGCGACAAGTGCTTCTCGGGACGCCAGCTTGGCTTGGCAGGCGCGGTAGAGCGACAGCAGCTTCCGCAGTAGCCGCTCCTCCTCAGACTCGTCACTGCTGCTGCTTGGCGCGTCGACCAGCGTCAGCCCAGCAGAGGCGAGCACTTCTCCGTCCAAAATTTCTCCTTCGACCGGCGCCCTGGAGCTTGACGCCCAGGGGAGCTTGATGAAGATTCCGTCGCCGGCCTTCAAGTAGGCGCCGGACTGGGGCTCTTCGGAGCCTGGCGCTGCAGCATCGACGGAGGGATCGGCGGTCGGTGTAGCGCCTGGCGCTCCTGCGGCCTCGGGGCCGTCAGTGCGATCGTCGGATCCCTCGCCTGCTTCTGCGGCGGCAGCCTTGGCGGCCTCTTCGCCGGCGGGATCATCAGCACCGGCCTCTTCTTCGGTGGCGGCGGCGTCGTCGTTGTTGCCGCGCGCGTTCTCCTCGCCGGCGGCCTCGGTTTCCATCGGCTCCGTGGCAGGTGGATCTGACGACCGAAGAGGGGAGAAGGGTCAAGCAAACACTCAAAAAGAAAATCAGAAGAAGAAGAACCTAGGGGAAGTTTTCAGGCAAAAGGGTTACCTGTGCTAGGATCTGCAGTCGTGGTCTCAACCACCGGAGGATCACTGGCGCTGTCCCTTGCCGGAGAACTGCCCCTTGCCAGAGAATTCTCCCTTGCCGGAGAACGCTCCTTTGCCGGGGAATCCTCCCTTGGCGGTGTAGTCGAAGCAGATGGCACTTCGGGAGAGGCCTTCGGGCCCTCCTGGTGAGGCTGCTCTGCTCCTACACAAACCAACAGACAGATATCAGCAAAAGAAGAGCACCCATGCGCGCCTGACAGCATGAAGTAAACCATATACTTACGTGGGGGGATGCGCTGGGGGCTGCTTTGAGGAATGGTTGCCGGGTCTGACAAGGTGGTCTCGGACATGTCCTCTGCCGTCATGGTGGGGTCGTCCTCGATGACAATCACCGGGGCCTTGGCTCTCTTCGCCGCTCTCTAGGCCAGAGTCCTGAAAAGGAACAGGTTCAGAGTAAAGCAAATCAGACAGAAGACAAGACAACAAGAATTGAAGGACTACGAGGACAGCAAGGAATCTTACTCTTCTTCTTCCTCGTCGGAGCTGAGCGCGGAGAGACCGAAGTCCGGCTCACCTCCGGTGCGACGAGGCGGAGGAGTAGGCTCCCTCGCCCGCTTGGCAGGAGCAGTGGCGGTGGCCCAGGAAGACCCCGCTCAGGTTGCCGCAGCGGCGTGAGGCGCTCCCGCGGCAACGGTGCTTGCCGCGGTAGAGCGTGTCGCGCGGCTCGACGGCCCTTGACCCGTCTGCCGCCCCGCTACGTCCGCGGCCTTGCGGAGACGCCTTCTTGGCGGGGCCGGGGGCTCCGCCTGCGGCAAGCTGTCTGAAGGCTCGGGCCCGACAAGCTCTTCCTCGCCGGGATCGCTCGGCTCAGCTTCAGGCCCGGCAAGCTCTTCCTTGCCGGCGAACTCCTCTCGCTCGGCAAGGCTTGCCGCCTCTGCTGCCTCTGCCTCCTCCACGGTGAACCCAAACACGCCCGCAGCAGCGGCTGCTGCCGCCTCTTCCAGCCTGGTAGCGATGCGCTGCATCTCCGCATCGGTGGTGTCGCGGGTGAGGCTCTTCTGCTCATCGGCGTGGACCGGCACTTCTACCAGGCCGTCGAAGAACTCTTGCACGATGGCGTCTGCCGGCTCTTGCCAAGTTGGAACGATTCCGTGAGAGTCGCACAGCAACATCATTACACGGATGCGGTCAAGCGAAGAATTGTTGCACAGCGGAACGACGTCCCGTGGCAACATGAATGGATGCTGAGGATCACGCTTGAATAGCTCCAGGAGCATCGCGTCCAGCTCCAGGACAGTGAAGTTAAAATTGAGGCCCGGGCGCAGCCTCATGATATCCGCCGAGTTCTGGAACTCCCAGGCGGGTCTCCCCCTCTCCTGCAGGGGGGCGATGTGGCGGCGAAGGAAATCTGCGCCAACAGCGCCTACAGTGAGCCCGGCAAGCCTGAGGCGAAGGATACGGGTGACGGCAATCCTCAGCCTATCATCTTCCGTGGCCACGTTGCTCAATCGTTGCCGCGTACTATTGGGGCTTGGTGTAGGGCAGTAAATGGCTGCGGGTTCTCCTCGACAATCCAGCACCACTCTGCTCTCCATTCATCCCACTTGTTGCGGAGCTCTCCCTCCAGATAGGCTTCCTTCTTGCCGACTCTCGAGATCCAAGCGATTCCGCCGGCAAGGGGCTCTCCTCTCTCAACCCGGGGCATAAAGAAGTGGCGGAAGAGGGCTACGTTTGGATGGACTCCGACAAAGTTTTCGCACAGATGTGCGAAAACTGCCATGGTCAGGACAGCATTGGGGGTGAAATCAAGGAGGCGGAACCCGTAGGTGTTCATGATGTCACAGAAAAATTCAGAGTAGGGCGGGCAGAGCCCGCAGTAGAAGAACAGCGCGAAGAAGGGATACTCGTTCGGAGCTAGTCTCGAAGCGGTGGCCGGGAGTACCTTCGTGCGCGGATGCGCTCGCATCTCCTCGACCAGAAAAGGTAGTAGTACTCCCTCAGCTCCTTTGCGTCAAGCTGAGGGCGGAAGATGGCCTGCTCCTTTTGCAGCGCCGCAAGCCGCTGCGCCTCAGCCGACTTCACGCCCTTCCCCTTGTCGGCTTTCGGAGCCATGGCGGAAGTGGTGGGGGAGATCGATGGCGTGGTGGTGCTGGTGGCAACGGGGGGCGGAGCGCTGCTCTCTTTCGGCTTTGAGAAGAAGGAGGGGAGCGGCGGAGATTTCCGAGACTGGAGTAGCAACCGGCGAAGTGGGCAAACTGCCCCTGCTTCCCCTGCTTATAAAGAGGGAGGGGGCGGACGTTTCGCCCTTCCGAATAAAGAAACCACCCACGATCTCTCCCACGACGCATTCAACGCGTGCCGTTCGGGGAGGGTGCGGTGGATACGGAGTAAGATATGGCGTAACCCAGGCCGCGCGTGCCCGTGCCCTGTTTTGGGCCTGGCCCAACAGCGCTCGGCACCGTGTGTGGCCCAGGCCCCGGGGCTCCTGTCGGTGTACTAGAATAGGGGTACCCTAGTATCCCAAACTTGTGCACAGGCAGTTGCAGCGCCCCGCGGCAAGGCTTGCCGGGCGACCGCCAAGGTCCTCCTTGGTTCCCTTGGAGCCATTCAAGAACAAAATATTCAAGCCAAGGAGACAAGGCCCCGGCAAGAGGAGCTTGCCGGGAAGGCCAACCAAGGAATTTCAAGGAACTTGCCGCGACGCGCCACGCGTCCCGGCAAGACCCGGTAAGCGACAAGCTTCCGGGCGCGACAAGACAACGGCCGCGGCAAGGCGCTTGCCGCGGCAGGTTATCACTCTGCACCCGCGCTCCAGCGCATCCACCAACGTGTCGCCCTGGGGCCTACCCAGGCGCGCGTGGCAGGAGGCTGAGCAGCCAGCGGTGCGAGGTGGCAAGCGACGCTTACAAGATCGCCATCGTGGCGAACGGTGGCGTCCCTGACGGTCCTTTTCTGCACTATTTGGGCGACACAGACGGGCATTTAATGCCTTTGTCCCCTGCCGTCAGGGTTAGGTAGGATGCACTATACAGGTAGCTGTACCAACCGCAACTCCTTTTCCATTTTTGCCCTTCTCTGCGTTGCCACCTGTCGGTGACCCCTTGAGCATATAAAAGGAGGCCCATGCGCAACGTAGGGGGAGGTTCGGAAGGTTCGAAGCCAAAAAGCACTCACGCTCGGTCTCGTGTGTACTGTAGCACTCAGCGCACCCGAGCAAGAACTCAATACAATCAGACAAGCAGCAGTAGGAGTATTATCTCTCTGGAGAGCTCCGAAGCTGGGTAAACTGCTCGTGTGTTTCGCCTCGATCTGCTCTTTGTGCGATCTCCGCCCCCCGGCGAACCGAAAGGGGCTCGGTCCGCCGGTCCCATAGGTGTTCGTGGATCAGTTTCCCCGACATGAGAGGAAAGATGGATGAACTTATGAAATTGTTTTCTACGAAGATTGCTCCTATTGATCCTAATGATATGCCTTTGTCTACTTTGATTGAGAATAATAATGAATCTATGGGTGTGAATTTTGTTGGTAGGAGTAATTTTGGTAACAATGCTTATAGAGGAAACTTTAATCCTAGACCGTTTCCTAGTAATTCCTCTAATAATTATGGTAATTCCTACAACAACTCTTATGGAAATTTTAGTAAGATGCCCTCTTATTTTGAGAATACCGTTAAAGAATTTATGATCTCTCAAAAGAATTTTAATGCTTTGCTTGAAGAAAAATTGCTTAAAGTTGATGAATTGGCTAGGAACATTGATAGACTTTCGCTTGATGTTGATTCTTTGAAACTTAGATCTATTCCACCTAAGCATGATATCAATGAGTCTCTCAAAGCCATGAGAATTTCCATTGATGAGTGCAAAGAAAGAACCGCTAGATTGCATGCTAAGAAAGATTGCTTTGTAAAAGCGTGTTCTTCTAGTCTCCATGAAAATAATGATGAAGATCTAAAAGTTATTGATGTATCCCCTATTAAATCCTTGTTTTCTAGTATGAATCTTGATAATGATGGGACTGGAGATGAGTCAACTTTAGTTAAAAGGCGTCCCAATAATTCGGAGTTTCTAGATCTTGATTCTAAATTTGGTAAAAGTGGGATTGGAGAGGTCAAGACTTTAAATAGCATTGAACCCACTATTATGGATTTCAAGGAATTTAATTATGATAATTGTTATTTAATAAACTATATTTCCTTGTTGCAATCCGCGTTGAATTCTCCTCATGCTTATAGTCAAAATAAAGCTTTTACCAAACATATTGTTGATGCCTTGATGCAATCTTATGAGCAAAAACTTAATTTGGAAGTTTGTATACCTAGAAAACTTTATGATGAGTGGGACCTACTGTAAAGATTAAAATTAAAGATCATGAGTGCTATGCTTTGTGTGATTTGGGTGCTAGTGTTTCCACGATTCCGAAAACTTTATGTGATATTCTAGGTTTCCATGATTTTGATGATTGTTCTTTAAACTTGCACCTTGCAGATTCCACCATTAGGAAACCTATGGGAAGGATCAATGATGTTCTTATTCTTGCAAATAGGAATTATGTGCCCGTAGATTTTATCGTTCTTGATATAGATTGCAATCTTTCATGTCCTATTATTCTTGGTAGACCTTCCTTAGAACGATTGGTGCAATTATTGATATGAAGGAAGGGAATATTAGATTCCAATTTCCATTAAGGAAAGGCATGGAACGCTTCCCTAGAAAGAAAGTTAAATTACCTTATGAATATATCATGCGAGCTACTTATGAATTGAATGCCAAAGATGTCACTACTTAGATCTATCCTCGCTTTTATGACTAGCTAGGGGCGTTAAATGATAGCGCTAGTTGGGAGGCAACCAAATTTTATTTTCGTTTCTTTCTTTTTTCTTCTGTTTAGTAATAAATATTTCATATAGCTTCTTTTTAGATGTGTTTTCATGTTTTAATTAGTGTTTGTGCCAAGTAGAACCTATAGGATAACCTACAGTGATAGTTAATTTGATTCTCCAGAAAAACAGAAACTTTTGCACGCACGAAAATAATTTTAATATTTCACAAAAACGTGATTTTATGTTGATTCTTTTTGATGTAGATCAATAGACAAATTTCCCAGGACTTTCTATTTTGGTAGGATTTTTAGAGTTCCATAAGTATTTTAGAGTTACATATTTCTACAGACTGTTCTGTTTTTGACAGATTCTGTTTTTCGTGTGTTATTTGTTTATTTTGATGTATCTATGGCGAGTATCAAGGGGTATGAACCATAGAGTAGTTGGAATACAGTAGGTTTAACACCAATATAAATAAATAATGAGTTCATTACAGTACCTTATGCGGTGGTTTTTCTTTCTTGCACTAACGGAGCTTATGAGATTTCCTGTTGAGTTTTGTGTTGTGAAGTTTTCAAGTTTTGGGTAAAGATTTGATGGACTATGGAATAAGGAGTGGCAAGAGCCTAAGCTTGGGGATGCCCATGGCACCCCAAGATATTCAAGGATAACCAAAAGCCTAAGCTTGGGGATGCCCCGGAAGGCATCCCCCCTTTCGTCTTCGACTATCGGTAACTTTACTTGGAGTTATATTTTTATTCGCCACATGTATGTGTTTTGCTTGGAGCGTCTTGTATGATATTAGTATTTGCTTTTTAGTTTAACACAATCATACTTGATTCACACACCTTTTGGGAGAAACCCACTTGATTTGGAATTTATTAGAATACTCTATGTGCTTCACTTATATCTTTTGAGCTAGATAGTTTTGCTCTAGTGCTTCACTTATATCTTTTAGAGCACGGCGGTGGCTTTATTTTGTAGAAATTGTTGATCTCTCATGCTTCACTTATATTATTTTTAGAGTCTTTTAGAACATCATGGTATTTGCTATGGTTATAAAATTGGTCCTAGAATGATGGGCATCCAAGTTGGGTATAATAAAAACTATCATAGGAAGTGAATTGGATGCTATGATCAATTTGATACTTGATAATTGTTTTGAGATATGGAGGTGGTGATTAGAGTAATGCTAGTTGGGTAATTGTGAATTTAAAGAATGCTTGTGTTGAAGTTGGCAAGTCCCGTAACATGCACGTATGGTAACCGTTGTGTAACAAATTTGAAACATGGGGTGTTCTTAGATTGTCATCCTTATGAGTGGCGGTCGGGGACGAGCGATGGTATTTTCCTACCAATCTATCCCCTAGGAGCATGCATGTAGTGCTTGGTTTTTGATGACTTGTAGATTTTTGCAATAAGTATATGAGTTCTTTATGACTAATGTTGAGTCCATGGATTATACGCACTCTTACCCTTCCATCATTGCTAGCCTCTTCGGTATCGTGCATTGCCCTTTCTCACCTTGAGAGTTGGTGCAAACTTTGCCGGTGCATCCAAACCCCGTGATACGATACGCTCTATCACACATAAACCTCCTTATAGCTTCCTCAAAAAAGCCACCATACCTACCTATTATGGCATTTCCATAGCCATTCCGTGATATATTGCCATGCAACTTTCCACCGTTCCATTCATCATGACACCATCATCATTGTCATATTGCCTTGCATGATCATGTAGTTGACATCGTATTGTGGCAAAGCCACCTTCATAATTTTTCATACATGTCACTCTTGATTCATTGCCCATCCTGGTACACCGCCGAAGGCATTCATATAGGGTCATATCTTGGTCTAGTTTTGAGTTGTAACTCATGAGTTGTAAATAAAAAGAAGTGTGATGATCATCATTATTAGAGCATTGTCCCTAAAAAAAGAAAGGCCAAATAATAAAAAGGAGAAAGGCCAAATAAAAAAAGGCCCAAAAAAGGGGACAATGCTACTATCTTTTTTCCCATACTTGTGCTTCAAAGTAGCACCATGTTCTTCATATAGAGAGTCTCATATGTTGTCACTTTCACATACTAGTGGGAATTTTTCATTATAGAACTTGACTTGTATATTCCAACGATGGGCTTCCTCAAAATTCCCTAGGTCTTCGTGAGCAAGCAAGTTGGATGCACACCCACTTAGTTTCTTTTGTTGAGATTTCATACATTTATAGCTCTAGTGCATCCATTGCATGGCAATCCCTACTCCTCATGTTGACATCAATTGATGGGCATCTACATAGCCCATTGATTAGCCTCGTTGACATGAGACTTTCTTCCTTTTTTGTCTTTGCCACACAACCTCCATCATCATATTCTATTCCACCCGTAGTGCTATATCCATGGCTCACGCTCATGTATTGCGTGAAAGTTGAAAAAGTTTGAGATTACTAAAGTATGAAACAATTGCTTGGCTTGTCATCGGGGGTGTGCAAGATGAGAGCATTCTTGTGTGACGAAAATGGAGCATGACCAAACTATATGATTTTGTAGGGATGAAATTTCTTTAGCCATGTTATTTTGAGAAGACATGATTGCTTTGTTAGTATGCTCGAAGTATTACTATTTCTTATGTCAATATGAACTTTTATTTTGAATCATTTGGATCTGAACATTCATGCCACAATAAAGAAAATTACATTGAGAATTATGCTAGGTAGCATTCCACATCAAAAATTCTGTTTTTATCATTTACCTACTCGAGGACGAGCAGGAATTAAGCTTGGGGATGCTTGATACGTCTCCAACGTATCTATAATTTTTTATTGTTCCATGCTATTATATTACCTGTTTTGGATGTTTATGGGCTTTACTTTACACTTATATATCATTTTTGGGACTAACCTACTAACCGGAGGCCCAGCCTGAATTGCTGTTTTTTTGTTGCCTATTTTAGTGCTTCGAAGAAAAGGAATATCAAACGGAGTCCAAACGCAATTAAACCTTTGGGAGCGATCTTTTTGGAACAAACGCAATCCACGGGACTTGGCGTGGAAGTCAAGCAACAGAGGAGGCAACCACGAGGGTGCCCGGCGCGCCCCCTAGGGGTGGGCGCGCCCCCACCCTCGTGGGCCCCTCGAGCGTCCACCGACCTTCTTCTTCCTCCTATATATACCCACTGAAGAAATATGCCCTAGAGGCAATAATAAAGTTATTATTTATTTCCTCATATCATGATAAATGTTTATTATTCATGCTAGAATTGTATTAACCGGAAACATGATACATGTGTGAATACATAGACAAACATAATGTCACTAGTATGCCTCTACTTGACTAGCTCATTAATCAAAGATGGTTATGTTTCCTAGCCATAGACATGTGTTGTCATTTGATTAACGGGATCACATCATTAGGAGAATGATGTGATTGACTTGACCCATTCCGTTAGCTTAGCACTTGATCATTTAGTATGTTGCTATTGCTTTCTTCATGACTTATACAAAGTTCCTATAACTATGAGATTATGCAACTCCCGTTTACCGGAGGAACACTTTGTGTGCTACCAAATGTCACAACGTAATTGGGTGATTATAAAGGAGCTCTACAGGTGTCTCCAAAGGTACATGTTGAGTTGGCGTATTTCGAGATTAGGTTTTGTCACTCCGATTGTCGGAGAGGTATCTCTGGGCCCTCTTGGTAATGCACATCACTATAAGCCTTGCAAGCAATGTAGATAATGAGTTAGCTATGCGATGATGCATTACGTAACGAGTAAAGAGACTTGCCGGTAACGAGATTGAACTAGGTATTGGATACCGACGATCGAATCTCGGGCAAGTAACATACCGATGACAAAGGGAACAACGTATGTTGTTATGCGGTTTGACCGATAAAGATCTTCATAGAATATGTAGGAGCCAATATGAGCATCCAGGTTCCGCTATTGGTTATTAACCGAGAATAGTTCTAGGTCATGTCTACATAGTTCTCGAACCTGTAGGGTCCGCACGCTTAACGTTACGATGACAGTTTTATTATGACTGTATAAGTTTTGATGTACCGAAGGTTGTTCAGAGTCCCGGATGTGATCACGGAAATGGCGAGGAGTCTCGAAATGGTCGAGACATAAAGATTGATATATTGGAAGCCTATATTTGGATATCAGAATCGTACCGGGTGAAATCGGGATTTTACTGGAGTACCGGGGGGTTACCGGAACCCCCCGGGGGGTTAATGGGCCTACATGGGTCATGAGGGAGAAGAGGAGGGCCGGCCAGGGCAGGCCGCGCCCCCCCTCCCCCCTAGTCCGAATAGGACAAGGAAGGGGGGGCGGCGCCCCCCTTTCCTCTTTCCCCTCCCCCCTTTCCTTCTCCACCAAGGCAAGAGGGGGGAGTCCTACTCCCGGTGGGAGTAGGACTCCTCGAGGCGCACCCCTAGGGGTCGGCCGCACCTCCCCCCTCCCTCCTTTATATACGGGGGCAGGGGGGCACCTCTAGACACACAAGTTGATCTTCATGATCGTTCCTTAGCCGTGTGTGGTGCCCCCCTCCACCATATTCCACCTCGGTCATATCGTTGCGGTGCTTAGGCGAAGCCCCGCTCCGGTAGAACATCATCATCGTCACCACGCCATCATGCTGATGGAACTCATCCCCGACACCCTGCTGGATCGGAGTCCGGGGATCGTCATCGAGCTGAACATGTGCTGAACTCGGAGGTGCCGTACGTTCGGTGCTTGGATCGGTCGGATCGTGAAGACGTATGACTACATCAACCGCGTTGTCATAATACTTCCGCTTACTATCTAAGAGGGTATGTGGATAACACTCTCCCCTCTCGTTGCTATACATCACCATGATCTTGCGTGTGCGTAGGAATTTTTTTGAAATTACTACGTTTGCCAACAGTGGCATCCGAGCCTAGGTTTTATGCGTTGATGTCATATGCACGAGTAGAACACAAGTGAGTTGTGGGCGATACAAGTCATACTACTTACCAGCATGTCATACTTTGGTTCAGCGGTATTGTGAGATGAAGCGGCCCGGACCGACATTACGCGTACGCTTACGCGAGACTGGTTTCACCGTTATGAGCACTCGTGCTTAAAGGTGACTAGCGGGTGTCTGTCTCTCTCACTTTAGTTGAACCGAGTGTGGCTACGCCCGGTCCTTGCGAAGGTTAAAACAACACTAACTTGACGAACTATCGTTGTGGTTTTGATGCGTAGGTAAGAACGGTTCTTGCTCAGCCCATAGCAGCCACGTAAAATTTGCAACAACAAAGTAGAGTACGTCTAACTTGTTTTTGCAGGGCATGTTGTGATGTGATATGGTCAAGACGTGATGCTATATTTTATTGTATGAGATGATCATGTTTTGTAACCGAAGTTATCGGCAACTGGCAAGAGCCATATGGTTGTCGCTTTATTGTATGAAATGCAAACGCCCTGTAATTGCTTTACTTTATCACTAAGCGGTAGCGATAGTCGTAGAAGCAATAGATGGCATAACGACAATGATGCTACAATGGAGATCAAGATGTCGCGCCGGTGACGATGGTGATCACGACAGTGCTTCGGAGATGGAGATCACAAGCACAAGATGATGATGGCCATATCATATCACTTATATTGATTGCATGTGATGTTTATCCTTTATGCATCCTATCTTGCTTTGATTGACGGTAGCATTTTAAGATGATCTCTCACTAAATTATCAAGAAGTGTTCTCCCTGAGTATGCACCGTTGCAAAAGTTCTTCGTGCTGAGACACCACGTGATGATCGGGTGTGATAGGCTCTACGTTCAAATACAACGAGTGCAAAACAGTTGCACACGCGGAATACTCAGGTTAAACTTGACGAGCCTAGCATATACAGATATGGCCTCGGAACACGGAGACCGAAAGGTCGAACATGAATCATATAGTAGATATGATCAACATAGTGATGCTCACCATTGAAACTACTCCATCTCACGTGATGATCGGACATGGTTTAGTTGATTTGGATCACATGATCACTTAGATGACTAGAGAGATGTCTATCTAAGTGGGAGTTCTTAAGTAATATGATTAATTGAACTTAAATTTATCATGAACTTAGTACCTGATAGTATTTTGCCTGTCTATGTTTGTTGTAGATAGATGGCTCGTGCTATTGTTCCGTTGAATTTTAATGTGTTCCTTGAGAAAGAAAAGTTGAAAGATGATGGTAGAAATTACATGGACTGGGTTCGTAACCTGAGGATTATCCTCATTGCTGCAAAGAAGAATTACGTCCTGGAAGCACCGCTGGGTGCCAGGCCTGCTGCTGATGCAACTGACGATGTTAAGATCATCTGGCAAAGCAAAGCTGATGACTACTCGATAGTTCAGTGTGCCATGCTTTACGGCTTGGAACCGGGTCTTCAACGACGTTTTGAACGTCATGGAGCATATGAGATGTTCCTGGAGTTGAAGTTAATATTTCAAGCAAATGCCCGGATTGAGAGATATGAAGTCTACAATAAGTTCTATAGCTGTAAGATGGAGGAGAATAGTTCTGTCAGTGAACACATACTCAAAATGTCTGGGTATAATAATCACCTGATTCAACTGGGAGTTAATCTTCCTGATGATAGTGTCATTGACAGAATTCTTCATTCACTGCCACCAAGCTACAAGAGCTTCATGATGAACTATAATATGCAAGGGATGGACAAGACTATTCCCAAGCTCTTCGCTATGTTAAAAGCTGCGGAGGTAGAAATCAAGAAGGAGCATCAAGTGTTGATGGTTAATAAGACCACCAGTTTCAAGAAAAAGGGCAAAGGGAAGAAGAAGGGGAACTTCAAGAAGAACAACAAACAAGTTGCTGCTCAAGAGAAGAAACACAAGTCTAGACCTAAGCCTGAGACTGAGTGCTTCTACTGCAAGTAGACTGGTCACTAGAAGCGGAACTGCCCCAAGTATTTGGCGGATAAGAAGGATGGCAAAGTGAACAAAGGTATATGTGATATACATGTTATTGATGTGTACCTTACTAATACTCGTAGTAGTACCTGGGTATTTGATACTGATTCTGTTGCTAATACTTGCAACTCGAAACAGGGACTACAGATTAAGCGAAGATTGGCTAAGGACGAGGTGACGATGCACATGGGAAATGGTTCCAAAGTCGATGTGATCGCAGTCGGCACGCTACCTCTACATCTACCATCGGGATTAGTTTTATACCTAAAGAATTGTTATTTGGTGCCAGCGTTGAGCATGAACATTATATCTGGATCTTGTTTGATGCGAGACAGTTATTCATTTAAATCAGAGAATAATGGTTGTTCTATTTATATGAGTAATATCTTTTATGGTCATGCACCCTTGAAGAGTGGTCTATTTTTATTGAATCTCAATAGTAGTGATACACATATTCATAATGTTGAAGCCAAAAGATGCAGAGTTGATAATGATAGTGCAACTTATTTGTGGCACTGCCGTTTAGGTCATATCAGTGTAAAGCGCATGAAGAAACTCCATACTGATGGACTTTTGGAATCACTTGATTATGAATCACTTGGTACTTGCGAACCGAGCCTCATGGGCAAGATGACTAAAACGCCGTTCTCCAGAATTATGGAGCGAGCAACTGATTTGTTGGAAATCATACATACTGATGTATGTGGTCCAATAAATATTGAGGCTCGCGGCGGGTATCGTTATTTTCTCACCTTCACAGATGATTTGAGCAGATATGGTTATATCTACTTGATGAAACACAAGTCTGAAACATTTGAAAATCATCATAACAAGAAAATCAAATTTCTGCGATCTGATCGTGGAGGAGAATATTTGAGTTATGAGTTTGGTTTACATTTGAAACAATGTGGAATAGTTTCACAACTCACGCCACCCGGAACACAATAACGAAATGGTGTGTCCGAACGTTGTAATCGTACTTTACTAGATATGGTGCGATCTATGATGTCTCTTACTGATTTACCGCTATCATTTTGGGGTTATGCTTTAGAGACAGCTGCATTCATGTTAAATAGGGCACCATCAAAATCTGTTGAGATGACACCTTATGAACTGTGGTTTGGCAAGAAACCAAAGTTGTCGTTTCTTAAAGTTTGGGGCTGCGATGCTTATGTGAAGAAACTTCAACCAGATAAGCTCGAACCCAAATCGGAGAAATGTGTCTTCATAGGATACCTAAAAGAGACTATTGGGTACACCTTCTATCATAGATCTGAGGGCTTGATTTTGGTTGCTAAATTCGGATCCTTTCTAGAGAAGGAGTTTCTCTCGAAAGAAGTGAGTGGGAGGAATTAGAACTTGATGAGGTAACTGTACCTACTCCCTTATTGGAAAGTAATCCATCACAAGAACCGGTTCCTGTGACAACTACACCAATTAGTGAGGAAGCTAATGATATTGATCATGAAACTTCAGATCATGTTTCTACTGAACCTCGTATGTCTACCAGAGTAAGATCCGCACCAGAGTGGTACGGTAATCCTATTCTGGAAGTCATTTTACTTGACCATGGCGAACCTATGAACTATGAGGAAGCGATGATGAGCCCAGATTCTGCAAAATGTCTAGAAGCCATGAAATCTGAGATGGGATCCATGTATGAAAACAAAGTATGGACTTTGGTTGACTTGCCCGATGATTGGCAAGCCATTGAGAATAAATGGATTTTTAAGAAGAAGACTGATGCTGATGGTAATGTAACTGTCTACAAAGCTCGACTTGTTACGAAAGGTTTTCGACAAGTTCAAGGGGTTGACTACGATTAGACTTTCTCGCGCGTAGCGATGCTTAAGTCTGTCCGAATCATGTTAGCAATTGCTGCATTTTATGATTATGAAATTTGGCAAATGGATGTCAAAACTACATTCTTGAATGGATTTCTGGAAGAAGAGTTGTATATGATGCAACCAGAAGGTTTTGTTGATCCAAAAGGTGCTAATAAAGTGTCCAAGCTCCAGCGATCCATTTATGGACTGGTGCAAGCATCTCGGAGTTGGAATAAACGCTTTGATAGTGTGATCAAAGCATATGGTTTTATACAGACTTTTGGAGAAGCCTGTATTTACAAGAAAGTGAGTGGGAGCTCTGTAGCATTTCTGATATTATATGTAGATGACATATAATTAACTGGAAATGATATAGAATTTCTGGAGAGCATAAAGGGATACTTGAATAAAAGTTTTTCTATGAAAGACCTCGGTGAAGCTGCTTACATATTGGGCATCAAGATCTATAGAGATAGATCAAGACGCTTAATTGGACTTCCACAAAGCACATACCTTGATAAAGTTTTGAAAAAGTTCAAAATGGATCAGGCAAAGAAAGGGTTCTTGCCTGTATTACAAGGTGTGAAGTTGAGTCAGACTCAATGCCCAACCACAACAGAAGATACAGAGAAAATGAAAGATGTTCCCTATGCTTCAGCCATAGGCTCTATCATGTATGCAATGCTATGTACCAGACCTGACGTATGCTTAGCAATAAGCTTAGCAGGGAGGTACCAAAGTAATCCAGGAGTCGATCACTGGACAGCGGTCAAGAATATCCTGAAATACCTGAAAAGGACTAAGGATATGTTTCTCGTGTATGGAGGTGACAAAGAGCTAGTCGTAAATGGTTACGTCGATGCAAGCTTTGACACTGATCCGGACGATTCTAAATCGCAAACCAGATACGTGTTTCTATTAAACGGTGGAGCTGTAAGTTGGTGCAGTTCTAAACAAAGCGTCGTGGCAGGATCTACATGCGAAGCGGAGTAGATAGCTGCTTTGGAAGAAGCAAATGAAGGAGTCTAGATGAAGGAGTTCATTTCCGATCTAGGTGTCATACCTAGTGCATCGGGACCAATGAAGATCTTCTGTGACAATACTGGTCCAATTGCCTTGGCAAAGGAATCCAGATTTCACAAGAGGACCAAGCACATCAAGAGACGCTTCAATTCCATCCGGGACCAAGTCCAGGTGGGAGACACAGAGATTTGCAAGATACATACGGATCTGAATGTTGCAGACCCGTTGACTAAGCCTCTTCCACGAGCAAAACATGATCAACACCAAGACTCCATGGGTGTTAGAATCATTACTGTGTAATCTAGATTATTGACTCTAGTGCAAGTGGGAGACTGAAGGAAATATGCCCTAGAGGCAATAATAAAGTTATTATTTATTTCCTCATATCATCATAAATGTTTATTATTCATGCTAGAATTGTATTAACCGGAAACATGATACATGTGTGAATACATAGACAAACATAATGTCACTAGTATGCCTCTACTTGACTAGCTCATTAATCAAAGATGGTTATGTTTCCTAGCCATAGACATGTGTTGTCATTTGATTAATGGGATCACATCATTAGGAGAATGATGTGATTGACTTGACCCATTCCGTTAGCTTAGCACTTGATCGTTTAGTATGTTGCTATTTCTTTCTTCATGACTTATACAAAGTTCCTATAACTATGAGATTATGCAACTCCCGTTTACCGGAGGAACACTTTGTGTGCTACCAAACATCACAACGTAACTGGGTGATTATAAAGGAGCTCTACAGGTGTCTCTGAAGGTACATGTTGAGTTGGCATATTTCGAGATTAGGTTTTGTCACTCCGATTGTCGGAGAGGTATCTCTGGGCCCTCTCGGTAATGCACATCACTATAAGCCTTGCAAGCAATGTAGCTAATGAGTTAGTTACGGGATGATGCATTACGTAACGAGTAAAGAGACTTGCCGGTAACGAGATTGAACTAGGTATTGGATACCGACGATCGAATCTCGGGCAAGTAACATACCGATGACAAAGGGAACAACGTATGTTGTTATGCAGTTTGACCGATAAAGATCTTCGTAGAATATGTAGGAGCCAATAGGAGCATCCAGGTTCCGCTATTGGTTATTGACCGAGAATAGTTCTAGGTCATGTCTACATAGTTCTCGAACCCGTAGGGTCCGCACGCTTAACATTACGATGAAAGTTTTATTATGAGTTTATAAGTTTTGATGTACCGAAGGATGTTCGGAGTCCCGGATGTGATCACGGACATGACAAGGAGTCTCGAAATGGTCGAGACATAAAGATTGATATATTGGAAGCCTATATTTGGATATCAGAATTGTACCGGGTGAAATCGGGACTTTACCGGAGTACCGGGGGGTTACCGGAACCCCCCCAGGGGTTAATGGGCCTACATGGGCCATGAGGGAGAAGAGGAGGGCCGGCCAGGGCAGACCGCGCGCCCCCTCCCCCCTTGTCCGAATAGGACAAGGAAGGGGGGGCCCTTTCCTCTTTCCCCTCCCCCCTTTCCTTCTCCACCAAGGCAAGAGGGGGGGAGTCCTACTCCCGGTGGGAGTAGGACTCCTCCAGGCGCACCCCTAGGGGCCGGCCACACCTCCCCCCTCCCTCATTTATATACGGGGGCAGGGGGCACCTCTAGACACACAAGTTGATCTTCATGATCGTTCCTTAGCCGTGTGTGGTGCCCCCCTCCACCATATTCCACCTCGGTCATATCGTTGCGGTGCTTAGGCGAAGCCCTGCATCGGTAGAACATCATCATCGTCACCACGCCGTCGTGCTGACGGAACTCATCCCCGACACCCTGTTGGATCGGAGTCCGGGGATCGTCATCGAGCTGAACGTGTGCTGGACTCGGAGGTGCCATACGTTCGGTGCTTGGATCGTTCGGATTGTGAAGAAATACGACTACATCAACCGCGTTGTCATAACGCTTCCGCTTACGGTCTACGAGGGTACGTGGACAACACTCTCCCCTCTCGTTGCTATGCATCACCATGATCTTGCGTGTGCGTAGGATTTTTTTTAAATTACTACGTTTCCCAACACCCACGTACCCTGAAAACATCCAGGAGCACCACGAAAAACTATTTCCACCGCCGCAACCTTCTGTATCCGCGAGATCCCATCTTGGAGCCTTCATCGGCGCTCTGCCGGAGGGGGAATCGACCATGGAGGGCCTCTACATCATCTCCAAGGCCTCTCCAATGAGTTGTGGGTAGTTTACCACAGACCTTCGGGTCCATAGTTATTAGCTAGATGGCTTCTTCTCTCTCTTTGAATCTCAATACACAGTTCTCCTCGATCTTCTTGGAGATCTATTCGATGTAACTCTTTTTGCGGTGAGTTTGTCGAGATCCGATGAATTGTGGGTTTATGATCAAGTTTATCTATGAGAAATATTTGAATCTCCTCTGAATTCTTTTATTTGTGATTAAGTTATCTTTGCAAGTATCTTCGAATTATCGGTTTGGCCTACTAGATTGATCTTTCTTGCAATGGGAGAAGTGCTTAGCTTTGGGTTCAATCTTGCGGTGTCCTTTCCCAGTGACAGCAGGGGCAGCCAGACACGTATTGTATTGTTGCCATCGAGGATAAAAATATGGGGTTTATATCATATTGCATGAGTTTATCCCTCTACATCATGTCATCTTTCTTAATGCGTCACTCTGTTCTTATGAACTTAATACTCTAGATGAAGGCAGGAGTCGGTCGATGTGTGGAGTAATAGTAGTAGATGCAGGTAGGAGTCAGTCTACTTGTCATGGACGTGATGCCTATATACATGATCATGCCTAGATAATCTTATAACTATGCGCTTTTCTATCAATTCCTCGACAGTATTTTGTTCACCCATCGTAATACTTATGCTATCTTGAGAGAAGCCACTAGTGAAACCTATGGCCCCCGGGTCTATATTTTATCATATAAGTTTACCATCTACTTTTATTTGCATCTTTTACTTTCCAATCTATGTCAAAAAAATACCAAAAATAATTATCTTATCATATTATCTCTATCAGATCTCACTTTTGCAAGTGGCCGTGAAGGGATTGACAACCCCTTTATTGCGTTGGTTGCGAGGTTCTTGTTTGTTTGTGTAGGTGCGTGGGACTTTTGAGGAGCCTCCTACTGGATTGATACCTTGGTTCTCAAAAACTAAGGGAAATACTTGCGCTACTTTGTTGCATCACCCTTTCCTCTTCAAGGAAAACCAACGCAAGCTCAAGACGTAGAAGCGACACACTTAACAGGACCCCTTTGGCCGACATGTGGCTCATCCACCGTCTTATTCCACATGTGATGCACCAAATTACATGTAACGCCCCGGAACCGATGCGCCAGGTGTCTTCCCGTTATTCATTGTTGTTGCCAAGTCATTTGCTTGCGTGTTGCATTTTGCCATGTCATCATCTGCATATCATCTGCATGTTTTTCAAAACTTGCATCCGTTCGGGTTCCGCCGATTCTCTCCATTGTCCGTTCTGAGCACAGACACACTCGCACGCACCCGTAGCCCCTCTCAGACCTTGTTTCGTGAGCGGGATAAAAACGTTCTCGGAATGGACCGAGATTTGCCGAGTGGCCTTGGTATATCACAGGTAGACCACCCGTCAAATTTCGTTCCATTTGGAGGTCGTTTGACGCCCCAACGGTTAACCGCGTAGCCCAAAAACCCTCTCTCTTCGCAGCCCAGCCCCTCTTCACCATAGTCCATGAGCCCATAAGAACCCCCTCCATGCTCTCGGTCGTTCGATCACGATCGTGTGGGCGAAAACCGCTCCCCATTTGGAGTCTCCTAACTCCTCCTATCTATAAATATGTGCCTCCCCCTGAAATTTCGCGCAGATCAAACCCTAGATCCCACCTCCTCCGTGCCACTGGACATGTCCGCCGCCGTCCGGACGCATCCGCCACTCCGCAGCCAGGTCGCCCGGACCAATCCAGGGCCGACACGTCATCGTGCCGCCGCCCCGAGCCTCTCACGCAGCGCCACGTGTCACCGCCGCTGTCTCCACGGCGCCTCGCCGCCGAGGCCCGCCGAGCCCATCGCGGATCCGCGGGGCCCGTCTGCGCCGCCGCCCGGCCCGAGCGCCCGCCTCCTCTCCCGAGCTCCTCCACCGCCCTGTGCCCCGCCTCCCGCCGACGAGCTCCCCATCGGAGTCGTCGCGGCTCGCCCTCCGCGACCCCGCGCCGAGGCCTGGTCACCGTTGCCTGAGCCCTCCGCCGCCGACCGCCGCCTCCGCCGGAGAGCCGCTCCTCCCGCCGAAGCTCCTCCCCGTCGCTCGCTTCCAGCCGTCCTCCGCCGCCCTCGTCTCCCAGCTCCTCTCGCCGGCACTTCCCTCCACTGCTCGGGCTGTTCCGAGCGCTGCCGCCCGGAGGCCAGCCGTCGCCGCCCCCGGCCTCCCAGGACCTCGCCGGTGACCTCCGCACCTCGGATCTGGCACTCCCCTCGCCAGCGACTACCTCCGGCGTCTTCCCCGCAGATCTGGCGTCTTCGTCGTCGACTCCGGTGAAACCCCGACGAACCTCGAAATCTGCGCCAGATCCAGATCCAGACGAGGTTGACCCCGTTTTTCTTCCAAGTCCCTGATATTTTACATTCTATGCCCATGTTCATCATACCATAACTTCATGTGTGCTCCTCCATTTTGCATGTATGATATATCAAAATGTTCATTGTGATATGCTCTTCATTTTGTTACATTGTGCCATGCTTTTCTGAGTCCATCTTGATGCCCTAATCATCGTTGCAAGAGTGTTATATGATGTTAACTGCTGTCTGTTAACAAAACTTGGCGATTTGTATTTTTCATTGCATTTTATGTGTGCATCCTATGTGCTTGATGTCTACATGAGTTTTGAGCTACATCATGCCATATTTACAGTGGTGCAATCCATGTATTTTTGTGAGTCTTGTAGTGAGTGCATCGAGCTCATGAAGTAGGGTACTTGCTGTTATTGTTTTGCTAGGCTGAATCTGTTATATCATGATGCTATGTAAACCTGCTCCTACAAATCATTATATGCATAATCTGGAGATGTTTTTGTTATACATGTCATGCTCTATCCATCCATGCCCCTGGTTGCATTTATAGCCCACTGTAGCTTGTCGTAATCTTGCTCTCAAGTTGCTAAATAATGTTGCTGTTAGCCTGTTAACATCAAGTTCAGTTTTGCCATGTGTTTTGCTAGTGATCCATGCACCCTATGAACTTTATCTTGCCATGCTTAGCTTCATAATTATGCCATATCACTGTTGGTCACCTTGTCATGCAATGTAATGCTCTGTGGAGAGTGGTACAAGCTCACCAACATGCCTACTTATTGTTGTTCCTGCCATGTCTGAATCTGTCATATCATTTGCCATGTTTGCATGGATGCTACCATATTTTCTGTTGATCTTTGGAATTAGTTCAGTAAGGGAGTTTTGTTCTTTGTCTTTATTACTAGCATGCCATGCCTTTGTTTGCCATGATAAGTCTGTGAAACTGTTATTATTTGCAATCTTGCCATGTTCTTTTCAGCATGTTCTAGTGATTTCTAGAGGTAGCTCAGTGTTCATGTTTTGTCATGCTTTACCTGTGCATCATGCACGTGCCTTTTGTTTTCATGTTGAAGTGCTATAGCATATTGTTTTGATGCTTGATAAATGCCTAGTTGCTATTTTGGACAACTTGTCCTTTAAACTTGTTTCATGTGTATGTGTTGGACCGTTGCTCCGTTTTGAGTGTGCTCTATATGAAATTTGCTAAGATTAGCATGTAGTTTCATCTTGTCATGTTGAATCCTTGTTTTGAGAGTGTCTGCTTAATGTTTGAGTGCATTTTGCATCAATGCCATGTTTGAATTGTTTTGCTCATATCTTCTATGCCATAGCTCCGAATTAAATGAACTTTATGTGTAACTTGACTAGAATTTCGTGTAGATCATCTTGGTGCACCTTAACTTGCTGTTTAACAACTTGAACATAAGGTTTATTCATATCTGGAGCAACTTCGCAATTTGCATATGAGGACTTACCGGAATTGTTATATGTTGTTTCCGGCCTCATTTAAACTTGCTTTGATGTGTTGTTCTGGTATGCATCATCTCTTGCCATGAGTAGCTTCATTTAGCCTTTGTCATGCATCATGCTTGGTTGTGTATCATGTCATGTTTATGTGTTGAGTGTTTACCGTGTGTTTGCTTCTTTCCGGTTGTGCTCTTTCTCGTTAGTTCCTGTTTCTTTGCGATCATGAGGATTCATTCGACTACGCTTGGTTCGTCTTCGTGGCTTCATCTTCTTCATGGACTCGTTCATCTTCCTAGTGGAATTTAAGGCAAGATGACCGTCACCTTGGATCTCATTACTATCATTCCTATGCTAGTTGCTTCGTTCTATCGCTATGTTGCGCTTCCTATCACTTGTTCTTCAAGCCTCCCCAAATTGCCATGTCAGCCTCTAACCTTTTCACCCTTCCTAGCAAACCGTTCCTTGGCAATGTTACCGCTTTTGCTCAGCCCCTCTTATAGCATTGTTAGTTGCAGGTGAAGTTGAAGATTGCTACATGGTGGACAGGATTATGTTGGGATATCACAATATCTCTTATTTAATTAATGCATCTATATACTTGGTAAAGGGTGGAAGGCTCGGCCGTATGCCTGGTGTTTTGTTCCACTCTTGCCGCCCTAGTTTCTGTCATACCGGTGTTATGTTCCTTGATTTTGCGTTCCTTACGCGGTTGGGTGATTTATGGGACCCCCTTGACAGTTGCTTTGAATAAAACTCCTCCAGAAAGGCCCAACCTTGGTTTTACCATTTGCCTCACCTAAGCCTTTTTCCGTTGGGTTTGCGGAGCCCGAGGG
>NC_041393.1:277737739-277785138 GCF_002162155.2 Triticum dicoccoides | reverse complement strand
GAGTACCATGTGCGACTGTCCCTTGGCGACTTGGGTTACGTTGGTACCTGTATGCTTCGGTTATCCGGCGTGCCCTGAGAACAAGATACGTGCAGCTCCTATCGGCATTTGTCGGCACATCGGGCGGCTTTGCTGGTCTTGTTTTACCATTGTCGAAATGTCTTGTAAACGGGATTCCGAGACTGATCGGGTCTTCCTGGGAGAAGGAATATCCTTCGTTGACCGTGAGAGCTTGTGATGGGCTAAGTTGGGACACCCCTGCAGGGTTTAAATTTTCGAGAGCCGTGCCCGCGAGTATGTGGCAGATGGGAATTTTTTAATATCCAGTTGTAGAGAACTTGACACTTGACTTAACTAGAACGCATCAACCGCGTGTGTAGCCATGATGGTCTCTTTTCGGCGGAGTCCGGGAAGTGAACACGGTTTTGTGGTCATGTTTGAACGTAAGTAGGAGTTCAGGATCACTTGTTGATCAATACTAGTTGACGACCGTTCCATTGCTTCTCTTCTTGCTCTTGTTTGCGTATGTTAGCCACCATATATGCTTAGTCGCTGCTGCAACCTCACCACTTATCTTTTTCCATACCCATTAAGCTTTGCTAGTCTTGATACCCATGGCAATGGGATTGCTGAGTCCTCTTGTCTCACAGATTACTACAACAACAGTTGCAGGTACAGGTTATGCGATGATCATGACGCGAGAGCGATGTTTGCTTGTTTTGGAGTTCTTCTTCTGCTTCTTCTTCGATCAGGGGATAGGTTCCAGGTTGGCAGCCTAGGCTAGCAGGGTGGATATTGTTTGAGTTTCTATTTGTGTACCATCCGTAGTCGGATGTTGATCTCTTGTATGATGTGATGTATTCTTGGGGCGTTTGTGCCTTATGTATGTATCCCCAACTATTATGTAATGGTTTGATGTAATGATATCCTCCTTGTAAAAGCGTCTTCAAGATGCGCTTCTATCCTTGGTGGGACCTTCGAGTTCCTTTAGGATAGGGTCGCATCTTGGGCGTGACAAGTTGGTATCAGAGCCTCGACTGACCTTAGGGGCCCCCTCTTGTTTGATCGTGTAGCTTGGCCGTTGTGGAGTCTAGAAGAAAACTGTTTGTGGAGTCTAGTTATATCGGAGAGTAGGAATTCCTTTTACTCCTCGGTCCCCTCGTCGCTCTGGTGAGGAATCTTGATGTAGGTGTTTTGAATTACTTCTCTTCCCCTTTAATTTTTTTTAGGATCACGCAGTTGGTTTCCGTTCGTGGGTTCTCAGCTCTTTTCATCCCGTGCATTTCTCGTCAAGATGATTCGACCCTCTTCGTTTTTGCAAGTTCAATCCTTAGTTGTTCTATTTTCCCACCCGCCCACCCCTTCTTCTTCTTGGAACCGGAGTCCGTAATCGAGTATCCATCCTACTCGCGTGAAGTCTCTGCATTCTTTCTCAATTATTTCAACTCTTCAAGTTATTCTTCAGCTTTTCCCCTTCCAAGTTGCCTTTGTTTTCCTGCCCTCCCACACTCGTCTTCCCAGAGCCTGAGCCTCTTTCGAGCATCAACTTCATTCGTGCAGAGCCTCTTCAGTCTTTTGTCAATTGTTTCAAATGGTGAATTCTCTTTTGTTTGACATTCTTCATCTCTTTTTCTTCTCCGGTGGACTCAATTCAAGTTTTTCGGGTTGATCACATTATTTTCCTTGGATCAAGTGTTCTCCTTGCTCGTTTGCCTCTCGCCAGTTTATCATTCCGGAGTGTTCAAGAAATCTCAGGAGATTCGTCTGTGTTCGAATTAATTCGAGGTTGTCACCTCATTCAAATATTTCAATTGTTTCCGGTGCATCATCTATCTGTTCAACATCCCTTTCCAACGGTGTTTTTCTCTTTAGTGGGCCCTAACCCACAGGTCTTTTCCCAGGATCTTACCTGACTCTTCTAATTATTCCGGAGCTATTCTCAAATTCTTTTCAAAGTGTGATGTAAGAATGGATTCCATCAGTCACATGCCTTCTTTAAGATTTACTTTCAAATTCTTTTCATTGTTGGCTCAACCTCTTCGCTTGTCATTCTCCCGGAGAATCTCTTTGGTGGTGTTTCTCGTCGTCATTTGAAGACCGAAGAAGAGTTTTTCCTCTAAATCTTGTCTGTTCTCTCAAAGATTTGCGGTTCTAGCTTCATGTTATCCTCTCGAATTATTCCATTTGTCAGATATTCTTTTCTTACCCATCCGGAGTATGTCAGAAGTTGTTTTCCCGTTTATTTTCACCAGAGGCCATCAGCCATCATTCCAGCTATCGTTCTATATTTATCCCGGTGCTTCGTTCAAGTGTTCTTTAATCAGCTCATGATCTCTTTGTTCTTTTGCATCTAAATCCCCTCTAGCATATTGGTTCTTCTAATTCTTCCCGGTGATTCATTCTCTTTCATCATTCATTTTTGAATTCTTATGGTGGTTCGTTCAAGATTCTTTTTCTTTGATTATCATATTAATTCATTCGTTCTTTCCAATCCTACCGGTGGTTAATGAAGACTTTCTCAAGTTTTGTGCTATATCCCCCTTAATCCTTTTTCAACAAAAATAAGTTGCATGCCAAATCCGGTTGTCATCAATTAAATTGGATGAGGATAAGCATAACGTAATTCTTATTCTTACTTCTTCGTCGTCAAGTAATCCCTTCCTTCAGAGTTTGTTCTTGAGGAATAAATTCTAGTTCCAAGTGGTTTCATCTTTTCGTTTCCGGAGTTCAAATTTCCTCGGTCATTTCGTCGGAACCTCTATCTAAATCACCGCAAGGCTCATCTTATTCTTTCATCCTTCATTCTATCTCAACATCCTTTTGTCACCGGAGTTCTTCATGGTGGTTCTTCATGATTTAATTCATTCTTCAAGAGTTCATCAAGATTTTGTTGGAGGAGTTCAAGTATATTTTCTTCTCGCGTCTCGAAGTGCAAGTAATACTTCCATTTCTCCTGAAGTGGAGTTTTGCATTTCTTCGTTCTTCTCAGCTATTCAGACATTGGTTGTGGTATAATTTCACCTCAAGTTTTGAGATGTTTTTGATAAGTCCACAACAAGCTTATTCTATCGTTGTTGATTTTCTCAACACCCTCGTTCAACCCTTCCTTCTAAGTTCTTTATATTCCATTCTATTTCAATTCTTCCGGAGGCATTGCGTTGTTCATCTCATCAACTGCAATCCCAGCTTGTGGAGTTCATGTTCTATTCCTTCCATTTTCAGTCGGAGTGTTGCCGAAATTCTTTTATTCATTCCTGTTCTATCTTGTTCTAACCGGAGTGGTTTCAGAGTCTATCTTGTTTCCATGAGCATTTGATTCTCGTCATATTTGTCGTTCATCTTTTCTACCCGAGTGCTCTTGACTTTGTTCATCTTTTCTCTTGCATTCTTACTTCACCTCATCCTCTTTCTCTTCCGTCTCGTTCCTAAGATCTCGGGACGAGATCTCTTGTTAGTGGAGGAGAGTTGTAACACCCTGGAACCAATGCGCCAGGTGTCTTCCAGTTATTCGTCGTTGTTGCTGTGTCATTTGCTTGCATGTTGCATTTTGCCATGTTATCATCTGCATATCATCTGCATGTTTTTCAAAACTTGCATCCGTTCGGGTTCCGCCGATTCTCTCCGTTGTCCGTTCTGAGCACAGACACACTCGCACGTACCCGTAGCCCCTCTCAGACCTTATTTCGTGACCGGGATAAAACCATTCTCGGAATGGACTGAGATTTGCCGAGTGGCCTTGGTATATCACCGGTAGACCACCCGTCAAATTTCGTTCCATTTGGAGGTCGTTTGACACCCCAACGGTTAACCGCGTAGCCCAAACACCCTCTCTCTTCGCAGACCAGCCTCTCTTCACCACAGCCCATGAGCCCATAAGAACCCCCTCCATGCTCTCGGTCGTTCGATCTCGATCGTGTGGGCGAAAACCGCTCCCCATTTGGAGTCTCCTAACTCCTCCTATCTATAAATATGTGCCTCCCCTGAAATTTCGCGCAGATCAAACCCTAGATCCCACCTCCTCCGTGCCACCGGACATGTCCGCCGCCGTCCGGACGCGTCCGCCGCCCCGCAGCCACGTCGCCCGAACCAATTCAGGGCCGACACGTCATCGCGCCGCCGCCCCGAGCCTCTCACGCAGCGCCACATGTCACCGCCGCCGTCTCCACCGCGCCCCGCCGCCGAGGCTCGCCGAGCCCATCGCGGATCCGTGGGGACCGTCCGCATCGCCGCCCGGCCCGAGCGCCCGTCTCTGATCCCGAGCTCCTCCGCCGCCCTGTGCCCCGCCTCCCGTCGGCGAACTCCCCGCCGGAGCCGCCGCGACTCGCCCTCCACGACCCCGCGCCGACGCCTGGTCACCGTCCCCTGAGCCCTTCGCCGCCGACTGCCGCCTCCGCCAGAGAGCCGCTCCTCCCGCCGAAGCTCCTCCCTGTCGCTCGCCGCCAGCCGTCCTCCGCCGCCCTCGCCGCCCAGCTCCTCTCGCCGGTGCTTCCCTCCACCGCTCGGGCTGCTCCGAGCGCTGCCGCCCGGAGGCCTGCCGTCGCAGCCCCCGGCCTCCCAGGACCTCGCCGGCGACCTCCGCGCCTCGGATCTAGCACTCCCCTCGCCGGCGTCTACCTCCGGCGTCTTCCCTGCAGCTCTGGCGTCTTCGCCGTCGACTCCGGCGAAACCCCGACGAACCTCGAAATCCGCGCCAGATCCAGATCCAGACGAGGTTGACCCCGTTTTTCTTCTAAGTCCCTGATATTTTACATTCTATGCCCATGTTCATCATGCCATAACTTCATGTGTACTCCTCCATTTTGCATGTATGATATATCAAAATGTCATTGTGAGATGCTCTTCACTTTGTTACATTGTGCCATGCTTTTCTGAGTCCATCTTGATGCCCTAATCATCGTTGCAAGAGTGCTATATGATGTTAACTGCTGTCTGTTAACAGAACTTGGCGATTTGTATTTTTCATTGCATTTTATGTGTGCATCCTATGTGCTTGATGTCTACATGAGTTTTGAGCTACATCATGCCATATTTACAGTGGTGCAATCCATGTATTTTTGTGAGTCTTGTAGTGAGTGCATCGAGCTCATGAAGTAGGGTACTTGCTGTTATTATTTTGCTAGGCTGAATCTGTTATATCATGATGCTATGTAAACCTGCTACTACAAGTCATTATATGCATAATCTGGAGATGTTTTTGTTATACATGTCATGCTCTATCCATCCATGCCCCTGGTTGCATTTATAGCCTGCTGTAGCTTGTCGTAATCTTGCTCTCAAGTTGCTAAATAATGTTGCTGTCAGCCTGTTAACATCAAGTTCAGTTTTGCCATGTGTTTTGCTAGTGATCCATGCACCCTATGAACTTTCTCTTGCCATGCTTAGCTTCATAATTATGCCATATCACTGTTGGTCACCTTGTCATGCCATGTAATGCTCTGTGGAGAGTGGTACAAGCTCACCAACATGCCTACTTATTGTTGTTCCTGCCATGTCTGAATCTGTCATATCATTTGCCATGTTTGCATGGATGCTACCATCTTTTTTGTTGATCTTTGGAATTAGTTCAGTAAGGGAGTTTTGTTCTTTGTCTTTATTATTAGCATGCCATGCCTTTGTTTGCCATGATAAGTTCCTGTAGCATGTTGGTTGATAGCTCTAAACATTGCAACCTGATGTTATTTCTGCCATGCACAGTGATTTCTGCAGTGTCTGTGAAACTGTTATTATTTACAATCTTGCCAGGTTCTTTTGAGCATGTTCTAGTGATTTATGGAGGTAGCTCAGCGTTCATGTTTTGTCATGCTTTACCTATGCATCATGCACATGCCTTTTGTTTTCATGTTGAAGTGCTATAGCATATTGTTTTGATGCTTGATAGATGCCTAGTTGCTGTTTTGGATAGCTTGTCCTTTAAACTTGTTTCATGTGTATGTGTTGGACCGTTGCTCCGTTTTGAGTGTGCTCTATATGAAATTTGCTTAGATTAGCATGTAGTTTCATCTTGTCATGTTGAATCCTTGTTTTGAGAGTGTCTGCTTAATGTTTGAGTGCATTTTGCACCAATGCCATGTTTGACTTGTTTTGCTCATATCTTCTATGCCATAGCTCCGAATTAAATGAACTTTATATGTAACTTGACTAGAATTTCGTGTAGATCATCTTGGTGCACCTTAACTTGCTGTTTAACAAATTGAACATAAGGTTTATTCATATCTGGACCAACTTCACAATTTGCATATGAGGACTTACCGGAATTGTTATATGTTGTTTCCGGCCTCATTTAAACTTGATTTGATGTGTTGTTCTAGTATGCATCATCTCTTTCCATGAGCAGCTTCATTTAGCCTTTGTCATGCATCATGCTTGGTTGTGCATCATGTCTTGTTTATGTGTTGAGTGTTTACCGTGTGTTTGTTTCTTTCCGGTTGTGCTCCTTCTCGTTAGTTCCTGTTTCATTGCGATCGTGAGGATTCGTTCGACTACGCTAGGTTCGTCTTCGTGGCTTCATCTTCTTCATGTACTCGTTCATCTTCCTAGCGGGATTTAAGGCAAGATGACAGTCACCTTGGATCTCATTACTATCATTCCTATGCTAGTTGCTTCGTTCTATCGCTATGCTGCGCTTCCTATCACTTGTTCTTCAAGCCTCCCCAAATTGCCATGTCAGCATCTAACCTTTTCATCCTTCCTAGCAAACCGTTGCTTGGCTATGTTACCGCTTTTGCTCGGCCCCTCTTATAGCATTGTTAGTTGCAGGTGAAGTTGAAGATTGCTCCATGGTGGACAGGATTATGTTGGGATATCACAATATCTCTTATTTAATTAATGCATCTATATACTTGGTAAAGGGTGGAAGGCTCGGCCTTATGCCTGGTGTTTTGTTCCACTCTTGCCGCCCTAGTTTCCGTCATACCGGTGTTATGTTCCTTGATTTCGCGTTCCTTACGCGGTTGGGTGATTTATGGGACCCCCTTGATAGTTCGCTTTGAATAAAACTCCTCCAGCAAGGCCCAACCTTGGTTTTACCATTTGCCTCACCTAAGCCTTTTTCTGTTGGGTTTCCGGAGCCTGAGGGTCATCTTTATTTACCCCCCCCCCCGGGCCAGTGCTCTTCCGAGTGTTGGTCCAAACTAGAGTACCGTGCGGGACCGTCGCTTGGCGACTTGGGTTACATTGGTACCTGTATGCTTTGCTTATCTGGTGTGCCCTGAGAACGAGATACGTGTAGCTCCTATCGGCATTTGTCGGCACATCGGGCGGCTTTGTTGGTCTTGTTTTACCATTGTCAAAATGTCTTGTAAACCGGGATTCCGAGACTGATCGGGTCTTCCTGGGAGAAGGAATGTCCTTCGTTGACCATGAGAGCTTGTGATGGGCTAAGTTGGGACACCCCTATAGGGTTTAAACTTTCGAGAGCCGTGCCCGCGAGTATGTGGCAGATGGGAATTTGTTAATATCCGGTTGTAGAGAACTTGACACTTGACTTAACTAGAACGCATCAACCGCGTGTGTAGCTATGATGGTCTATTTTCGACGGATTCCGGGAAGTGAACACTGTTTTGTGGTCATGTTTGAACGTAAGTAGGAGTTCAGGATCACTTCTTGATCAATACTAGTTGAAGACCGTTCCGTTGCTTCTCTTCTCGCTCTTGTTTGCGTATGTTAGCCACCATATATGCTTAGTCGCTGCTGCAACCTCACCACTTATCTTTTTCCATACCCATTAAGCTTTGCTAGTCTTGATACCCATGGCAATGGGATTGCTGAGTCCTCTTGGCTCACAGATTACTACAACAACAGTTGCAGGTACAGGTTATGCGATGATCATGACGCGAGAGTGATGTTTGCTTGTTTTGGAGTTCTTCTTCTGCTTCTTCTTCAATCAGGGGATAGGTTCCAGGTCGGCAGCCTGGGCTAGCAAGGTGGATATTGTTTGAGTTTCTATTTGTGTACCATCCATAGTCGGATGTTGATCTCTTGTATGATGTGATGTATTCTTGGGGCGTTTGTGCCTTATGTATGTATCCCCAACTATTATGTAATGGTTTGATGTAATGGTATCCTCCTTGTAAAAGCGTCTTCAAGATGCGCTTCTATCCTTGGTGGGACCTTCGAGTTCCTTTAGGATAGGGTCTCATCTTGGGCGTGACAAGTTGGTATCAGAGCCTCGACCGACCTTAGAAGCCCCCTCTTGTTTGATCATGTAGCTTGGCCGTTGTTGAGTCTAGAAGAAAATTGTTTTTGGAGTCTAGTTATATCGGAGAGTAGGAATTCCTTTTACTCCTCGGTCCCCTCGTCGCTCTGGTGAGGAATCTTGATGTAGGTGTTTTGAATTACTTCTCTTCCCCTTCAATTTTTTTTAGGATCACGCAATTGGTTTCCGTTCATGGGTTCTCAGCCCTTTTCATCCGGTGCATTTCTCGTCAAGATGATTCGAACCTCTCCGTTTTTGCAAGTTCAATCCTTAGTTGTTTTCTTTTCCCACCCGCCCGCCCCTTCTTCTTCTTGGAACCGGAGTCCGTAATCGAGTATCCATCCTACTCACGTGAAGTCTTTGCATTCTTTCTCAATTATTTCAACTCTTCAAGTTATTCTTCGGCTTTTCCCCTTCCAAGTTGCCTTTGTTTTCCCGCCCTCCCACACTCGCCTTCCCGGAGCCTGAGCCTCTTTCGAGCATCAATTTCATTCGTGTGGAGCCTCTTCAGTCTTTTGTCAATTGTTTCAACTGGTGAATTCTCTTTTGTTTGACATTCTTCATCTCTTTTTCTTCTCCGATGGACTCAATTCAAGTTTTTCGGGTTGATCACATTCTTTTCCTTGGATCAAGTGTTCTCCTTGCTCATTTGCCTCTCGCTAGTTTATCCTTCCAGAGTGTTCAAGACATCTCAAGAGATTCGTCTGTGTTCAAATTAATTCGAGGTTGTCATCTCATTCAAATATTTCAATTGTTTCCGGTGCATCATCTATCTGTTCAACATCCCTTTCCAACGGTGTTTTTCCCTTTAGTGGGCCCTAACCCACAGGCCTTTTCCCAGGATCTTACCTGACTCTTCTAATTATTCCGGAGCTATTCTCAAATTCTTTTCAAAGTGTGATGTAAGAATGGATTCCATCAGTCACATGCCTTCTTTAAGATTTACTTTCAAATTCTTTTCATTGTTGGCTCAACCTCTTCGCTTGTCATTCTCCCGGAGAATCTCAGTAATTTTGGTGATGTTTCTCGTCGTCATTTGAAGACCGAAGAAGAGTTTTTCCTCTAAATCTTGTCTGTTCTCTCGAAGATTTGTGGTTCTAGCTTCATGTTATCCTCTCGAATTATTCCATTTGTCAGATATTCTTTTCTTACCCATCCGGAGTATGTCAGAAGTCATTTTCCCGTTTATTTTCACCAGAGGCCATCAGCCATCATTCCAGCTATCGTTCTATATTTATCCCGGTGCTTCGTTCAAGTTTTCTTTAATCAGCTCATGATCTCTTTGTTCTTTTGCATCTAAATCCCCTCTAGCATATTGGTTCTTCTAATTCTTCCCGGTGATTCATTCTCTTTCATAATTCATTTTCGAATTCTTACGGTGGTTCGTTCAAGATTCTTTTTCTTTGATTATCATATTAATTCATTCGTTCTTTCCAATCCTACCGGTGGTTAATGAAGACTTTCTCAAATTTTATGCTATATCCCCCTTAATCCTTTTTCAACAAAAATAAGTTGCATGCCAAATCCGGTTGTCTCAATTAAATTGGATGAGGATAAGCATAACGTAATTCTTATTCTTACCTCTTCGTCGTCAAGTAATCCCTTCCTTCAGAGTTTGTTCTTGAGGAATAAATTCTAGTTCCAAGTGTTTTCATCTTTTCGTTTCCGGAGTTCAAATTTCCTCGGTCATTTCTTCAGAACCTCTATCTAAATCACCGCAAGGCTTATCTTATTCTTTCATCCTTCATTCTATCTCATCATCCTTTTTTCACCGGAGTTGTTCATGGTGGTTCTTCATGATTTAATTCATTCTTCAAGAGTTCATCAAGATTTTGTTGGAGGAGTTCAAGTATATTTTCTTCTCGTGTCTCGAAGTGCAAGTAATTCTTCCTTTTCTCCTGAAGTGGAGTTTTGCATTTCTTCGTTCTTCTCAGCTATTCAGACATTGGTTGTGGTATAATTTCACCTCAAGTTTTGAGATGTTTTTGATAAGTCCACAACAAGCTTATTCTATCGTTGTTGATTTTCTCAACAACCTCGTTCAACCCTTCCTTCTAAGTTCTTTTTATTCCATTCTATTTCAATTCTTCCGGAGGCATTGCGTTGTTCATCTCATCAACTGCCATCCCATCTTGTGGAGTTCATGTTCTATTGCTTCCATTTTTAGTCGGAGTGTTGCCGAAATTCTTTTATTCATTCCTATTCTATCTTGTTCTAACCGGAGTGATTTCAGAGTCTATCTTGTTTCCATGAGCATTTGATTCTCGTCATATTAGTCGTTCATCTTTTCTACCCGAGTGCTCTTGACTTTGTTCATCTTTTCTCTTGCATTCTTACTTGGGAAAACTTTGTTTTTGCCACTCTAGTTTTTGCCAACTTTGCTTATGCCACTCTAGAATTTGACATCTCACTTTTGCCACTCTTAGCTTTTGACAATACATCACAAATGCCATTTCGTGGCAAAAACGATAATTTTTCATTTCACTTTTGCCACTCTTAGCTTTTGACATGTATCACAATTGCCACTGTAAAATTTTTGCTTTTGCCACGGAATGGCAAAAGTGATATATTGTCAAAAGCTAAGAGTGACAAAAGTGAAATGTCAAATTCTAGAGTGGCATAAGCAAAGTTGGCAAAAACTAGAGTGGCAAAAACAAAGTTTTCCCTTCTTACTTCACCTCATCCTCTTTCTCTTCCGTCTCATTCCTAAGATCTCGGGACGAGATCTCATGTTAGAGGAGGAGAGTTGTAACGCCCCGGAACCGATGCGCTAGGTGTCTTCCAGTTATCCGTCGTTGTTGCCATGTCATTTGCTTGCGTGTTGCATTTTGCCATGTCATCAACTGCATATCATCTGCATGTTTTTCAAAACTTGCATCCGTTCGGGTTCCGCCAGTTCTCTCCGTTGTCCATTCCGAGCACAGACACACTCGCACGCACCCGTAGCCCCTCTCAGACCTTGTTTCGTGAGTGGGATAAAAATGTTCTTGGAATGGACCGATATTTGTCCAGTGGCCTTGGTATATCACCGGTAGACCGCCCGTCAAATTTTGTTCCATTTGGACGTCGTTTAGCGCCCCAACGGTTAACCGCGTAGCCCGAAACCCCTCTCTCTTTGCAGCCTAGCCCCTCTTCACCACAGCCCATGAGCCCATCCAAACCCCCTCCATGCTCTCGGTCGTTTGATCACGATCGTGTGGGCGAAAACCACTCCCCATTTGGAGTCTCCTAACTCCTCCTATCTATAAATATGTGCCTCCCCCCGAAATTTCGCGCAGATCAAACCCTAGATCCCACCTCCTCCGTGCCACCGGACGTGTCTGCCGTCGGCCGGACGCGTCCGCCGCCCCGCAACCACATCGCCCGGACCAATCCGGGGCCAACACATCATCGCGTCGCCGCCCCGAGCCTCTCACGCAGCGCCATGTGTCAACGCCGCCGTCTCCACCTCGCCCCGCCGCCGAGTCCCGCCGAGCCCATCGCGGACCCGCGGGGCCCGTCCGCGCCGCCGCCCGGCCCGAGCGCCCGCCTCCGCTCCCGAGCTCCTCCGCCGCCCTGTGCCCCACCTTCTGCCGGCGAGCTCCCCGTCGGAGCCGCCGTGCCTCACCCTCCGCGACCCTGCGCTGACGCCCGGTCACCGTCGCATGAGCCCTCCGCTACCGATCGCCGCCGATCGCCGCCTCCGCCGGAGAGCCGCTCCTCCCACCGAAGCTCCTCCCCCGTCGTTCGCCGCCAGCCGCCCTCCGCCGCCCTCGCCGCCCAGCTCCTCTCGCCGGCGCCGCCCTCCACCGCTCGGGCTGCTCCGAGCGCTGCCGCCCGGAGGCCCACCATCGCTGCCCCCGGCCTCCTAGGACCTCGCCGGCGACCTCCGCGCCTCGGATACGGCGCTCCCCTCGCTGGCGACTACCTCCGGTGTCTTCCCCGCAGCTCTGGCGTCTTCCCCGTCGACTCCGGCGGAACCCCGACAAACCTCGAAATCCGCGCCAGATCCAGATCCAGACGAGGTTGACCCCGTTTTTCTTCCAAGTCCCTGATATTTTACATTCTGTGGCCATGTTCATCATGCCATAACTTCATGTGTGCCGCTCAATTTTGCATGTATGATATATCAAAATGTCCATTGTGAGATTCTCTTCATTTTGTTACATTGTGCCATGCTTGTTTGAGTCCATCTTGATGCCCTAATCATTGTTGCAACAGTGCTATATGATGTTAACTGCTGTCTGTTAACAGAACTTGGTGATTTGTCATTTTCATTGCATTTTATGTGTGCATCCTATGAGCTTGATGTCTAGATTAGTTTTGAGCTACATCATGCCATATTTACAGTGGTGCAATCCGTGTACTTTTATGAGTCTTGTAGTGAGTGCATCGAGCTTGTGAAGTAGGGTACTTGCTGTTATTGTTTTGCTAGGCTGAATCTGTTATATCATGATGCTATGTAAACCTGCTACTACAAGTCATTATATGCATAATCTGGGGATGTTCACTAAGGATGTTTTGTTATACATGTCATGCTCTACCCATCAATGCCCCTGATTGCATTTATAGCCTGCTGTAACATGTTGTAATCTTGCTCTCAAGTTGCTAAATAATGTTGCTGTCAGCCTGTTAACATTTAGTTCAGTTTTGTCCTGTGTTTTGCTAGTGATCCGTGGACCCTATGAACTTGCTCTTGCCATGCATAGCTTCATAATTATGCCATATCACTGTTTGTCACCTTGTCATGCCATGCCCGCGGATCTTCCTGGGAGAAGGAATATCCTTCGTTGACCATGAGAGCTTGTGATGGGCTAAGTTGGGACACCCCTGCAGGGTTTAAACTTTCGAGAGCCGTGCCCGCGGTTATGTGGCTGATGGGAATTTGTTAATATTCGGTTGTAGAGAACTTGACACTTGACTTAACTAAAATGAATCAACCGCGTGTGTAGCCGTGATGGTCTCTTTTCGGTGGAGTCCGGGAAGTGAACACGGTTTTGGGGTCATGTTTGAACGTAAGTAGGAGTTCAGGATCACTTCTTGATCAATACTAGTTGACGACCGTTTCGTTGCTTCTCTTCTCGCTCTTGTTTGCGTATGTTTGCCACCATATATGCTTAGTCGCTGCTACAACCTCACCACTTATCCTTTTCCATACCCATTAAGCTTTGCTAGTCTTGATACCCATGGCAATGGGATTGCTGAGTCCTCGTGGCTCACAGATTACTACAAAAACAGTTGGAGGTACAGGGTATGCGATGATCATGACGCGAGAGCGATGTTTTCTTATTTTGGAGTTCTTCTTCTGCTTCTTCTTCGATCAGGAGATAGGTTCCATGTCGGCAGCCTGGGCTAGCAGGGTGGATATTGTTTGAGTTTCTGTTTGTGTACCATCCGTAGTCGGATGTTGATCTCTTGTATGATGTGATGTATTCTTGGGGCATTTGTGCCTTATGTATGTATCCCCAACTATTATGTAATGGTTTGATGTAATGATATCCACCTTGTAAAAGCGTCTTCAAGATGCGCTTCTATCCTTGGTGAGACATTCGAGTTCCTTTAGGATAGGGTCGCATCTTGGGCGTGACATTACAGTTCGGAGCAGCGATCAAAATTGGAGGCACCCCGGTCGTAGCGCTACAGTAGTAGAAAATGGGCGATGAGGGGTCAAATCACAAAGCCCCACCTTTCCCGCATTAAGCTGGACGGACGAAGCAACCATCATTTCACTCTAGGGCGCAAGAGCATAAGGAAAAGAGAAAAACAATGATGTGTGCGGCAGGTACCTAGGGCACCCTAGGGTAGGGGTCTCCACTACAAATCCTTTTTTTTAAAGCGCCTCCACTACAAATCGGCTTCTCCCTCGTCCTCTTGAAGAAAATCGATGATGAGTGCGGTGGTAGGGTTTGTAGGAGTACTACGGCGTGCGGGGCCACGTCGTAGTAAATGGGAGAGGGATTGAGTTCGAGTCGACGCCTTAAATATGTGTGGGTCGCTTGGTTTTTCGAGAACGAGGCAACATTTTGGGTTCGGGGACCAATGGAGATATAAGTACAAAAAATTGTGGACGTAGGTTCGACCGAAAGGCAATGATGCATGGGCCCTGCATTTTGATATACCCGCGGCCGCGTGAAATTTGCTACTCTACTCAAAACTAGTAAGGTACACATGCATTGAACACATGAGATTTGGAAACCAAATTATCAATAAATAAACACTATAGCATGTAAAGCTTTGAGTCATATATGCATGATGTAGATGTTCGTTTAGTTCTTATAGTTCATCTCATTCAAAATCAATTAGTTTTATAAAAATGTTAAGATTCATGGGGTTGTGCATTGTAAAGCATAAAGTAAATAAATAAATAATGGCAATTCATTTAGAATTTTTTTGGGCAATTATGATACGGAAGATTCTAGAACAAAGGAGAAGTGCTTGTGTGTTGAGGTTTGTGCATTATGCTTAAGTTCAACCATGGAGTCTTCTAAATTGTACAACGGCCAGTAGTGCTTGGATTTTCCATCTCTGCACTGTCGGATTAGCTTCATCCAGCGACCATCTTTCAAAGTTATTTGCACACTATATAGTTCTTGTTCCATAGTTGCATGTCTTGGAAAAAAACTACTAGTGGGTTGTACTAGCTATTTAGGATTGGAAAAGAGATGTCATTTGGTTCACATCATAGGAACTTTTCTATTGAATTTAGAGACAACATGTCTCTCAATTCCTATGAGGAGGGATTAGAAAAGAGATGTCATTTGGTTCATATTATAGGAACTTTTCTATTGAATATACGCTAATGTTTATTTTCCTTTGAAATTATGGGAGTATAGGAATCCATTCATATGAACCAAGTGGCTCTAAAGCTATAAAAATGATATCATGTTTATTTCCTTTGAAATGTGGACTATATGAATCTATTCCTATGAACAAATTGGCTCTAAAGGAAAAAGTCCTATAAAAATCATATCATATAGAGTTCCTATGATATTCCTCCACACCAAAGGATGGTTGAAATTGCTGCAGGTGATACGATGGTCTTTCTTTGTAGACTCCTCCCCCATCTTTATAGTTACCTCTCGAAGATGAATGAAATGATATATACTAGGTATTCTATATCTGCAATTTGGTACACGAAAACTCGGTAAAAGTTTGCGAGGTTTGAATTTTCAATAAAGCTATATGCACACTGCATTTTGGAACGGAGGGAGCATACGACAGTTGCTAACACTCACGTGGAAGATTTTTGTGTAGGAGGAGTGGCTATTCTATTAAATGACATGGCAAAACTGACACTGTCGGATGCCGATCTAATGGTTTTTACGACGTTCGTCAGGAAAAGGCTTGCAGCGAACGTTTGTCGAATAATGATTTACGGACACATGCATTGCATTGATACATGCCCCCTCTCTCTCATGCACACACGCACCCTCACGAGTCACGACTCTCCCGAGTCCTCTCGCACCCACCGTCTATCTGCAGGTAGACGTCACACACATATGTGCTCTTCACACCCTACCCTCAGAACTTCTAAAAAACAAAAGACGTCGCACACATTTTATTTTAGCTCACACGTCACACACTCATACTATTACTCTTGTGGCGAACGTTCTTTGGGCATAGTATATTGTACTCTCACGAAGATAAGCGGTGCACGCACGCACTAGTTCTCTCACACCCACTCGCGGGTACACGTAGGAGCGCATTTTTTTGAAGCTGGTACAACAAAATCACTCCACTATATATATAAGCAGGAGCCTTAGCGCTTGCTTTACTAGAGTTCATCTCTTTCACTCTCTCATGCTCTATAGATCTAAGCAAGACATAGGTGGCCACACTCTCTCTCTGCTCACATCTGGTCACAAATCCGGCCGAACAACCTCAACCGGGGCAGGGGTGTAGGTGCATCATTCACGCTACCGTCGGCGGCGAGTGAGGGGACCAACGGCTGCCGTGCGTCCCGCTCGGCGGCCTTGCCGTTCTCTCCGAGAAAGCACCAGCTCGGGAGGGCCTTCGACCCCTTCTTCCTCCCTGCGTTATTGTGGCCAAGATGCGGCCTCCCGACGCCGTCTTTGCCACATGCCGACAACCCTCAGGTATATATTCCTTCGAAACATGCCTTGCTCTACTGCCCCAGCTCCCCACTTGGCTTCGTGTGGATCTTTTTCTACTTTCCGTCCGCTGTTTCAAAGCCACCTAGACTTTTACTATTATTAGAGGTAAAGCTAGTTCATACAGTCGACTCTAAGAGTTGGTTCAAACAGGGAAGAAAGTGGGAAAGCTGCAACATGAATCTAGGACTTGGTTCTAAGAGGAAATGGCGGAAAGTTGTAGATACTGGCTACCCAACCGGTCTCTTGGTTGAAAAGGCGAAGAAAGCATGGTGGATGGCGAAGGGTGGGGGGAAGTGGACATGTCTCTTGGTTGAAAAAGGAAAGAAAGTGACGGGTGTTGGGGGACAACGCAAATGAGAATGAGCAGGTCTAGATTTCCTGTGCTCACATAGGAAAATGTCACCGAGGAGATAAAAAATGGGACAAATGCAGACATGCTGCCTGAGTGTTTACCGCTCTCGGCAACCACATCTGCCTCACCACTTTATGCCCCTGCTGTCCCTACGCCCATATCGCTACCGTTAATGTAAAATCACATGAAGCATTAAGCAATGCCACCTAATGTCACTATAAGTAATGGTCTAGTGCCGTCGATGAATTGAAGCAATGCCACCACAATTTTATGAAGTGCTTCCGTCTTGCTTTATTTCCCATGAATTGTGTTTTAGCAGTTACACTTAAATCTCACACCGCTAACATTGCATCATCCCAGTGGAACTGCACAAATTTGATTGCACATTTACTGACCATGTGCTACTCTCATGACAGTAATACTAATGCTATTGTTCTGCATGTTAATCTAGTGGCAGTGTTGATGCGATGTGATGCTACTTACTTAAGGGCACTTTCATATTATCAATCTAGTGCCAATTATAACACAATAGATGCTGTTGTTAATCATACACCACTGCAAATATCTGTCACTGTTTAAATAACCGTATTTCGTATTTGCGCAAACAAGGATGTCTATCTCCATATTGTTTCTTGTCTGCGCAATCAAAAGTACACACCTCAGTTTTAGTACAACTTCACAAAATAAGATGGCTATTCCTAGCTGCGTCCTCTAACCACTGGTGTTCCAGGTATTCCTACATTGGTAATAACTAGGTAGAATGACCAACGCAATCTAAAAGAAGCTAATTTGTATGTTTTACTTCCTGATTGCAGTGCAGGGACGAGCGAAAACAATTGCATACTAGTCCAGAATGCACTTCCTACCAGTTCATCCATGGATCGAGGACTAGCTGGCATGGCTGCACGGCGGTTTTCTGGACAGGTGCATGGACAAGAGGCATTGTGGTCTGCTTATTTCTGCAAATAGCAGCGCTTAAATTTAGTGGAATGCACAAGATTTCAGCTGGTTAGTACACTGCATGGTTCAGTTCAGCATTCCAGCTGAGACCACAATTATAATTGGTTATTTTGGAATGATAGAACCTAACCCTGGATTGTGGCAACAAGAAAAAACCACAGTGAACTCCAAGAAATTTAAGCCTGCCGGGAGGCCCTTTGCTCAGAGAAGCCTTGTTTTTTTTCCTGATTTGTAAACCTTCTCACAACTTTGTCTTTTGTTGTGAACTAGTATATGTTTGTTATGTTCTATGAATTATTGAGATGTATAAAATTGCTTAACTTATACTTTTCAAGTTTTTTATGAAGCCGAGTTTAATGTGAGTGTTCCACATGAACGCTAGACTAGCGTGTGAACGTTTGGAATTTACATTGTGGCCTCAATTAACTGCATGAACTACTGTAACAAGATACATAGTTGCTTATATGTCAGACAACAGATTGTTGATTGTTAGCTAGTCGATAGCCTAGTGTTGAAGCGAGCTGAGCCAATGTGCCGTGTTTTGCACAACTGCTTACAAGTGGGGTAGCACCAACAGTGTTTATAAGTACTTATGTATACGTCGGTGCACAGTTCTCGAACGAGTACTCTATTTCATCAAACACACACTGCTCGTATGATAAACCATGACAACTTATGTCTTACCATGCCATATTCATGTAAAAACTAGTGAGGACGCATGTGTTTCGGCAACAATTACGATGGTTCTCACCTGATTCACGAGCACACAAAAGTAGCAGCAGTTCCCATAAACGGATTCAAACAGAGTACTAGCCCCAGAGGGCTCGATATCAGGCAAGGTTCGGATAATTAGACACAATCTAAACTACTTCTAAACACTAGCTGGGGCAACTATTTCATGCCTCGATCTAATTTGGGCTGGACACAAGATGATTCTTGCCATGAACATCATCGAGGACGTCCGGCAGCAGCTCAATCCTATGAACCTTCATGAAGACAACCTTGTGGCCTTGCCACTCATAAACTTGTTTGTGGAGGCATGCCACATCATCTTCCTGCGTAAGCTTGACAAGAACAATATGCCTCACAAACGAAGGAGTAGTTTTGAACTTCTTGTGCTTCAGTACACCCTGGACAACATGTCTAACAATAGTGAGGCTGGAATACAACTCGACATTGGTATAAGCGCAAATGGCTTCCAGGATCCAACGGCCTAAGAACTCTGTTTTCCTAGTGCGTATATTTAGGTCATCCGCCTCATAGCGAGTGACGTGTACAACCCCACAATCCTTGTCTGCATCAGGGCTCTAATTGAAATAGAAAAAAAATCTGAATTACTTTCTAGTATAAGAAACACAAGTTATTTAAACCACTATGTATAGCATGGCATCGAAGCTAATAAAATTTTGCATTATTCATCACCACATACTTAGAGGAAACCACAATCGAGATCGGCAAAGAAGAAAATCACCTTGGATAGCTCAGCAGGGGGGGGGGCACATCCTCGAAGGGGGAAAACTGCTCCTGCAGTGCCATGGGAGCTGTAACCTCAAATGGGGCGTTGACCATCTCAGTAGTGGCCATGAGCGTATCTGGGGTCGGCTCAGTGGCTGCCTCCATCTTCTTGGAGCTCTCTGTCTCGTGGGGATCAGCCTCCCGCGTCTGCTCCAATATCAGCAGATCTTTGCCCGGTTCTCCTTGGTCCATCATGAAACTGACGAATACTAGGAGACCATTGAAAGGAAAACATAATCGCAATGACAATGAAACAAAAAAGAGAGTGAGAATCGGTTACTGCTTTGCAAAAGTTCTTTTTTTCTCTGAACGGAAATATACCAACATCACAGATCCGCTTACCTTCCCTTCGTTGGGAGAGAAGAACAGTGGCAGATGCTAGTGTTGCCTTTCTTGAAGACAATGAGGGAGAAGGGGATTCAGCAAAGAGTGAAATGATGGTTGCTTCGTCTGTCAAACTTAGACTGCGGGGAGGTGGGGTTTTGTGATATGACGGCTCATTACTGCCGTGCTACGACCGGGGTGACTCTCAGCCTGCATACTGCCTTCTAATTTGGTGGATGGCATTTGGGCCCGCGCGCTGCATGGCCCGCATGTCAGTGAACAAAAGTATAACGACATTCAGTAGAGGGAGATGTTTCGATGACCTAGCAGGAGCCAGAATCGGTAGTGTATCCACTGTACTAGTAGTAATTGTTTTTCTGGGTAGCTGTAGAGTGTCTCCACTATACTAGTAGTAATTGTTTCTCTGGGCCCAAGACAAAACAGCCCATCCACCCTATAAATAGTAAAATCAATTCAAAAGCCCATATATTTACTTAATGAGAGGCGCTACCCACACCTAGCACACCGCCCCCCAAAAAAACCTGGGTTCTTCCTCCTCACTCCCACCCACCTCACGTCAGCTCGCTCCACTCGTGCCCCCAAATTCCTCACCTCACTCCTATAGAAAACCCCAGCTCCCCTTCTTCCTCACTACTACAGAAAAACCCCAGCTCCCCTTCTTCTTCACTCGCACTACAACTAGGCTCGTCATTCGTTACTCTGCTCAAATCCGTGAGCGCAATGCACGTCCTGGAGGAAAATGGAGTCGGTTGACCCCAGCGCCAAGAAGATGAGGCTCCCGCCAGCGGCGATGCCTGTTGTAGATCCCGCACCCGGCAGCGCGGGGAGAAGCGGCGACCCTACCCCCACCGGATCCCAGGAAACCATAGAATCTCGGGTGGACCGCATCAGCGATCTCTTGGACGCCGTCCTTGAGGAGATCATCTCGCTTCTCCCCGCCAAGGATTGCTGCCGCACCCAAGTCCTCTCAATTCGGTGGCACCCTCTATGGCGCGCCATGCCCCTTAATCTCGACTGTCGTCGACTATCTCTCTTCAATGATTTTGAAATCTCAAAGCCGTCATCTCCTCCCACCAGGGCTCCGTTCAAAGCCTCTACATCCTGTCATGCTACCTGAGCAAGCATACCATGCCCTGCACGGTGGACGCCTGGCTGAAATCCCCTGAATTCACAGAGCTACAGCTGCTTGAGTTCTACTATTCCCCTGGAAACCACCTACCACATACAGAATGCCATGTACTTGTGCCCTTAGCACCGATGTCCATCTCGCGGTTTTCCTCCTCTCTCCACACCGCCACCTTTGCGATGTGCTACCTACCAGACAATCTGGTACTAAACCTTTGACTCCCATTTCTCAAGAAACTTTCACTTGTGCGGGTTCGTATATCGGAGGCCTCATTGCACAGCATCATCCACTCCAGTTGCCCTGCCCTGGAGTGCTTGGTGCTTGTTTTCACAGTTAGAATCGTTTGTCTTCAAATAAAGTCGCCTAACCTTGTAAGAATTGGAATTTATTTTGATGAAAGGCATCTCATCATCCAAGATGCCCCTTCACTTCAAAGGTTGATCCTTGATTCTAGTTATTCACCATTGCAAATAACCGTAAAAAGTAATTGATGGGTTAACCACAAAAAGAGAAATAGATTAAAATTCCCACAATAATTAGAAAGATCTAACCATCTATTTGGTGGATTAATGATTAATAGCCATTAGATTTAAGTGATTAAAATTACCCACCATTGCCATTACATACATGGAAATTGGCCTTGGTTTAACAATTTTTTTGTACATATAAGTAATTGATGGGTTAACCACAAAAAAAGAAATAGATTAAAATTCCCTATATAAAAAGTAATTGATGGGTTAACCACAAAAAAGAGAAATAGATTAAAATTCCCACAATAATTAGAAAGATCTAACCATCTATTTGGTGGATTGACGATTAATAGCCATTAGATTTAAGTGATTAAAATTACCCACCATTGCCATTACATACATGAAAATTGGCCTTGGTTTAACAAAAAAAATTGTACATATAAGTAATTGATGGGTTAACCACAAAAAAGAGAAATAGATTAAAATTCCCACAATAATTAGAAAGACCTAACCATCTATTTGGTGGATTAATGATTAATAGCCATTAGATTTAAGTGATTAGAATTACCCACCATTGCCATTACATACATGGAAATTGGCCTTGGTTTAACAAAAAAAGTTTGTACATATATTCACGTGTATATCTTGCCCTATAGGCTAGAGCCTCCTGATTACTCCCGCTGCCGCCGCTGCTTTGTTCATGTTTTCATCTGGACGCCAAGGATGCATGAAGACCATGATGCATGAAGACCAGAAAAAACTCTCTGTATTTGTCACTATTGTTAGGTCTTTGTTTTTCCTAAAAATCTCCTCTCTAATTGTCGATGTTATTAGGCCCCTGTTTTCCTTATGTTGCTGCCTCATCTTTAGCTGCTACAGGTCCAAGATGGTGGACGTCGATGTGCTATACTCGAGCCCCTGAAAAACTAAAAAATTGTCCATACACGCTTACCTCAGATTCCTCCTAACAGCTAGAAGAATCATCAATCATGGATGTGCGATTACATACACAAATCAATCAGCACTCCGACATGATTCACTTCTTGGAGTGAACCTTTCCGACATGATTCACTTCTTGGAGTGAACCTTTTCGGTCTAAAGACATGCAACCATACAATCAATTGCTAACTTTATCCAATAGCTCTACTGCAACTTGCTAGGGTCACTACACCGACTATATATCTGAAGAGGGGCGAGTTAGCAAGAGAAGGTGAATAAGATAGATGCAACTGATTTTATTTTTTTAGTTTTGCTTTGTCTTACGCCTTGAACAAGTTAGATGAGAAATTAATCTTTAATCATTAGCGAAACCGAGGTTGTTTCGAATTACTCTGACTATTAGCAAAAATCTATTTTTATATTATATTTAGATCATAATGCATAGATACTGATTGCGTGTTTGTACTAATTTAGCCCTTTCTATTTACTGGATTTAGAAAAAAATGATGCTATATCTGTTCATGCATACCACCTATTGTTAAATTGTTTACTAGAAAAGACACAGATCTACAGAGAGCACAACAGCCTATCTCATGCCTTATGTCGGGCTCAACCACCAAGTGTGTGTCGCCTGTGTCCGGCTCGACAACAAGAGCTACAACCTTGACAAGGTCGGCTTCGCCACCGACGACCTCATGGACGCCCAGCCGAGCGTATGCTACGCCGCTCCCTGCTCATGTTCATACTACATACCTATCAAAGGACATGGCGAAGATCATTTGGTGAAGAACACTTGGTGAAGAATGCTTTGAGAACCACTATGATGGATGATGGACCCGCGCCAGTGTACAATCGCCATATTGGTCTTGGCGACCAGTTCCACTAGGAGAACCACTAGCCAGCGCAACTGGATATTGGAGAACCACTAACCAGGGTGTTTGGATATTGGAGAACCAGACGCACTTGATGTGCATCGGTATGGATCCTCTCAGCATCGTCGTCCATGTCTACAATGGTACAACTCATAGCCCTTGGTCACACCTTCTCTGAAACACAATAGTGCATTATGAAGGTAGTCAGATTGATGCGCGAAATATAGGAACAACTTACTGTAGCTGGAGACATCAAGTTATGGATTTCGTTTTTATAGTGGCATCATTAGTTACTTATCGGGTTCCTGTAAATTTGTTTGCAACACAACCCATCAGTATGTGGAGCAAAAAGAAGTAGCGAACGGGCCACTATGGTCTAGATAGGAAGGTCAACATTCTTGAATGGAAGTAAGAAAACTATTGTAAGACTGAGATGCTTAATGTTTGTTGTCATCCATTAGCAGATCAGGTGTGGTTAGAAAATGTTTTAAATCTTCCACGCTTGTCTACAATGGTACAGCTCATAGCCCTCGGTCACACCTTCTCTGAAACACAATAGTGCATTATGAAGATAGTCAGATTGATGCGCGAAATATAGGAACAACTTACTATAGCTGGAGACATCAAGTTATGGATTGTGTTTTTATAGTGGCATCATTAGTTACTTACCGGGTTCCTGTAAATTTGTTTGCAACACAACCCATCAGTATGTGGAGCAAAAAGAAGTAGCGAACGGGCCACTATGGTCTAGATAGGAAGGTCAGCATTCTTGAGTGGAAGTAAGAAAACTATTGTAAGACTGAAATGCTTAATGTTTGTTGTCATCCATTAGCAGATCAGCGTGTGGTTAGAAAATGTTTTAAATCTTCCATGCTTCTGCTATTTCTAGACGTCCTTGATTAATTCCAATCAGCCAATGCATAAAGCTTTAGCCCCTTGGGACATAATATATGTCATTTCGTACAATTTAGGCAATAGAATATTCACTTAGAACAAAGATTGATTAGGTAATCTCATCAGTTTTTAATATGATGTGACAAGATGCTTGAAATCCTGAAACTTCAATGTCTTATCTTCAGTCTGTAAAGTCAATTTTGTGTTTTCTATAACAGATGATTGTGTGTCTTCAACTTTTCAGGCAACAGTGTTACGTTTGACGACAGTCTTATCTTCAGGCATGGAGAACTTCAACGACAAGTTTGCTAAAAAGTATATGCCTGATTACCGAGGTAGGTACTAGACCATAACACTGTAGGTATATATCTCTATTTTCTTCCGTGTAGTGATGGATACAACATACTAGGTACTCGCCGGTATATCAGATAACAAGAGAAAATAGACTATAGATAAGCGTGTTGTGCACGCCTAGCTTGCAAATGCATTTTGCATGTATGTGTAAGTTACTAGGTTATCAGAGTAAGTAGAGAATGGAATATATGTAAGACCATCAGTATACATGCTTCTTCTTGACTACGTATGTGGTTGTTGATGTGTACTATTCTATAAATGATTTATTTTTCTTATTGCCTCCTTTTCAATAATGATTTATTTCTGTTATTGCCTCCTTTTCAAGACATTTTTTAACCCGGGGAACAACATGGCCCTACTGTATAATTCATTTTCAAGAACTGCTTATGGTCTTAATACAAGTGCGTATCTATGTAAGCCTCGCAATTTCAGTGGTAACCTACTAATTATTTATTATTTGTCCCATATTTGTACTAGCATATACAATGTACTTTTGTTAGGAGCTAGGGTTCTGCCCGGTCTTGGCCGGAGGCTGTAGGGGAAGGAGGGAGAGGGGCGAGGGCTCGAGCGTGGCGGCCGGCGGCGTGGCGCCGTCCTTGCGTGTGGGGCGGCGGCAGAGATAGGAGGCGGCTAGGGTTTTAAGGTTCCGGCTCCTGTGGGAGCCGGGCAATAGAAATAGTCTTATTGCTTAATTCTCAAAATAGTCTTACAAGTCGTATATATAACCACAATATGAAATAAAACTAAGATAACTTGAGGGCTAAGTTTGCCCGGTGGACCTCCTGCGGCCATAGACCTGACTGGTCATAACATCTCTCCCCGCCTGCACAAACAACTCGTCCTCGAGCTGAAAGTCGGGGTAGTGCTGGCGGAACTCCTCGCGCTGCTCCCAAGTAGCATCCTCCTCTGGCAGTCCAGTCCACTGAATCAACACGTACCAGGAGCCGCGTCGCAGCTGAGCCTTCAATGCCTTCTCCGGCTCAGGAAGGAGACGCCCGTCCGTGATCTGTGGGAGTGCCGGTGGTGCCGCGGCTGGCTCGCCGCGGAATGGCTTGAGCAGCCCGACATGGAAGACATCATGGATCCGCGCGCCTGCCGGAGCTGAAGACGGTAAGCCACCTTCCCAATGCGTTCCAGGATAGCAAAGGGACCGGCATAGCGAGGACCGAGCTTCCTCCTCGCGCGTGGGTCCAAGTACTGCATAGAGCGATGAAGTAGACGCAGCCAGACCCAATCACCCACCGCGAACTCCGCCTCGCGATGGTGGCCATCATAGTAATGTTTGGCCAACTGCTGGGCCTGTAGGATCCGTTGCCGGACTTCCGCGAGCATCTCATCACGGCTCCTCCGAAGAGCACCGGCTGCCTCGGTCCGTGCCAAGGCCGGATCAACCGGAAGGATCGGCGGGGGTGGCCGGCCATACACCACCTTAAATGTCGTAGCACGGAGGGCGGAGTGATAAGAGGTGTTGTAGCAGTACTCCGCCCACGAGAGCCAGTCCAACCATGCGCGAGGTCGATCACCGGTAACACAACACAAATACATGGCAATCACCTTGTTAACGATCTTAGACTGGCCGTCCGTCTGAGGGTGGAAGGCGGTGGTCAGGTGGAGCTTCACGCCCGCCAGCCGGAAGAGGTCACGCCACACGTGTCCCGTGAACACGGGGTCCCGATCACTGACGATCGAAGAAGGGAACACGTGGAGACGGACAATGCCATCGAAGAAGGCCCACGCAACAGACGCCGCTGTATAGGGATGGCCAAGCGCGATGAAGTGAGCATACTTGGAGAAACGGTCGACCACCGTGAGAATGATGGACTTGCCGCCCACCTTGGGAAGGCCCTCGATGAAGTCCATGGAGATGTCCGCCCAAACCTGGGATGGCACCTCCAAGGGCTGAAGCATGCCAGCCGGTCGTAGAGTCTTTGTTTTGTTGCGCTGTCACGTCACACAAGACTGTACCCAGTCACGGACCAGGGCACGATCACCGGGAATGTAGAAGTCGGCACAGAGACGATGGAGTGTCTTTTGCACCCCCTCATGGCCCGCCGAGTGGGCGAGGCGCAACACCTGCTGACGAAGATCATCATGTGACGGAACGAAGACCCTGCACCCATGGAGGAGCAGGCCATCGGCGAGGCGCCACGGCTCCTCCAGCTCTCCCGCCGCCAGCTGCTGCTACAGGAGGAGGGAGTCAGCCGCGGCAGCGGTCGCCCATCGGATGTCGGCGTAGAGGGCGAAGGAGGGCCCGATGATGATGCAGAAGGCCGCCCCCTCCGCCGCACCGTCATCCACATCGGCGTTACGCCGAGACAGGGCGTCGGCGACGGTGTTAAGGCGACCCGGCCGATACTCGACGGTGAAGTCAAACCCAAAGAGTTTAGTGAGCCACTGGTTCTGGGGTACCGTCGAGAGCCTCTGATCCAGCATGAACTTGAGGCTGTAATGGTCCGTGCGGATCCGGAAGGAACAACCCCAAAGATAAGGCCGCCAATGGCGCACTACCTGCACCAACCCAATGAGCTCGCGCTCATAAGCCGCCAGCTTAAGATGTCGTGCGGCAAAGGGGCGGCTGAAGAAAGCGAGGGGTCCATCGCCCTGATGAAGGACCGCACCGAACCCCACATCGGAGGCGTCGCAGTCGACGTTGAATGGGAGGTCAAAATCCGGCATCTGCAGGACGGGTCCCGTCGTGAGGGCCCCCTTGAGGGCATCGAATGCTGTAGTGGCCTCCTCATCCCAAGAGAAGGCGTCGCGACGGAGAAGATGCGTGAGCGGGGCCGTGATGAGGCCAAATTCCTGAATGAACTTCCAGTAGTACCCCGCAAGGCCCAGAAACCAGCGAAGACGGAGACTGCGGAATCGGCAAGGCGGCGACGGCCACCACCTTGTCGGCGTCCATGGCCACTCCTGTGACGCCCTCGACTCAATCGTACACTAATCATACATGAAAATGTGTACGATCAAGATCAAGGACTCACGGTAAGATATCACAACACAACTGTAGACACAAATTAAAATAATACAAGCTTTATATTACAAGCCAGGGGCCTCGAGGGCTCGAATACATAAGCTCGAATACAGAAGAGTCAGCGGAAGCCACAATATCTGAGTACAGACATAAGTTAGACAAGTGCATTAAGAAGGCTAGCACAAAAGCATCTACGATCGAAAAGGCAAGGCCTCCTGCCTGGGAGACTCCTAACTACTCCTGGTCGTTGGCGTCCTCCACGTAGTAGTAGGCACCCTCGGGGTTGTGGTAGTCGTCGTCAAAGGTGGCGTCTGGATCCTGGGCTCTGTCATCTGGTTGCATCAACCGGAAAGAAAAGAAAGGGGGAAAAGGGGGAGCAAAGCAACCGTGAGTACTCATCCAAAGTACTCGCAAGCAAGGATCTACACTACATATGCAACATTATCAAAGAAAGGTTGTATATGTGGACTGGGCTGCAGAAATGCCAGAATAGAGAGAAGGCCTAGTCCTATCGAAGACTAGCATCTTCTGGAAACCACCATCTTGCAGCAAATAGGAGGGAGTAGAGTAGCATAAGGTAAAGTAGTAGTAGTGTTATCAACCTCGGCCAGAGATCCTTTCTCGACACCCTGCGAGAAAGAAATCCCAGAGCCATACTATCCATTTCTCATCACAATCCATTTCTCATCTCAATCCATTTCTCATCATGAGTATCCAGTTCTAGTTGTATCGATCGGGATACAACTCCGAGTGTCCGTTACCGTAGGACAGGCTATCGATAGATGTTTTCTTCCCTGCAGGGGTGCACCAACTTACCCACCACGCTCGATTAACTCCGGCCGGACACACTTTCCTGGGTCATGCCCGGCCTCGGCCAAACAATACGCCGCAACCCGACCTAGGCTTAATAGAGAGGCCAGCACGCCGGACTAAACCTATGCCCCCAGGGGTCATGTGCCATCTCCCCGGGAACTCCTGCACGTTGCGAACGCGGCCGGTGAGCAGACCTAGCTACCTCCTTAAAAAGGTAGGTGCTTACCAGTCCAACCCGGCGCGCGCCGCTCAGTCGCTGACGTCTATTAAGCTTCGGCTGATGTATACGACGCAGACCGCCCATACTATGCCCACGTGATGATTAGTGCTATCAGGCTAGAGGCCCCTCGGATCAAATATCCAAATCGTAGTGGATTGGGAACGCGCGGTAACAAGCAGAGACTCACGAAAGATGTGACCCCGTTGCCCCGTCTCGAGGACTTGCAGCAAGGGCTAAGAATGCCCGGCCACGCCTCGTAATTATCTCGCGGGCACCTTCCAGGTCAACCCGACTCCTCATCACTCGCAATTATGCTCGCGCGGGCACCCCTCAGGGTCGACCCGTCTTTAGTAACATGGTTCAGTGTAAAGTTATAGTAACCATAGTAACTGTGTGTTTAAACATCAAGGGGAAAACCCGAGGAATCACCCCCGGTGAATTCCACTCAATGTAATCATCAAGGTGAACGTAAGAGGAATCACCCCCGAGGTTCACACTTGAGGGGTTGCACGACAGAGTCATATCGAAAGTGGTTAAGGTGGAATCACCCTCGATGACCACGACCGAATAGCTACACTACAGGGTTAACATCAGAAGTGTTGTAGAGGTCTCACCCTCGGCACTCGATAGTAACCCAACAGTGTCGAGCAACTAAGGGGAAAGTGATGTGCGGTGCCGGGGCCTAGTCTTCAATGATGAAGCAGGGGCAACAAGGACAAGGTGGGGGTCACTGATGGATCACTAACCAACCTATACTAAGCAGTTTAGGATAAGCAGGTAAGGTACAATAACAGATACAAAAGCAGGCTATGCATCAGAATAGGGGCATACAATAACAGTAGCAAAATCTAATGCAAGCATGAGAGAAAGGAATGGGCGATATCGGGATGATCAAAGGGGGGCTTGCCTGGAAGCTCTGCTGTAAAGGAAGAAGATTCGTCGGTGACGTAGTCCATCACAGAGGCAGCATCGGTCTCGGGGTCTACCGGAGAGAAGAGGGGGAAGAAACAATAAATATAAAATAAACAAAGCATCACAAAGCATAACATGGCAATATGTTGTGCCGGGTGTGACCTAACGTATGGCTACACGATATAGGCGAAAGGGGAATTCAACCGAGAACATTTTCCCGGTTCCGGACCTGTGTCAAACAGATGACCGGAGGGGGAATGTTCCATGATCAGCATGCTAGGGGCATGTGATAGATGAATGGACCGTGTATTCGGATTCGTTAGATTTTTCTGAGCAACTTTCATATAAAAAACATTTTCATCCGAGTTATAGATTATTTACTATGATTTTTCAAAGATTTTAGTATTTTATGAAATTACTGCTAATTCGAAAAAAAATAGGAAAACTGCTATGTGCACACAAAATTGTACCCAGCCAGCACACACAAGGGCTGACTGGTGGGCCCTGTTGACAGGGTCAATAGACTAGTCATCCAGAGGCTGACTGGTGGTCCCCGGTGCTGAGTCAGCATGCTGACTCAGTGGATCTTATCCATTTGAACAGTAAAAATGCGGGCCCTAACTATCAGTTGTTTGTTTAATCAAAATGTTTTTTTATTAGCAAAAAAGAATTAAACGTGTAGGGCCCGACTGTCATTGGGGTTTAATGGCTGGGTTAGCGCTAATTAAGCCGGCCACATCAGCGCCTAGCCGGCGACTAACGCCGACGCTAATCCAGCGCGGCTGAGGAGCTCCGGCCGGTCGATTCCGGCAGCAGCTGGACGCGCGGCGGGGTCCGCTGGGCAGCGGCCATTGCGGCGCGCCCAACGGTGGGCAGGGCCGGCGCCGGGATGGACTACAGGGGGCGGCGGGCGGCTGCAGTCGCAGCACGAAGCAGCGGGAGGCGGCGGTGGCGGCGAGCGGGGACGGGGCCCAGGCGTGGCGCGGGCGACTGCCTCTCGCAGGTGTGTTCGGTTCACGGACGGGGCGCGATAACTAGCGACAGCGGGGAGCATACGGGGCTCCGTGGCGCGAGGCACGGGCGCGCATCGCGGCCAACAGCCGGAGCTTGGGCGATGGCAAACGGCATCGGGAAGAGGGGAAGAAAGGGGGAACGGGCGGAGGCTCACCGCGCGGCTAAGAAAAGCCCCTGACGGCTTTGTAGCGCAGGGGAGGCGACGAACGGAGCAGTGGAGCTCCGGTGATCCGAGGCGGACGGAGGTTGAAGAAGACGGCATGACGGCGCTCTAGCGCCTCCGAGCTCTTGCGGATGGCACTGGGGGGCGTAGCGGATGACGGCGAGGAGCTACGTCATGACGAAGACGCACATGGTGGCCGGTGGCCACGTCGGAGCAAGGTGGACGGCGAGGGACGCGTCGGGAGGTGGGGGATCTGGAGGAGGGGAAAGGATCCCTGCGAGAGGGGCGAGGTGAGTGGAGGCGGAGATCGAGGAGGCAGGGAGGCAAGTGGGGAGGGAAGAGGGGAGCCCGAGGCGTCGGGGTCTTATCCCCTCGACGCCGGCGAGCTGGTGCAGAGGGGCGCGCTCGGCCATGCCCCCGGTCGGTTGTACAGGGAAGGCGACCGGGGAGGCTGGCTGGCGCGGGAGAGGTTAGGTGGGCCGGCTGCTGGGGTGGGCTAAAGCCCAGTGTGGCAAAGGGGTGGGGGTGGCTTCTCTTTTTTTTGCTTTTGCTCTTTTCTTTTTACAGAAAAAATGATATGCAATATTTGAGCTGCCAAAAGGAGTTCTGTAAAAGGTGGGACTTCGCCAAATAAGTACATTACAATATTTGGCACCTGCCACAAAAAGTTTGGGAGGAGTTTGAATTGATTTGGATTTTTCACAAATGGAAAAGCATTTAAAAATGCTGATTTGGAACTGCTTTAATTCCCAGGGGAAATTAGCTATCTCTAATGATGTTGTATCACTCATGACACTTAGTTAGTGAATATTTGCAACCCAGCGAACATTTTTGTTTTACTGTTTGGAGAAATAATTTATTTGACTTTATTTTAAAATTGAATTTGAATTGGTTTTGAATCAAAGTGAGATTAGCAGCAGTAACAGTGATGACTTGGCATCATTAGTAGGGGATTACTGTAGGATCATTATCCGGGCGTTACAACTCCCTCGGCTAAGATGACGTGGCCGAGGTAAGCGATAGAAGGCGTCCCGAACGAGCACTTCGAGCGCTTAAGATGAAGATGATGCGCCCGAAGCTCGTTGAAGACGATAGCCACATGCTGGAGGTGCTCTGCCCAAGAGGCACTGTAGATAAGAATGTCATCAAAGAAAACGAGCACGAACCAACGCAAGTAGGGTCGTAGGACATCATTCATCAAGGCCTGAAAGGTCGTCGGGGCGTTGGGAGGCCAAAGGGCATCACCAAGAACTCAAAGTGGCCATGGTGAGTCCGAAATGCCGTCTTGGCGATGTCATCCGGGTGCATGCGCACCTGATGATACCCGGACCAGAGATCCAGCTTGGTGAAGAAGTGCGCCCCGCGCAGCTCGTCGAGAAGCTCATCGACCACCGGAATAGGAAACTTGTCCTTCAATGTGAGAGCATTAAGGGTGCGGTAGTCGATGCAGAAATGCCACGTGCCATCCGACTTGTGAACAAGGAGGACCGGCGCTGTGAATGGTGACGCGGAGATGCGGATGATGCCGGCGGCAAGCATGAGTGCACATTCCTGCTCCAACTCGTCCTTCTGCAGCTGAGGATACCGGTAAGGCCGTACGGCCACAGGGGCCGATCCCGGAAGGAGGTGAATACGGTGGTCGTAGATCCGGGCCGGCGGCAGGCCCTGCGGCTCCTCAAAGAGATCCCGGTGCTGCTGCAGGAGGTCGTCCAAGAGCGGGTGCTCGGCCTCGGCGATGGTCGCGGACAGCTGAAGAGGTGGTGTGGGCGCAGCACCCCCAATGCCCTCCCACCGAATGCGGCGACCCAAACACCAGAAGGTCATCGTCAGCGCGTCGAAGTCCCAGAGAATGGGACCCAACGTGCGCAAGAAGTCGACGCCGAGGATGAAGTCAAAGCAACCCAAGTCGATGCCGGCGCAGGTGATGGTGAAGTGCTCGTCACTGATAGTGATGGGCACGTCGCGGGTGAGACCATGGCAGCGTAGATGGTCGCCATTAGCGACAGTGACCCACAACTGCTCCCCGCCGGTCGGCTGTAGTGCAAGGCGCCGCATGGTGGCCTCCGGCAGGAAATTATGCATGGAACCTGTGTCCAGGAGGGCCACCAGGCGCTCGCCGTGGATCATGACCTGTAAGAGCATCATCTGTTCATCATGGATGCCAGCCAATGCGTGAAGTGACACCACGAGGGCGATAGCCGGGGCAGGCGCGAGTGCCGCTGCGGGCTCCGCAAGGGCTGGCGAGGCCATCCTCCGGGGTGTCATCCTTGGTCTTGTCTGTCGTCTCCAAGTAGAAGAGGCGCGGGCAGACATGGCCTGGTGCATAGCCGCATCGCAGTTGAAGCACAGGCCCAAGCGCCAGCGCTCCAGCTGCTCCGCCTGAGTAAGGCGCCTGAACAGCCGCGTCGGTGCCGGGGCGGCGGTGGAAGACGCCAGTGCTGTCGAAGGCAGCCGGGGGGGTGGCGGCCCTGACGTGGCGCGGATGGCCGCGTCAAAGCTTGGGCGTGCTGCTCGAACGCCCGAGCATAGTACATGGCCGTCTGAAGGTCTTGGGGCCCCTTCATCTCGACGTCCACGCGGATGTGGTCGGGAAGGCCGCCGACGAAGAGCCCCACCCGCTGTAAGGCCGTCACACCGGGCGCGTGGCATGCTAGTGCCTGGAAGCGGTCAGCGAAATCCTGCACCGTGGAGGTGAAAGGCAGGCGGCCCAACTTGGCCAAGCGGCTCCCGCGTACCGGTGGTCCGAACCGAAGAAGACATAGCTCGCGGAAACGATCCCACAGTGGCATGCCGCCCTCGTCCTGCTCGAGGGCGTAGTACCATGTCTGGGCGGCCCCGCGGAGATGGTAGGAAGCCAGCCAAGTGCGCACCGACACGGGCGTGCGCTATCTGCGGAACAACTGGTCACACTGGTTGAGCCAGTTAAGCGGGTTGTCCGAACCGTCATACGCGGCGAAGTCGATCTTGGCGATCCGGGGCGACTGCTGGTGTGGTGCGCCCTGGCCCACTGCCTCGGCGGTACGGAGGGCTGATGACGGAGCTCGGTCCAGGGTGGAAGGGCCGGCGTAGTTCCCTGTGGCGCCTGACGCCTCAGGCTACAACTGGGACCCTGACGGTGGCTGGGCCTCCGTGTAAGCCGACGGCGGCTCGTGGGGCCAGCCGGGAAGTGGCGACGGTGACGAAGGGAAACGGACATCCTGGATCGGAAGGCCGCTCGGCGAGGACCGGCCCAGGCTAGCGTTGCGCGGGGGCGGTGGTGGAACCTGCACCGTTGCCGCCGGGAGGGACGGCACGGTGGGAGACGGCGCGGCCCACGTCGGCCACTGCGGTCCCTGGGTGGCGGCAGGCGGCGCGGTTGGCGCCACGAATAGCGTCGGCCACTGTGGCCAAGGCGGCGTCGAAGCCGCCGGTGGGGGAAGCGCCGGGTAGCCTCCGGTGATGGCCGCCGGTACTGAGTACCACGACAGCGCCTGCTGGCCAGCGGGCGCGGCCGGATGGAGCGGTGAGGGCGGCCCGCACGGGCTCGCCAAGTAGAGGCGGATGCCCTGGACCACGACGACCAGGTCGTTGAGCACGCCGGCCATGGCCTCCGATGTGAACTGCTGCGGCGCTGGGGGAGGCGACGGAGGTGGTTGCTAGATGTGGTGTTGCGGCTGGCCCTGGCCCGGCGTGGTGCCGGGTGCGGGGGAGATCGGCGTCGATAGGGAGGCCGTGGTGCCCGGCGACGCAGCGGCGGCGTTGGTGGAGTCGGTGGCAGCGGCGGTGGGGGAGGCGTTGGGCAGCGGCGGCGGTGGTGGTGGCGGGTTTGGAGGCGGTGAAGACATGGTCGAAACCCGGGTACCTGATACCAAGGTGTTAGGAGCTAGGGTTCTGCCCAGTCTTGGCCGGAGGCTGTAGGGGAAGGAGGGAGAGGGGCGAGGGCTCGAGCGTGGCGGCCGGCGGTGTGGCGCCGTCCTTGTGCGTGGGGCGGCAGCGGAGACAGGAGGAGGCTAGGGTTTTAGGGTTCCGGCTCCTCTGGAAGCCGGGCAGTAGAAATAGTCTTATTGCTTAATTCTCAATATAGTCTTACAAGTCGTATATATAACCACGATATGAAATAAAACTAAGATAACTTGAGGGCTAAGTTTGCCCGGTGGGCCTCCTGTGGCCATAGACCTGGCCGGTCATAACAACTTTGTTTGGTTCTTTTGTAGATTAATGGTACCTTATCTCATCAACACAGTGCCTGATGGCATAAGTGATACATTGAGCAACCATAGCAGATGAACATGACGTACATGTTTTAGTTCGCGGCATTTCTAAGGATGCTATAAGTCGACAAGATAAAAATAGACAAAAAGAAGTACTCAAATGACATGCTTAAAGTTACAAAAAAACTAAAATATCAAAAAATCCACTAAAGTAATTACGATGAATTAAATCTAAATATTATTAGTAATTTATATTGACATTTAATGGATTTCCATACTGCTTTATGTGAGCAAGGTTAGATTATATGATCCAACGTTTTGGGTTTGCATTGGTATGTCTGCTCACACATATACTTACATTTTTACAATTTTACTAACTTATTACTGTAGTATCTACGTCATTCAACAATTATTGAGCACTTCAAAAGAATCACATGTTTTTCCAAAATTTGAAAGAAAAATAATGAAACATTTACCACTAACAGGTCTTTCCTTAATTACATTATATTAGTTGAACCGCACAAACACATGTAAATCTTAAGAAAAAGGGAAAATATGAGTCAAGAAAAGGAAGAAGGGGGACCTGCAGGGCACACTTTCAACTTTGGAGATTGTTGATGCTGTGGGGGATGACGACGACGTGCCCGGCTACCTCGAGCTGGAATACAAACAATGTGTCTGTCACAACCCTGCTATCTGAACATTTCTTCAGTTTAACCATTCATCAGTCTAGCAGATAACGTTTGGTCCAGTTATGTAGATCCAACGGCTGAGAGCCCTAGCCTAGATCCAATGGCTGAAGGCCACCAACTCTGTAATTCTGTAAGACTATATAAGTGACCCAGCACTTTGCTCGGACAAAAAATGAAACATTATCATCTCTACTTTTATCTCGTTCTTATCTGCTTAGCTAGGGTTCCTACCAAAAATTCCCCATTCATAGCGGGTACTCCAACATCGGGAGTGATTTTCCTTGTCGATCTCCAGTGGGATCTGACAATTGGTATCAGTAGCCATCGGTCTTCCGCGGAGTTTGGCGGCGGCGTGGAGCTCGGGGAGGCATAGGCAGCGATAGACCAGTTCGGACGCAGGTCTATAGCGGGGGTGCGGTTGCTGTAGCACAATGCTACGGTGGTAAAATCCCGCGACCCAGGCAGATCCGTGCGTCTTCTGGAGGCGCAACCTAGAGGCGGCGGCAGCAGGCCACGAGCAGGAAGGGTTCGGGACGAGTGCCCAGGTAAAATTCCGTACCTTGCTTGTGACCTGATGGCGAAATCGAAGACTCAGGAGGAGAAGGCAGATGCCCAGGAAGTGGCAGCCATGAAGCTCGAGTTAGACAACGTGGGTGCAAGAACCGATGAGATCAACAGCAAAGTGGAAGGGATGCAAGAGCAAGTGGCAGCGTTGAACAAAAGCATGAAGAGAATGGAATCCCTGCTGAAGGAGAAGCATGGGCCAAGCACTCCCCCAGCAACCTGTGACCAAGGAAGAGAAGCTGAGACCGGCCAGAGACCCCAAACCCAACCCATCCCTGGTCAAGAGGAAGCTGTGATTTGGCATACTGAAATTCCTCACTGGAGAAGAAGAAGTGGGCCATCTCAGGAGCCAGTTAAATACACAAGGGGAGAAGCCAATGAAGTAGATCCAGAGCAAATGTATTTCGAAACATCTGGAAGGGAATTCCAGCAATGGACAGACCCACAGTTTCCCATATTCCAAGAAGGAGCCAATACTTCCATCCCTACTGGCCAACAGCCCCATTGGGATTATCAACAACCCATGACACAACAATATAACCAAAACCAATTCCCTCAAAACCCAACCCACTATCCAGTTCACCAACCCCATTTATAGACCACCCTCAGTTTACCCTCCACCACCTCCTGTTTACCCCCCACAACACAATCAACTCCCCCACAACACAACCACTTCAATCCTACCTTTCCCCCACAGAACAACAACTTCCTACCTACTTACCAACCACAACCAAACTATCAACACCAACTTCCCTATCATTACCCACCACCCCAACAGCAATATAATGCGCCCAATAGCCAGTATCCCCACTCTCAACTTCAACCACAATACCCCCACACCCAAACCTTGCGGCTGGTCAACCCCAATAGCAACATTACCAGCAGCAAGCTCCTCCAATGAGCTATCATGATAGAGCAGGGGGCGGTACCTTCAGGGGAGAAAGACAACAAGAATTTGACAAAGAGGCTCAGTTCTACAAATCCATTGCAAAAGCGCCGAAGATGGAGTTTCCCAGATTTGATGGCTCCAATCCACAAGAGTGGTTAAGGCTCACAGAGAAATACTTTGCAATGGTGTTTGTACCAGAAAGTGCAAAGTTTGACTATGCTCAGATGTATATCACTGGGAGAGCTGACACTTGGTTGAGGAACTCTGGCATACTCCAAGAAAACCCCACCTGGAAAGAATTCTGCAAAGTACTGTGCAAACGATTTGCTAATAGCAGCTCTTATGAAGCAGTAGATGATTTCAACTCAATCAAACAAGGGGCCAGTACTGTAGCAGAGTACACAGACCGATTTGAAGACAAAATGGCATGCTACAAGAAAGAAGACCCTGAAGTAAAAGAGCAGTATTATGTCAAATGCTACATCAATGGTTTAAGAGAAGAAATTAAACACTACCTCAAGCCATTCAAGCCAGCCACTCTCTATGATGTAGTAGAGACTGCCAGAGACATGGAACATGGAGCAAATGCTTCTAACCAGTCCAGAAAATACCAGCAAACAGGGTACTATCAAAAGACCACTGCCACAAATACCTTACCCACTAAACCAAAACCAGTCGACTATGCTAACACCAGAATAGCAGATAGGCAGAGTACTAGGCCAGAAGTAAAATACAGAGAACCTGGGAAGTGCAGGTACTGTGGACAAAAGTGGTTTCTTGGACACAAATGTGCACAATACAAAACTCTCAATCTGATGGCCACAGAACAAGAAGAATTAGAGCTAGATGAACAAATGCAGAACAGCAACTACTAGCAAGATGAGGAACAACCAGGTACTTCACCAAATATTGATGAGCAACTCATGCTGATATCCATGCAAGCGGTTAGAGGAAAAAGCACGGCGGCTACCTTCACCATGTGGGTGGAGATTGGAGGAAAAAAGGGGCTAGCACTGGTGGACTCAGGAAGCACCAACACCTTTATGGATCTATCCTTTGCAACAACAACTAAATGCACTATTGCTAGGAATGATTTGCAGACAGTCCATATTGCTGGTGGGGGTAAGTTGCAGACAGGAGCCCACATTCCTTCTGCAAATTACTCCATACAAGGCCATGAGTTCTCCAACAGTTTCAAACTACTCCCACTGAAAGGGTATGAAATTATTTTGGGTTGTGATTGGCTGTTGGAGCACAGCCCAATATCCTTAGACTTTGATGAGAGGCTGATGACAATCAACTGGAAGAGAGAGAAAACAATTACTCTACAAGATAAGACATTTGCCAAGGGAATCCCTCCAATCTCCTTACACAAATTGATAGCCAGTAAGAATAAAATAACAGAAGGATATTTCCTATTTCCGAAGGCCAAGGATAAAATAGAAACGGCACCAATAGAAAACTCTGTGAAGGAAGTACTACAAGAATTCCAGGATGTGTTTGAAACACCAACGGAACTTCCACCTCAAAGAGGTTTTGACCATGCAATCCCTCTCAAAACAGGATCTGAGCCACCAGCACTCAGACCTTATAGGGTGCCTCATCACCAAAAAGAAGAGATGGAAAAACAGATCAAACAACTACTAGACGCTTCAATCATAAGGCCTAGTGACAGTCCGTATGCAGCTCCTGCATTGCTTGTCAAAAAGAAAGATGGCACCTGGAGGTTGTGCACAGATTTCAGAAAACTCAATGACCAAACCATCAAAAACAAATTTCCAATACCAATCATTGAAGATTTGTTGGATGAATTGCATGGGGCCAAATATTTTACAAAAATAGATCTCAGATCTGGGTATTACCAAATAAGGATGAAAAAGGAAGACATACCCAAAACTGCCTTCACTACATTCTTGGGGCATTTCGAGTACCTGGTCATGCCCTTTGGCCTTACTAATGCACCGGCCACATTCCAAGCATTGATGAATTTCATTTTCAAGGAGCACCTCAGGCACTTTGTCCTCGTCTTCTTTGATGATATCTTAATCTATAGTAAGACACTGGAAGACCACATTAGGCACTTGAGGATAGTGCTACAAATCTTGAGGGAACAGCAACCATATGCTAAAATGAGCAAATGTGTGTTTGCTGCACCCCAACTGGAATACCTTGGCCATATTATCTCTTATGCTGGCGTAGCCACCGATCCTACCAAGGTATCCACTATGAGAGATTGGCCCTTACCAAAAACAATCACTCAACTGAGAAGTTTCTTGGGCATGGCTGGGTACTATAGAAGATTTGTTCCCAACTATGGGCTCATTTGCAGACCACTCCACAACATCCTCAAGAAGAACTCCTTCCACTGGACAGAGGAGCAAACTGAAGCCTTCAATTTGCTAAAACAGAAACGAACCACTGCCCCAGTTCTGGCCCTACCAAACTTCAAAGAAAAATTTGTACTGGAAACTGATGCTAGTGGGTATGGTATAGGTGCAGTACTGATGCAAAATGGTAGACCTATAGCATATTTAAGCAAAACACTGGGCATGAAAGCTGCTGCTATGTCAACTTATGAAAAAGAAGCCTTGGCAATATTGGAAGCCCTTAAAAAGTGGAGGCACTACTTCCAGGGACTGGAATTAGTCATAAAAACTGACCAGAAAAGTCTTAAGTTTATCACTGAGCAGAAAGTTTCTGAAGGGCTGCAGCACAAACTCCTACTCAAGCTGTTGGAGTTCAATTACTCCATTGAATACAAGAAGGGGCAAGAAAATAAAGGGGCGATGCATTGAGCAGAAAAGATAATACACTCATGGCAATCACAACCTTCACACCTTCCTAGATTGAGGCTGTGGAGAACAGTTATGAGCAAGATGAGCACTATCAGCATTTGCTGCAACAATTGGCCATTGCTCCTGATAAAACATCTCATTATACACCATCAGGGGACATCTTGAGATATAAGGGCGGAATTTATATTGGCAAGGAAGAACACATCAAAGAGCAAATAATAAACTCCTTTCACACATCTGCCCTTTGGGGACATTCAGGAATGGTGGCAAACTACCAGAGGATCAAAAGGATCTTCTATTGGCCTGGCCTCAAAAAGCAGGTGCACAAGTTCATTGCTGAGTGTGCTATTTGCCAGAGAGCAAAGTCAGAACATTGCCAATATCCTGGCCTACTGGATCCCCTACCACTCCCAACCCAAGCATGGACTGATATAACCATGGACTTTGTGGAAGGGCTCCCTAAGTCTAAGGGAAAAGAGGTAATTTTGGTGGTGGTGGATAGATATACAAAGTACGCCCATTTCATTGCATTAGCCCACCCTTACAATGTGCAGACAGTGGCCCAAGCTTTCATTGAGAATGTCTTCAAATTGCATTGACCACCAGTGTCTATTGTAACTGACAGAGATAGGATCTTCACAAACAACATGTGGCAAGCAGTATTCAAATCTATGGATTTTCAACTCAAACTGAGCACTGCTCACCACCCACAAACAGAAGGTCAGTCCGAGCGAGTTAACCATGCCTCGAGCCATATCTGAGATGCATGACATTCAAGGAACCAAAGAAATGGGCTGATTGGTTGTCATTAGCGGAGTGGTGGTACAACACCTCCTATCACACTTCTACTAAAGAAACCCCCTTCAAGGCGTTATATGGGTATGAACCACCCATGATCAGTGAAGTGGCTGTCCCAGGACCTCCCGATGCTGAAGCCCAACAATTACTTGAAGAGAAACAGAAGACAATAACACACTTGAAGGAAAATCTGCAACAAGCCCAGCAAAGAATGAAAAAAATATGCTGACTGGAACAGGAGTGAAAGATCATTCCAAGAAGGGGATATGGTATACCTCAAAATGCAACCCTACAGAATGGCATCATTCGGATTGAGGCAAGCTATCAAGCACACTACCAAGTTCTATGGGCCTTTTCGAATTTTGAAGAAAGTAGGCAACTCCTCATACAAACTTCTATTACCATCCCATATTCAAATCCACCCGGTTTTCCATGTTAGTCAGCTCAAGGGCCATAAAGGCACCCATGCTGTCCCAGAACAGGAACTGCCACTGGTGGGAGAAGATGGCAAGATCAGAACTTAGCTAATCACTGTATTGGAAACACGATCCTTGCCACGCAAAGGGGTTTTGGTCACTCAGTGGCTGATCCGATGGGCCAACTTGGAACCTAATGAAACATCTTGGGAGGATGCAAACTTCATCAAGCAAGTGTTCCCAGCATTCTTCAAACAAACGATCCGATCCTGGTTTCCACAAAACACAACTTGAGGACAAGTGTGATCTCCACGGGGAGCATTGTCACAACCCTGCTATCTGAACATTTCTTCAGTTTAACCATTCATCAGTCTAGCAGATAACGTTTGGTACAGTTATGTAGATCCAACGGCTGAGAGCCCTAGCCTAGATCCAACGGCTGAAGGCCACCAACTCTGTAATTCTGTAAGACTATATAAGTGACCCAGCACTCTGCTCGGGCAAGAAATGAAACATTATCATCTCTACTTTTATCTCGTTCTTATCTACTTAGCTAGGGTTCCTACCAAAAATTCCCCATTCATAGCGAGTGCTCCAACATCGGGAGTCATTTTCCTTGTCGATCTCCAGTGGGATCTGACAATTGGTATCAGTAGCCATTGGTCTTCCGTGGAGCTTGGCACCGCCGTGGAGCTCGGGGAGGCATAGGCGGCGGTAGACCAGTTCAGACGCAGGTCTGTAGCGGGGGTGCGGTTGCTGTAGCACAACGTTGCGGTGGTAAAATCCCACGACCCAGGCAGATCCGTGCGTCTTCTGGAGGCGCAACCTAGAGGTCGCGGCAGCAGGCCACGAGCAGGAAGGGTTCGGGACAAGTGCCCAGGTAAAATTCCGTACCTTGCTTGTGACCTGATGGCGAAATCGAAGACTCGGGAGGAGAAGGCAGATGCCCGGGAAGTGGCAGCCATGAAGCTCGAGTTAGACAACGTGGGGGCAAGAACCGATGAGATCAACAATAAAGTGGAAGGGATGCAAGAGCAAGTGGCAGCGTTGAACGAAAGCATGAAGAGAATGGAATCCCTGCTGAAGGAGAAGCATGGGCCAAGCACTCCCCCAGCAACCTGTGACCAAGGAAGAGAAGCTGAGACCGGCCAGAGACCCCAAACCCAACCCATCCCTGGTCAAGAGGAAGCTGTGATTTGGCGTACTGAAATTCCTCACTTGAGAAGAAGAAGTGGGCCATCTCAGGAGCCAGTTAATTACACAAGGGGAGAAGCCAATGAAGAAGGTCCAGAGCAGATGTATTTTGAAACATCTGGAAGGGAATTCCAGCAATGGACAGACCCATAGTTTCCCATATTCCCAGAAGGAGCCAATACTTCCATGCCTACTGGCCAATAGCCCCATTGGGATTGTCAACAACCCATGACACAACAGTATAACCAAAACCAATTCCCTCAAAACCCAACCCACTATCCAGTTCACCAACCCCCCATTTATAGACCACCCCCAGTTTACCCTCAACCACCTCCTGTTTACCCCCCACAACACAATCAACTCCCCCCACAACACAACCACTTCAATCCTACCTTTCCCCCACAGAACAACAACTTCCTACCTACTTACCAACCACAACCAAACTATCAACACCAACTTCCCTGTCATTACCCACCACCCCAACAGCAATATAATGCGCCCAATAGCCAATATCCCCACTCTCAACTTCAACCACAATACCCCCCACACCCAGACCTTGCGACTGGTCAACCCCAACAGCAACATTACCAGCAACAAGCTCCTCCAATGAGCTATCATGACAGAGCAGGGGGCAGTAACTTCAGGGGAGAAAGATAACAAGAATTTGACAAAGAGGCTCAGTTCTACAAATCCATTGCAAAAGCGCCGAAGATGGAGTTTCCCAGATTTGATGGCTCCAATCCACAAGAGTGGTTAAGGCTCACAGAGAAATACTTTGCAATGGTGTTTGTACCCGAAAGTGCAAAGTTTGACTATGCTCAGATGTATATCATTGGGAGAGCTGACACTTGGTTGAGGAACTCTGGCATACTCCAAGAAAACCCCACCTGGAAAGAATTCTGCAAAGTATTGTGCAAACGATTTGCTGATAGCAGCTCTTATGAAGCAGTAGCTGATTTCAACTCAATCAAACAAGGGGCCAGTACTGTAGCAGAGTACATAGACCGATTTGAAGACAAAATGGCATGCTACAAGAAAGAAAACCCTGAAGTAAAAGAGCAGTATTATGTCAAGTGCTACATCAATGGTTTAAGAGAAGAAATTAAACACTACCTCAAGCCATTTAAGCCAGCCTCTCTCTATAATGCAGTAGAGACTGCCAGAGACATGGAACAGGGAGCAAATGCTTCTAACCAGTCCAGAAAATACCAGCAAACAGGGTACTATCAAAAGACCACTGCCACAAATACCTTACCCACTAAACCAAAACCAGTCGACTATGCTAACACCAGAATAGCAGATAAGCAGAGTACTAGGCCAGAAGTAAAATACAGAGAACGTGGGCAGTGCAGGTACTGTGGACAAAAGTGGTTTCTTGGACACAAATGTGCACAATACAAAACTCTCTATCTGATGGCCGCAGAAGAAGAAGAATTAGAGCTGGATGAACAAATGCAGAACAACAACTACCAGCAAGACGAGGAACAACCAACTACTTCACCAAATATTGATGAGCAACTCATGCTGATATCCATGCAAGTGGTTAGAGGAAAAAGCACGGCGGCTACACCATGTGGGTGGATATTGGAGGCAAAAAGGGGCTAGCACTGGTGGACTCAGGAAGCACCAACACCTTTATGGATCTATCCTTTGCAACAACAACTAAATGCACTATTGCTAGGAATGATTTGCAGACAGTCCATATTGCTGGTGGGGGTAAGTTGCAGACAGGAGCCCACATTCCTTCTGCAAATTACTCCATACAAGGCCATGAGTTCTCCAACAGTTTCAAACTACTCCCACTGAAAGGGTACGGAATTATTTTGGGTTGTGATTGGCTGTTGGAGCACAACCCAATATCCTTAGACTTTGATGAGAGGCTGATGACAATCAACTGTAAGAGAGAGAAAACAATTACTCTATAGGATAAGACATTTGCCAAGGGAATCCCTCCAATCTCCTTACACAAATTGATAGCCAGTAAGAATAAAATAACAGAAGGATATTTCCTATTTCCGAAGGCCAAGGATAAAACAGAAACGGCACCAATAGAAAACTCTGTGAAGGAAGTACTACAAGAATTCCAGGATGTGTTTGAAACACCAACGGAACTTCCACCTCAAAGAGGTTTTGACCATGCAATCCCTCTCAAAACAGGATCTGAGCCACCAGCACTCAGACCTTATAGGGTGCCTCATCACCAAAAAGAAGAGATGGAAAAACAGATCAAACAAGTACTAGACGCTTCAATCATAAGGCCTAGTGATAGTCCGTATGCAGCTCCTGCATTGCTTGTCAAAAAGAAAGATGGCACCTGGAGGTTGTGCACAGATTTCAGAAAACTCAATGACCAAACCATCAAAAAAAAATTCCAATACCAATCATTGAAGATTTGTTGGATGAATTGCATGGGGCCAAATATTTTACAAAAATAGATCTCAGATCTGGGTATTACCAAATAAGGATGAAAAAGGAAGACATACCCAAAACTACCTTCACTACATTCTTGGGGCATTTCGAGTACCTGGTCATGCCCTTTGGCCTTACTAATGCACCGGCCACATTCCAAGCATTGATGAATTTCATTTTCAAGGAGCACCTCAGGCACTTTGTCCTCGTCTTCTTTGATGATATCTTAATCTATAGTAAGACACTGGAAGACCACATTAGGCACTTGAGGATAGTGCTACAAATCTTGAGGGAACAGCAATCATATGCTAAAATGAGCAAATGTGTGTTTGCTGCTCCCCAAGTGGAATACCTTGGCCATATTATCTCTTATGCTGGCGTAGCCACCGATCCTACCAAGGTATCCACTGTGAGAGATTGGCCCTTACCAAAAACAATCACTCAACTGAGAAGTTTCTTGGGCATGGCTGGGTACTATAGAAGATTTGTTCCCAACTATGGGCTCATTTGCAGACCACTCCACAACATCCTCAAGAAGAACTCCTTCCACTGGACAGAGGAGCAAACTGAAGCCTTCAATTTGCTAAAACAGAAACTAACCACTGCCTAGTTCTGGCCCTACCAAACTTCAAAGAAAAATTTGTACTGGAAACTGATGCTAGTGGGTATGGTATAGGTGCAGTACTGATGCAAAATGGCAGACCCATAGCATATTTCAGCAAAACATTGGGCATGAAAGCTGCTGCTATGTCAACTTATGAAAAAGAAGCCTTGGCAATATTGGAAGCCCTTAAAAAGTAGAGGCACTACTTCCAGGGACTGGAATTAGTCATAAAAACTGACCAAAAAAGTCTTAAGTTTATCACTAAGCAGAAAGTTTCTGAAGGGCTGTAGCACAAACTCCTACTCAAGCTGTTGGAGTTCAATTACTCCATTGAATACAAGAAGGGGAAAGAAAATAAAGTGGCCGATGCATTTAGCAGAAAAGATAATACACTCATGGCAATCACAACCTTCACACCTTCCTGGATTGAGGTTGTGGAGAACAGTTATGAGCAAGATGAGCACTGTCAGCATTTGCTGCAACAATTGGCCATTGCTCCTGATAAAACATCTCATTATACACTGTCAGGGGGCATCTTGAGATATAAGGGCGGAATTTATATTGGCAAGGAAGAACACATCAAAGAGCAAATAATAAACTCCTTTCACACATCTGCCCTTGGGGGACATTCAGGAATGGTGGCAAACTACCAAAGGATCAAAAGGATCTTCTATTGGCCTGGCCTCAAAAAGCAGGTGCACAAGTTCATTGCTGAGTGTGCTATTTGCCAGAGAGCAAAGTCAGAACATTGCCAATATCCTGGCCTGCTGGATCCCCTACCACTCCCAACCCAAGCGTGGACTGATATAACCATGGACTTTGTGGAAGGGCTCCCTAAGTCTAAGGGAAAAGAGGTAATTTTGGTGGTGGTGGATAGATATACAAAGTACGCCCATTTCATTGCATTACCCCACCCTTACAATGTGCAGACAGTGGCCCAAGCTTTCATCGACATTGTCTTCAAATTGCATGGACCACCAGTGTCTATTGTAACTGACAGAGATAGGATCTTCACAAGCAACATGTGGCAAGCAGTATTCAAATCTATGGATTTTCAACTCAAACTGAGCACTGCTCACCACCCACAAACAGAAGGTCAGTCCGAGCGAGTTAACCATGCCTCGAGCCATATCTGAGATGCATGACATTCAAGGAACCAAAGAAATGGGCTGATTGGTTGTCATTAGCGGAGTGGTGGTACAACACCTCCTATCACACTTCTACTAAAGAAACCCCCTTCAAGGCGTTATATGGGTATGAACCACCCATGATCAGGGAAGTGGCTGTCCCAGGACCTCCCGATGCTGAAGCCCAACAATTACTTGAAGAGAAACAGAAGACAATAACACACTTGAAGGAAAATCTGCAACAAGCCCAGCAAAGAATGAAAAAAATATGCTGACAGGAACAGGAGTGAAAGATCATTCCAAGAAGGGGATATGGTATACCTCAAAATGCAACCCTACAGAATGGCATCATTCGGATTGAGGCAAGCTATCAAGCACACTACCAAGTTCTATGGGCCTTTTCGAATTTTGAAGAAAGTAGGCAACTCCTCATACAAACTTCTATTACCATCCCATATTCAAATCCACCCGGTTTTCCATGTCAGTCAGCTCAAGGGCCATAAAGGCACCCATGCTGTCCCAGAACAGGAACTGCCACTGGTGGGAGAAGATGGCAAGATCAGAACTTAGCTAATCACTGTATTGGAAACACGATCCTTGCCACGCAAAGGGGTTTTGGTCACTCAGTGGCTGATCCGATGGGCCAACTTGGAACCTAATGAAACATCTTGGGAGGATGCAAACTTCATCAAGCAAGTGTTCCCAGCATTCTTCAAACAAACGATCCGATCCTGGTTTCCACAAAACACAACTTGAGGACAAGTGTGATCTCCACGGGGAGCATTGTCACAACCCTGCTATCTGAACATTTCTTCAGTTTAACCATTCATCAGTCTAGCAGATAACGTTTGGTACAGTTATGTAGATCCAACGGCTGAGAGCCCTAGCCTAGATCCAACGGCTGAAGGCCACCAACTCTGTAATTCTGTAAGACTATACGAAACTGCTTTGCGCACGACGCCTGTGTGGCCGATGCATGCACGATTCAAAATCAGACGATGTCCTGCAGTTTATTCCCACAAACCAACGGCTTGATTAACTACATCGTCCACAAATCGTGCACATGTGTCGTGTGTATAGCATCGTTGAAGACTATATAAGTGACCCAGCACTCTGCTCGGGCAAGAAATGAAACATTATCATCTCTACTTTTATCTCGTTCGTATCTACTTAGCTAGGGTTCCTACCAAAAATTCCCCATTCATAGCGGGTGCTCCAACATCGGGAGTCATTTTCCTTGTCGATCTCCAGTGGGATCTGACAGTGTCTGCCTTGCGCACTTGGGGAAGACAATGTCGCCGGCATCCTAATACTCAAGCTGGATCCAAGCGGGGCCACAGGAGACGAAATCCACTCCCAAATCAACTGTACGGACGCCTACAATAACGACACTTTGCAGATGAATGATCACGCCTCCTCCTTGCTGCGGCTGATCTTTTGGCCCTAGTATCCATCGCCATTCAAAATCGAAGGAGACCGAGGCATATGAGGGACCATACCAGCCGCCGTCG
>NC_041393.1:277702687-277737319 GCF_002162155.2 Triticum dicoccoides | reverse complement strand
GGCTGCAGGTGAGCATGAACAACAGAGTTGATGGGAGCTATTCGACAGCAGCAATTTTGGAGTGCCCAGAGAGATTGAGGAAAGGAGAAAGGGGATCGGGCTAGAGGAACATCTCGCTGTGTGAGTGCGAAAGAAGAACTGAGAAGTCAAGAAGAGTACAGAATGGGAAAGTGAAGAAACAGCCTGGTGGGACCCATTAGACCAATGACGTTTTGTGCATGTAGTAGAGTGCACACTATGAGAGCAAACTATATAACGTGAAAATGTAAGCCACCGTTTGTACTGTTGACTACACGTGTCTTAACTTATTTCTAATATAATCATGGAAGCAAATACCTACCAAGAAATTTTTCATGGATGTGTATATTATATAAATATAAATCATTTACGTACAAAAATCACTAAAAATAATACATCAATCTTCAACAGCATTACCAAATTCACCTATGACTACCCGGAAACAATCAAAACTATTAACCTTGTGTTTACAAAAATAAAAAAAAAATTAAGCAACACGACAAAAACATCAGAGAAATGATAAATATAAAATTTGAACAATGCATATAAAAGTTGTTTATACACCATGCATAATTAGCGAGTAAATGATGATGGGACAAAATATATATTATATAAATAAAAAACACAAACATATCAAAGAAAAAATTACGATGATCGCACAAGGTTTATATATGTAAATGTTAACACAGTAGGTTCAAAAAGTTCTTTGGACAAATCAAATATTATGTTGTCACAATTAAACTTTGTAAAATTCTAGCCCGCGTATCGAGCGGGCCATTGTGCTAGTTATTAGAAATAATGGCAGATGGGTTGTATGTTGTTTGCCATAGATTTGAGGCTGACTTGTGCGCCTACTACAGGTTGACGCATATGTTTTCCTAAAAAAAGGTTGACGCACACGCCGCCGTGTCAACTTAGTCAACACACGAGAGCAGTGATTGTTGGATGTCCATCCAACGACTGTCGTGCTTCTTCAATCTCTGCTCTTCCTGCTCCAGCCGCTCAAACAAGCGCCCGCGGGACTGCTTGCTCCCTCCTCCCGCGGCCGGCTATGCTGCCGCGCAGGCCTCACTGCCCCACAGTACTCCCATCGCTGGCCTAGCCTTCCCTCTACTAACCCACACCTGTTGTTATTCTCCGGGGACGGCAGACGAACCAGTAAACCCTCGTACTCCCCTCCGCGTGGGAAACAACTGCCGAGTCTTCCCTGGCTCCGTGTCGTTCCCTTCGTAGGCCACGCCGTCGTCCACCGCCCTGGTGCTCTCGGCACGGCCTGGTCAACGTGGTCAATGAATGACATCCATCGGAAGTGGACTGTACGTGGAGAGGCTGACAGCTGGGTCCAAAGCCGCACGAAGGAAATGCCTCCTTATTACGCGTAAAATAATGATTCCTCCACCTGACAGCTAGGACCCACCGGAAGGGGCTCTGTTTTCATGAAAAAAACATTCCCCTCGCTGACAGGTCGGACCCACCAGTTATATCTTCGCACGCAAGGAAGTGCCTCCTTATTACGCACAAAAAAATGAATACCCCTGCTAGCTGGCACCCACCATAGTGGGAGGCTGACTTGTGGGCCTACTAAGTTGACTGGGACGGAGGGCTTTGTCAACTTAGTCAATATGAATGATTCTAGCTCCAGTGACCATACGACGTCCATCCAACGGCCGTAGTGCTTCTTCAACCTCTGGTCTTCTTGCTACAGACGCCCAAACCAGCATCGGTCGTGCCGCGTGCTCCTGCCTCCCATGGCCGGCTGTGATGCCGCGGAGGCCTAACCGCCCCTACTACTCCCACCGCTAGCCAGGCCTCCCTCTACTCACCCACACCCCCTATTATTCTGCAACGACGGCAGCCTCACACCATAGCCGAACCAATGAACCCTCGTACTCCTCTCCGCATGGGCATCCACTGCCGCGTCTTCCTCTGCTCCACGTCGTCCCCTTCCTAGGCCTCACCGTCATCCACCGCCCTGGTGCTCTCGGTGCGGCGTGGTCTATGTGGTCAAGGAACGACTTCCATCGGAAGAGTACTATACGTGGAGAGGTTGATAACTAGGTCCACGGTAGCCGCAAACAATTAGCTCCTTATTACGCGCAAAATAATTATTCCTCCACCTGACAACAGGGACCCACCGGACGGGCCACTATATTTTGCAAAAAAAATGTTTGCCCCCTGACTGCTGGGACCCACCAGCTACATCTTCGCACGCAAGGAAGTGCGTCCATATTACGGGCAAAAAAAATCGCCCCCCTAACTGCTGGGACCCACCAGCTACATTTTCGCACGCAAGGAAGTGTGTGACAGTCGGGACCCACCTGGTCGAAGCATACGTAGTGTTGTCATTCTGGTCGCGAACGTGTACGTACATACTGGTCGATGTAGAGGCGCGCACGTGTCATAGTAGAGGCGCACACGTAGCATATACACGTACGTACAACGGTCAAGGTGCAAGAAAGTAAATACGGCCATGTACGTACATACGAGCGGGGTCTTGAATGCCTACTCGTGCATACGTACAGCCAAGGCTCGTTGTGACGCCCGGGTAATTAAGCTACAGTGAACCTCTGCTAATGATGCCACGTCACCTCGATTACTGTTCCTAATCACGTGATAGTTCGAAACTGATTCAAATTCAAATTCAAAATCAACCAAAGAATAAAAGTTTTCAAATATTAAAACTAAAATGTTCGGAGTGAACCAAATACTGCATAGGTAATTATGGTGGAGAAAGCGCACCTTTATAAAATGTTTAAACACTCTAAAATGAATAAAAAAAGTAACAATAATAATTATTTATATGCTTTCAAAATGTTAAACAATTTCAAAACTATTTTGTTTCGGTGCTAAGTGGTTTGTGGTTGTGGCTTAGTTTGCAAACTCTCTTTTGGTGCCACTGTAGTATCTTACTAAAATGAGAAATAAAAGAAAACACAAAAACAGAAAACAATACAAGAGAGAAAAAAAAAGAACTAAAACCTAAAGCTAACAGAAAAAAAAATGGAAGACCCCCTCCCTGGGCCGTGGCCCAACTGGACCAGCCCACTGGCCCAACCGGCCACCCCACTCCCCTTATCCCCCCATCCCAGAAACCCTAACTCCCGACCGCACCCATCCCCACTCCCCACGCCGCTCTCCCCCCTCTCGATCCGATCTGGATCGAGGGAGCATTCCCGAGCCCCCTTCGACACCAATCGCCGCCGCCTGGAGGTCCAGTCGCCGGAGCCACCCTCCCGGATCCCCTCTGCCTCGACTACCTCGCCTCCCGTCTCCGTCAATCGTCCCCGTCCTCCTCCCCCCGGGTCGCCCCCGAGCCTCGACGCCCATGTGCCCCTGCAAACGGCGGTGAGGCCCTCGGCCTCGGCCTCCCCTCTCCCCTTCTTTTCGTCTGCGGACACCGCGCTCGTCCACCTCGCGCCCGTGCAGTCCGCTCGCCTCCGGCCCATCTCTGCCTTGCGGTCGAGCACGCCATGCGCCGTACCCCGTGCGCTCCAGGCCCGTCCAGGCCCGCACCCCCTCCTGCTCGACGACTGCGTCGGCCACGCCGTCGCCCCACTTGCCGCTCCTGGTCGTGCCCCGCCATGAGCTGCAGCAGCTGCTACTGTGCTGCGGCGCTGCCGCCAGCACCACTGCAGCCCCCCCGCGCTCGCCCACTCACCGTGGTCGCGCCCGCTCGCGGAGTGCTCCTGTGCCCCTGCCTCCGTCGTTCCTCTCACGCGCCTCGGCTCCTCCTTGCGCCCTCCCTCGTCTGCTCGCCGTGGCCGCGCTCCGGCGAGCCACCCACAGCGCCTCGGCTGGCTCCGCTCGGGACTCGCCCGTTCGGGTGCCCACGCCCGGCGCCCGTAAACCCCACACCCGCTAAGGCCCCTGGTCCAATGACAGCCGGGGCCCAGCCCCCAGAATGTTTTAATAAAAAAAAAGAATAAAAAAAATACAAAAATAATTAAATAAACAATAATAATTAAATTAATTAATTAATTAAGGAATTAATTAAGTTAATTAATTATAATTAAATTAACCTAATCACTAATTAACATAATTAATTGTTAGTTAATTAAATCAGAGTACGACGAACGGGACCCACCTGTCAGGTTGACCAAGTCAACTGCTGACGTCATGCTGACGTCAGCAAGCACTATTCCGGATAATGTTAATTTAAATAATTAATTAAAATCAGAAAATGATTTAAATCTTTAGAAAATCATATCTTTTAATCCGTAACTCGGATGAAAATACTTTCTACATGAAAGTTGCTCAGAACGACGAGACGATTCCGGATATGTAGTCCGTTCGTTCGCCACACACCCCTAACCTATCGAACTCGCAACTTTCCCCCTCCGGCTCCTCTGCCCGAAAACGCGAAACACCGGGAATACTTTCCCGGATGTTTTCCCCCCTTAACCGGTACCACCTCATACCACGTTAGGGCACACCTAGCACCGCTCATTGTCACGTCACACATCGTCGTGTTTATGTTTGCATTGTATTCATTGTTTCTTCCCCCTCTTATCTCCGGTAGACTACGAGACCGACGCTGATGCCACCGTGTACGACTACGTCACCGACGACCCCTCCTTGTCTGAGCAACCAGGCAAGCCCCCCCCTTTGATCACCAGATATCGCCTATTCTCCTCTATACTGCTTGCATTAGAGTAGTGTAGCATGTTACTGCTTTCATTAATCCTATTCTGATGCATAGCCTGACATTGTTGCTACACCTGTTGATACCTTACCTGCAATCCTAAATGCTTAGCATAGGATGCTAGTTTATCATCATTGGCCCTACATTCTTGTCAGTCTGCCTTGCTATACTATCGGGCCGTGATCACCTGGGAGGTGATCACGGGTATATACTATACATACATACATACTATACAGATGGTGACTAAAGTCGGGTCAGCTCATTGAGTACCCGCAAGTGATTCTGACGAGGGGGCTGAAAGGACAGGTGGCTCCATCCCGGTAGAGGTGGGCCTGGGTTCCCGACGGCCCCCGACTATTACTTTGTGGCGGAGCGGCAGGGCAGGTTGAGACCACCTAGGAGACAGGTGGGCCTGGCCCTGTTCGGCGTTCGCGGATACTTAACACGCTTAACGAGATCTTGGTATTTGATCTGAGTCGGCTACGAGCCTATACGCACTAACCATCTACGTGGGAGTAGTTATGGGTATCCCGACGTCGTGGTATCAGCCGAAGCACTTCAGACGTCAGCGACGGAGCGGCGCGCGCCGGATTGGAACGTAAGCCTGCTCTTGTATTAAGGGGGCTAGTTCCGCTTTCGGCCGCGTACGCAACGTGCAGGTGTGCTATGGGCGATGGGCCCAGACCCCTGTGCGCTTAGGTTTAGACCGGCGTGCTGGCCTCTCTGTTTTGCCTAGGTGGGGCTGCGACGTGTTGATCTTCCGCGGCCGGGCATGACCCAGGAAAGTGTGTCCGGCCAAATGGGATCGAGCGTGTTGGGCTATGTGGTGCACCCCTGCAGGGAAGTTAATCTATTCGAATAGCCGTGATCTTCGGTAACAGGACGACTTGGGGTTGTACCTTGACCTTATGACAACTAGAACCGGATACTTAATAAAACACACCCTTCCAAGTGCCAGATAAAACCGGTGGTCGCTCTCCCTCAGGGATACGAGTGGAGGATCGCCGGGTAGGATTATGCTATTTGGAGATGTTACTTGGAGATGCTACTTGGAGGATTTCAATCTACTCTCTCCTACTTGATGCAAGACGGTGGCTGCGAGAAGCGTAGTCTTCGACAGGATTAGCTATCCCCCTCTTATTCTGGCATTCTGCAGTTCAGTCCACTGATATGGCCTCTTTACACATATACCCATGCATATGTAGTGTAGCTCCTTGCTTGCGAGTACTTTGGATGAGTACTCACGGTTGCTTTCTCCCCCCTTTTCCCCCCTTTCCTTTTCTTTCTGGTTGTCGCAACCAGATGCTGGAGCCCTGGAGCCAGACGCCACCGTCGACGATGATTCCTACTACACTAGAGGTGCCTACTACTACGTGCAGCCCGCTGACGACGACCTGGAGTAGTTTAGGAGGATCCCAGGAAGGAGGCCTGCGCCTCTTTCGATCTGTATCCCAGTTTGTGCTAGCCTTCTTAAGGCAAACTTGTTTAACTTATGTCTGTACTCAGATATTGTTGCTTCCGCTGACTCGTCTATGATCGAGCACTTGTATTCGAGCCCTCGAGGCCCCTGGCTTGTATTATGATGCTTGTATGACTTATTTTATTTGTAGAGTTGTGTTGTGATATCTTCCCGTGAGTCCCTGATCTTGATCGTACACATTTGCGTGCTTGATTAGTGTACGATTGAATCGGGGGCGTCACACTCGTGTACATGGCTAGGTCAGAACGGAGAAACTGCGTCATCGTCGTGTTCATGGGGAGCCAACCGGCTGGGTCGGAACAGAATGCGTCGTCGTGTTCATCGGGAGGGCTTGGTCGAAACAGCCGATGGAAATGAGGCCTGGCGTACCGCAGAACGGAGGAAACGGCCTTGTGTTCGACCGGCCACGGTCGAAACAGGATCCTGTTCACCGGGAGGGGTCTGGCGTACCGCAAAATAGAGGAAACGGACTTCTGTTGGACCTCCTACGGTCGAAACGGGGTCCTGTTGATCGGGAGGGGTGTGGCGCACCGCAATACAGAGGAAACAGACTTGTGTTAGAGCGCTACGGTCGAAACGGGGCCCTATTCATCGGGAGGGGTGTGGCGTACCGCAAAATGGGACTCCACGGGATACTGTTCATCTCCACTGTTGACCTCCTCCAGCCTCCACGGGCTACTGTTCATCCACCGTCGACCTCCTCCAGTCTCCACCTGTGACTGTTCATCCATGGGCTCCTGTTCATACAGCCTCCACCACACACTCCTCCACCGGCTACTATTCAACCAGCCCTCTCCACGGGGTCCTGTTCAACCACCCCTCCACGGGCTACTGTTCATCCAGCCCTCCACCGGCTACTGTTCAACCAGCCCTCCATCGGCTACTGTTCAACCTTCCCACCAAGGGGTCCTGTTCATCCAGCCCTCCACGGGGGGCCTGTTCATCCACGCCCAACCGGCTCGATCGATCTGGTCCTGTTCATCCAACGGCAACACCGCGGGGTCCTGTTCATCCAACCCCCACTAGGAACTGTTCATCCAACCCCCTCAGCAACACTCATTGTGAATCCAGAGGTAGCATCGATCGGCTTCAGTTAGCAGCAGTAGCGAAGGAATCACTTAATTGCTCGGGTTTAGTAACGCGTAGCCTATAGCGCAATCACTCGAGTTCAGTTAGGCGACACCTTGCTCGGGTTCAGTTAGAGCCCAATGCCTCACACCCACGCACGTACGTGTACGAGAGACACGCTCATCGCTCGGCCCCCGGCCACCCACCGTAACTGGGAACTCCCAAATATTCTCCTCGCCCTCGCTTCTACCACGGTTTTTTCCGTCATGGACGGCCCAAAGAATGTCATGCAGCTGCGTCTCCGGCCTGCCCAGGATGAAAAGCCCATTTTCTGTCATGATTTTTTGTCATGGAAGTAGGAGCCCACCACATCTATGATGATACCGGGTTTTGTCACAATTATCGTCATAGAAGTGTCATAAGTACGACATAATTTTTTTTTCGTTCAGCCCAAAATGTTACGGATGTGTCTTTTTTTTTGTAGTGTTTGCATTAGTTTTAGTTGAGATTATAGTTCATACTGATGTTTGTATGCTCTGGAAATGAAACTCAACATTTTCCCTATGATATTACCAAATTGTTTAAGTCCTTACGGCGGTTTCCCGGTGCACATGTATGTGGTTCATTTTAGCATTTGCTTGGTTGCTTTCTTTCCTTCTTTGGATGGATGTGCAATTGTAGTAGTTGCTTTGATAATTCTCTATTTGGGATGAGTTTCTGTCGGCAATATTCTTGTTCTAATTGGATCTATTGTATTTGAAAAATAAAAATAAATAGGTGGGGACAACATGCTAATTGAACATTGTAAAACAAGGGACATGCTGACTTGGGGTTCTGATGCTAGAGCTAGCATAGTTAACCACGACCAAAATCTGGACAGTAGCCAACATGCAGTCAAGGATGGGGTAGATTCTACTGTTGAAAAGACTCACAAGGCATCTTTTGTTGAACTTGATGTAGCTTCATCCACTCCGGGTGAGGTGAACGAGTCATGGAAATGCAAATTTGACCATTCAGAGGTCTGCATTAGTTTGGACAAGGTTTTCAAAATGGTTGAGGATAAATGTCTCCGCTCGTACAAAACCCTACCTCCTGATTTTTCTGTTGGCAAGCTGATGAATGAGATATGCCAATATGTTGCGGAGTCACGTGCTGTGCATTTTGAAGCTCAAAACAATGGTGGCAGCTTGCAAGGACATGCTTTGGAGACGTATGCTCCCTTTGTGAAGCCAATCACTTGTAAGCATGTTGTTGATGGGAATGGTAATGCTGCCGTAGGATCATCCTTGAAACCTAGCTTTCAAAATTGGGTAGTTGCTTATCAGCCTCAAGAAGCACTTTTTAAGCAAAGGCCACAACATGATGTTGCTAACATAACCAAGGGAGAAGAATGAGTTAGAATACCTATTATAAGCGAATTTGTAGTGATAATTGTCTACCATTGTTCTATTACATAAGAAAGAATCTCATTTTCCAAAGTTCTTATGTCAACACCTCAGTTGCGTGGATTGGTGATGAGGATTGCTGCACAGATTGTGCAGGAAACTGCTTATTAGAATCACATCCATGTGCATGTGCAAGATCAACTAGAGGTGAGATTGCATACACACCGGAGGGCCTGGTCAGGGCAAAATTAATTGATGAGTGCATTGTTGTTAATCACTTCCCAGAAAAGGATAATAAGTGCTATTGTAAAGCTTGCTCTCTTGAAATATATAAGACGAAGCCCTCACTAGATCCATGCAAAGGCCATCTTGCTAGAAAATTCATTAAGGAGTGTTGGAGTAAATGTGGTTGTGGCATGCAGTGTGGAAATCGTGTGATTCAGCCTGGGATAACATGCAATCTCCAGGTACTATCTTAAAACATCTATAGGTTATCACAATTGTTATACTTTTGTGGCTTCCCATTTTTGGATGATGATCACTCATCAGTAGTTTGTTTATGGACCATTGACCATTATGTTCTTTGATGAATGGCCATTGACATTATTCATTTGTTTTCCTATATTAATGTGTTTCTTGCTCCATTCTTGTAAGCACTAGCAAATCAAAACTTCACTTTGTTCCCTTTACTTTGGTGTCAACTTTGTAGCATGGATATGAGCTTACCATTATTCCGTGATTCAGGTGTTTTTTTACGAATGAAGGGAAGGGCTGGGGGCCACGGACGCTGGATGGGTTGCCAAAAGGTTCTCTCATCTGTGAATTAGTTGGGGCAGTACTAACAAGTTCTGCACTACATGAGAGAAAAGCCAAAAATTCTAAGCATGTGGATCCAGTGCTCCTAGATGATAGTTGGGGTTTTGAAGGGGTGCTAAGAGACGAGGAAGCTCTCTGCCTTGATCTAACATTTTATGGGAATATCGGGCGATTACCATAGGTATGCTAGGACTCTTTTCCCATATGTCCATTTGTAAAGGCGTCAGCAGCCTTGTCTATTAATGCTATATTTGTACTTTTCGTTGATTTGTGTCTGATAATAATGCTTTGCCATGTAGATGCTATGATGCAAATTTGGTAATTATACATGTTGAAGTCGAGACTCCTGATCGACGTTATTACCATGTAACTGATTTTTGGCAATTTATATTGATTTCAGCACAGAAGGTGCTTGATTTGCAGCTACATGCTTCCGAGTAATTAATGTTTCCCCCCTCTTAACGCAGCTTGCATTATTCACTGCCAGGAAAATAGAGGCTTTTGAGGAGTTAACGCGGGTAAGTGTTTGTTGAAGGAAATATGCCCTAGAGGCAATAATAAAGTTGTTATTTTATATTTCCTTATTCATGATAAATGTTTATTATTCATGCTAGAATTGTATTGATCGGAAACCTAAATACATGTGTGAATACATAGACAAACATTGTGTCCCTAGTGAGCCTCTACTTGACTAGCTCGTTGATCAAAGATGGTTACACTACAAAAAAAGACACATCTGTGACATTTTGGGCTGAACGATTTTTTCTGTCATGCTTATGACACTTCTATGACAATAATTGTGACAAAACCCGGTATCTACATAGATGTGGTGGCCTCCTACTTCTGTGACAAACAATCATGACATAAAATGGGCTTTTCATCCTGGGCGGGCCGGAGACGCAGGTGCATGATATTCTTTGGGCCGTCCATGACGAAAAAAAACATGGTAGAAGCAAGGACGAGGAGAATATCGAGGAGTTCTTGGTTACGGTGGGTGGTCGGGGCCGAGCGATGCACGGAGGGATTGCACGTTTCTCTCGTACAAGTATGCACATGGGTGCGAGGCGTTGGGCTCTAACTAAACCCGAGCGATTGCACTAGCTACGCGTTACTGAACCCGAGCGATCGATCGATCCCTGGCTGTTAACTGTACCCGATCGAGCGGTCCCTTCGCTACTACTGCTAACTGAAGCCGATCAAACCTGCTGCCTCTTGATGACCAGTGAGCATTGTTGGGGGTTGGATGAATAGTTCCAGGTGGGGGTTGGATGAACAGGACCCCGTGGTATAGTAGAGGTCATTGCCGTTGAATGAACAGGACCCCGATCGAACCAGTTGGGGTGGATGAACAGGACCCCCGTGGAGGGCTGGTTGAACAGTAGCTGGTGGAGGGTTGGATGAATAGTAGCCCGTGGAGGGGTGGTTGAATAGTAGCCAGTGGAGGATGGATGAACAGGAGCCCATGGATGAACAGTAGCTGGTGGAGGCAGGAGGGAGACGCCGTGGATGAACAGTCGCAGGTGGAGGCTGGAGGAGGTCGACGGTGGATGAATAGTATCCCGTGGAGGCAGGAGCGAGGCAGTAGACAGTGGATGAACAGTAGCCCGTGGAGTCTCGTTTTGCAGTACACCACACCCCTCCCGATGAACAGGACCCCCGTTTCGACTGTAGGAGGTCGAAGAGAAGACCGTTTCCTCCATTTTGCGATGCGCCACACCCCTCCCAATCAACAGGACCCTGTTTTGACCGTAGGAGCTCGAACAGAAGTCAGTTTCCATCGTTTTGTGGTACGCCAGACCCTTCCCAATGAACATGACCCTGTTTTGACCGTACGCGGTCGAACAGAAGGCCCGTTTCCTCCGTTCTGCGGTACGCCAGACCTCGTTTCGGCTGTTCTGTCCAAGTCGGTTGGCTCCCGATGAACAAGCAACACTATTTACTCCATTTCGACCCAGCCGGTTGCCTGCCGATGAACAAGATTAGTCGCTGTACGCGTTAGAGACCCCACTCGTATGTACGTACGTAGCCGTATTTACTATTGCAGCGTGGTCGTACGTACGTGTACATGATATAGACGGGACTGCGTGACATGCTACATCGGCGCCTCTACTTCAACACGTGCCGCTCCTTACTCGGCCACGGTACATCACTGCAGAGAGACCGATCGACCGCTACATACATACACGTTCATGGCCGGACAGATAACGCTACCTTCGCTTCAACCTAGTGGGTCCCAGCTATCAGGGGGTAAGAAGGCAGTTCCTTCCATGCGAAGATAAAGCCGGTGGGTCCCAGCTATCAGGGGCAACATTTTTTTCACGAAATACAGAGACCCTTTCGGTAGGTCCAAGGTGTCAGGTGGAGGAATCATTTTTTGTGCGTAATAAGGAGGCACTTCTTTGCGTGTGGCCATGGACCCAACTGTCAGCCTCTCCACTTACAATCCTCTTCTGATGGTTGTCGTTCGTTGACCGCGTTAACGATGCCGTACCGCCCGAGAGCACCAAGGTGGTGGACGACGATGCGACCTAGGAAGGGAATGACCCGGAGCCGGGGAATACGCAGCAGTGGATGCCCACGTGGAGGGGAATATGAGGGTTGACTGCTTCTACTGCGGTTTGAGGGTGCTGTCTCCGGAGAATAACATGGGGTGTGGGTGAGTAGAGGGAAGGCCTGGCCAGCGGTCGGAGTAGGGTGGGGCGGTGAGGCCTGCGTGGCAGCACAGCCGGCCACGAGGGGCAGGAGCAGGCGGCACGGCCGGCGCTGGTTTTAGCGGCAGGAGCAAGAAGGCCAGAGGTAGAAGAAGCACGACGACCGTTGGATGGACATCGTACGATCACCACAGCTAGAATCGTTTATATTGACTAAGTTGACAAAGCCTTGCATCTGCGTCAACTTTGTAGGCCCACAAGTCAGCCTCCAAATATGGTGGGACCGACCTTGTAGCGGGGCTATTCATTATTTTTGTGCGTAATAGCTAGTGGATCCAAGCTTTCAGCGGGGGAATGTTTTTTTCGCGAAATACAGAGGCCCTTCCGGTGGGTCCTAACTGTCAGGAGGAGGAATCATTATTTTGTGTGTAATAAGGAGGCACTTCCTACATGCAAAAAAAGAGGCACCTCCTTGCGTGCGGCCATGAACCCATCTGTCAGCCTATGCACATACAGTCCTCTTCTGATGGATGTCGTTCATTGAGCACGCCGTGCCGAGAGCACCAAGGTGGTGGACAACAACGAGGCCAAGTAAGGGAACGACCCGGAGCCAAGGAAGACTCGATAGTTGTTTCCCACACGAAGTGGGTACGAGGGTTTACTTGTTCGGCTGCAGTGTGAGGCTGCCGTCGCTGGAGAATAACAGGAGGTGTGGGTGAGTAGAGGGATAGCCAGGCCAGGGATGCAAGTATGGTGGGCCCATGAGGCCTGCCCGATAGCACAGCTAGCCATGGGAGGCGGGAGCAGGTGGTTCCGCTGACGCTGGTTTGGGTGGCTGAAGCAGCAAGATCAGAGACTTAAAAAGCATGATTGTCGTTAGATTGACATCTAACAGTCTAGCGCTGGTAATCGATTGTTAACTAAGTTTCTTTTTTCGAGAAACCTTGTGTACGCATGAACTTAGTAGGCCCACAAGTCAGCCTCCAAATCTGTGGCAGACAACATAGAGCCCATTTGCTATTTTTTTAATAATTTGCAGCCTATTTGATAATTCTTAAGGAATTTATTACAACCCATTTTCTGCCCAGGACCACGGTCAAAAAGTTCAACCTTATTTTGCATATTTCAGTGGAGTCCGAACTATTTTAATCCAGAAATGATAAACATTTATTTTTAATAACTTATTGATTTGCCAAAAAATATCGTTTTGTTTTTGTAAGCTAATAAGATGTGGGACAATTGAGTTGGTTGAAGGGAAGACTAGTGGTAAAAAAATCAGCGCTGGCAAGGAAACAACAAAAAAATAAGGATGTAAAAATGAAAAGGGAACTTTATGTATTTTCAATATAATAATACGTGTAGCTGAACTAGTAAAACTATACGTAGAGATTAGAAAACGGAAGTAGGACATGGCTTTCAAGGGGAAAATATGATTGGGATGTGGGTTTGATTCAGTAAAAAAACTGCCTGCTTATGTTCTAAGATAAAATATAGCTAAGGCTGGTAGGCCAGAGGCCAGTAGATACCTGCTTGATCTTTGTGGCCTGTTGTCGTCATGGGCTGGGCCCGTTAAAAACAAAACCAAGCCTGGGCAGTCTACAACCCAGTTGAAACTTGCTCGACTTGAAAAAATAATATACCTGTTGGATCCCAGTTATCAGTCTGTACTTGCAGAATTCTCTCGTTTATTGACTATGTTGAAGACTTCATGTGTTTCACCTTCTGATATGTTAGCATTATTTTTCCATCGTGATAATAAGTGCATGCACTTGCATGCATACGACCATGAACCTGCTGGTTCTGTATGGTTAGGCTCTGTATGGACAGCCGTCTTGTGGTTCCACGGATGAATTTCATGCAAATCAGATGTTTTTCAGTGAAAGCGGACTAAATTCATTGCATTTTACATATTTATTTTCATTGTGGAATATTTTACATATTTCAACTAATAATAACGGACTAGGCCTTTTTTTAGTCCATGGGAGGCGCTTCATGATCGAGGTCGCGATACTTAACTGTTCTGTAAGGTCCAAATCCATCGCTGCTCTCTTTTAACAATTTGTAGTTGGGCTTGGCATGCCACATCCCACTTCCGACGTGCTGCATCCAACTATCAGCCTGTGAAACCGGATGGATCCCCTATGTACTTCGAAGATGTAAAAAAATTGGAGAACTGAGAATTCGAACAGTGCTTATGCTACCCATCAAATAAAAATCAGGTGCCTGAAAATTCATTTCGAAATAAATGATTCAGCTTTATATCCGCGTCAACCCTCGACATGATGGTTGAAAGAAAATACCAAGTTCATATCAAAAGATCCTTAACAACAATACCAACTTGCAGACGACCAGGTAGTACAAGTACCAATACCAAACTAACTTATAATCTTTTCAGTCCTGGCCCTATTGTTCGTCTAGTAGAAAATCTTGCAGAGGACCAGCTCCCGCTCCTTCTCTTGATCCAGGTCCCCAAGGTGGTACTAGTGCATCACCTAGTAGGTCCTCTGTTGGTCGAAGTTCTTGTTGGTGTGTAGCACCAGAACCTTTTTGCTGCCCGTTTGCCGGTCGTTGACCATCACCGGCAAGGTATTGCCAGTCTTGTGCCACATCGCGTGCATGCCACACTCTGACTGCATCTTGAGACGCATCCGCGTGCCCCTTTTGAACGCCCTGGAGTTGCACTGGAAGAAATGCTTGCTTAGGCCACTTAGTGTGATACCTGCAGTATTGTCAAATACAGGTTTTATTGTACGTAGTTGGCATTTTCATAACATCTTTGGCATGCTACAGTCAATTGTTTCACTTTTTACTAACTGTCAAATTGTAATTGTTTCACTAGGTCTGTGTCTAAAAAGAAAATAGAGCTATAAACAAAGCAATATATTTGTGCAAGTAGAAGGCCGATCGGTGTCTCACCTGGAAGTTTCTCAGGATGGGTGTAGCATATGCCGTGCTCGCTGTCAATGGTTGGTATGAACAAATCGATGAGAGGGTGAGATCTCGCACTATCAACACTCACTTTGGCCTCAAGGTGCTTGATCATCTCCTGATCCATGGGATCGAACTTGACTCCAGCCAGCAGCATTGGCCAATCCTTCTTGGACTTGCATCAATTAATTCTGATTAAATGGTACTCAATGTATGATCAATCGACTGTTTTAACTAAATGATGGAAGATTTTGACAGATAAGTGGTACTCCAAATCTGAAGTCCACAATACGCAAACAAACTGGGGTCTCAGCTTCATTGCTACATGTAGACTCTGAAGACTTGAAAACCCCCCATAAAGATCAAATCATAATACAGGGCAACTGGACGAATACTCATAGGAGCGGCCTCGCTGGTTCCTTCCTTCATCCGGCTAGCTTGAAGAGCATCCTTGTTGAGATTGAGTTTTTCAGCATCTTCCTTTTGACTACTTGCAATGAAGTATAGCAACTCCAGTACCTCATCACTCATCGTACCAAATGGATTGGAACAAGGCGGCGGCTGGGAGGCGTGGAGACCAGGAGAGAATGGGAGAGTGATTCTCTGTAGAATGCAAGAGTGTTGTTGTAGTACAAGAGGGGTGAGCCAAACACGTTGTCGGGACTCTTGAGTCATCTCACGCGCAACGTGTTGTCACGTCAGTTCAATGTGAGGACATGATGAATAATTTGACCGACGTATACTAGTACTACTGCTGTACTACTTACTAGTCATATTTAGTACCACATTTTAACCATAGGTTTAACTAACAAAATGTCAATGCATGTCACCGAAAATTATACCATTGGAAACAATGTTAAAATACGAACCAAATGATATAATTTTTTATGACATGCATTAACATCTAGTTAGTTAAATTTATGGTCAACATTTGACACAAATTACGAAGGGGACCAATAAACCAGGAGGGAGGAAGTAGTACGAGCAGCGCAATATACGGTATAGAGGACTAGTACAAATTTAGAAATGGAGTGAGAAGTTACAAGGTTGTGCGACAGACTTTGTAGGATACATGAGTAATACAAAATATAGTTCCCATTGGACAACACTTTCACCAGCAAGTACACACTTGAAGCCTAGTTGATATATATATATATATATATATATATATATATATATATATATATATATATATATTATATATATATATAGACACACACACACACATGCCGTCTATTCTACAATTGATGATAGAATAATATTCTGCAATAATCTCGTACTGCCCGGAATAAAGATCTGGTACTGCTTCTGCATAACACTACAGTACTTCTTTTTCGTAAAGTTGGTACTGCTCTTCTGTACTTGCGTAGTAATTCACTAATACATTCTAAACCGTTAATCAGAATTGCGCGAATGATATACCGTTGGAAAGCTACAGAAAATTCTCAACTCTTATATATTGTAACTTGCTTCACTTTTTTTTATTTTTTTATTATGAATTTTCAAAAAAACAGAAATCATCACAAGCTGAATGAAAAGTGTTTTGAACGAAATTCTTTTAACCACTTATCGGAATGTAGAAAATGATATACCGTTGAGAAGCTACTGAAATTTACAAACATTTTCATGTTTTAAGTTTTTTCAAATTTTGCACAGTTTTGGGACAGTTTTGAAAATACTAAAAATCTGTTTTATTAAAAGATGATCATGGATCATTTTTGGATATCAAAATGATGCAAATGATATGGCATTGGAAAGGTACTTAAATTCACATCTTTTTCGTGTATTAATGTTTTTCAAATTTTACATAATTTTTGAGCAGTTTTGAAAATACCGAGATTCATTCAAAATAGACGAACATTAATTATATATTAATTTTTTGACCACTTCCGGAATAGCGAAAATAATATACCGTTGGAAAGCTACTGAAATTTACAAACGTTTTTTACTGCCCGAGAATAAAGAAGTTTCTGTACTTCTCAAAGTGATTAAATTGTACTGCCGATAATTTTTTTTCCAGAGAACTCAAATTCCCTCCACATGTACCTTTGTACTTCTGTGGAATATGAGTTTCTTACTGCCTGATAATAATAATAATAATTGTACTCCTCGAAAAGAATAAGTTGTACTACTCGGATTTATTTCAAAAGAACACAATTTTGCCTTGTACTTCTGTGGAATACGAGTTTCGTACTGCTCTGCAATAATTTTTTTTGTATTACTCAAAATGATTAAATTGTATTGCTTGTAAATTAGTTTACATAAGTCAGTTTCCTTTGACATGTGTCTTGTACTTCTTGGGAATATCAGTTTCGTACTTCTTGATCTTATAGGGTTTGTACTTCTCAATTACACAATTTTTATTAAGGCTAGTTTTGCATTTTTATCTGCACTCCTGCTTCAAGATATTCTGTACTGCTACTCTTCACTACAGAGAACCTTTTTGCACTTCCTTAAGCTTGCTAATTTCAAAGCTCCAAGTAGCAGCTGCAAAAGGTGAGTACCAAATTAGCATAAAGGACACCCTGTACTGCTACTTCAAACTACTCGGTACTTCTCTGAGTGTAACTATGGTACTGCCTCCCTAGCAGGAATAATTCTCAGCATTTACTTCCTCGCTCGCATGATGTACTGCTCTGTACTTCTACCTAAATATTATATGTACTTCCCATTACTGCTACCTTTGTACTTCCCGTAATTCTCCACCCAGGAGGTCAAAATTTCATTCAATCTCCTCGTCGCCCGTCGGAGTAAAAAGAATGCCACATAATGCCACGATGAAGAGAAGTACATTTTTACCCTCGCACCTCTCGCTGGAGAAGGAGCTCGTGCTTGTGCTCGACGTTGGAACCAGTAATAACCCCGCACCCGTAGAATACTATTTTCGTACTGCTCTACAATAGTTTTTTTGTATTACTCGAAATGATTAAATTGTATTGCTCGTAAATTATTTTACATAAGTTAGTTTCCTTCGACATGTATCTTGTACTTCTTGGGAATATCAGTTTCGTACTTCTTGATCTTATAGGATTTGTACTTCTCAATTACACAATTTTTATTAAGGCTAGTTTTGCATTTTTTTATCTGCACTGCTGCTTCAAGATATTCTGTACTGCTACTCTTCACTACAGAGAACCTTTTTTGCACTTCCCTAAGCTTGCTAATTCAACAGCTCCAAGTAGCAGCTGCAAAAGCTGAGTACCAAATTATCATAAAGGACATCCTGTACTGCTACTTCAAACTACTCGGTACTTCTGTCAGTGTAACTATGGTACTACCTCCCTATCAGGAATAATTCTGAGCAGGTACTTCCTCGCTCGCATGTTGTACTGCTCTGTATTTCTACCTAAATATTGTATGTACTTCCAATTACTGCTACCTTTGTACTTCCCGTCGAACACCTCGATGGTAGGGATACACAGGCTACTACCAGTCTATTTCGCCGCCGCTCGAGCTAATCCGCTACGGCGGGGCGCGCCTCCGCCCGGCGCCCCGTACCGCCGCCATCCATGGAGATCTCCCTGGACGCGCTGCTGGGTGTGCAGAGGCATGAGCAGGACCTGGCCTACCGCTCGCGCAGGGCATCTCGGGGCTGCTCCTCCACCTCCACGTGCAGACGCCGCAGCTCCCGTGGCCCGCCCCGCCGCTCAAGCTCCTCCCCTTCGACATCGAACTCCCCGCCGCCCCCTTAGCGGCCGGCGTCGACCTCCCGGCCGTGGCCGTCACGTCCTTCATGGAGATCGGTGGCTGGCTCGGGCAGGCCGGGTCCGACCTCGGCGCCTCCGTCGGCGGCGCCGTGCACAAGCTGTCGCGACAGCTTCCCGCGCCGTTCCGCGCATGGCGCCGGAAGTGGGAGGGGGCCGCCGCGCCACCGACGCCCGCGGCGGCGGTGGACGAGGGGGAAGCGGGGCTCGCCGCGGAGAGGGCTGCCGAGGGCGGGGTAGCCTTGGAGGGCATCAGGGAAGGAGGCTCGGGTCGGGTCGGGTCGGGTCGGTCTCCGATTCAAAACTACCTTATATAGGGGCTTGCCTATTGTAGAATATTATTCTATAATCACTTGTAGAATAGACCCACCCTATATATATATATATATATATTCCGATCACAAACTGAACTTCCCAAGTAACGCGTCTAACCTTCCCTGAGTACTAGGTTGAACTTCAGCTAAAAAATGTCCAAATGAGGCTTGCGATATACGGTTGGAAAGCTATGGACATGACTATCATGACCCAAGTTGAATTTTTGGCAAAATATAAGCGGTTTAAGAGCAGTTTTGAAAACCGTTTTTTCCTTCATACAAAAAATGTGAATCGTATTTTTGATCGCATTTCTAAACTGTTTATTGGAATGAGGCAAATAATATGGCGTTGGAAAGCTGCTGCAAAACCGCTCCTTCCACATGTTGATAGTTTTCTGTAATTCCTTATGGTTAAAGAGTAATATGGAAAATCATAAATTTTTTGAAAGTGAACAGCCAAGTTCGTATTTTCGATGGCATTTCTAAATGGCTAATCCAATTGAGGCAAACAATATGGCCTTGGAAAGCTTATGAAAATGCGCTACTTTTCATGTTGAAAGTTTTTTTCTAATTTTGAACGGTTCAAAAGAAATTTAGAAAATGATACAAGTTCTAGCGAATTTGTATTTTTGAGCTAATTTTTGAACTGTAAGTCCGAATGCAACAAATGTTATGGCGTTGGAAAGCTTGAGAAAATGCGAAACTTTTTCATATCTATTATTTCTCCCAATTCCTTACGGCTTTAAGTCTATTTTAAAAATGGCTAAAAATGTTTTTTGGACGTAATTTCTACAAACTTTATCGGAATGGGGCAAATAATATACCCTTGAAAATCTACAAAAAATGCGAACTTTTTTATGTTGATGGTTTTCTCTGATTCCTAGACGTTTTCAAGTAATTTTGAAAACAACGAGATCATGCGTTCTGCCTTTGTCGCGAAACAGATTCTCCAAAAATGCATCGCGTGAAGAACTTGAACTGTTTGGTATATCTACCTGAACTTCACTCTGTTTTCACGCGCTTTTTTTATCGTAGCTCTCCATCCATGCACCGAAATTGAGCAACTGATATACAGATGGAAAGCTGGTGTAAACACGCAATTTTCCCGTGTTGATCATTTTTTCATACTCGCGACGGTTTTAAAAGTTTTTCATCTGAAATTCATTTAGTGTAGTAGTTGAACTTCCTGCTTCACGCTCTTACTTCTAGCTCACATAAACATGACATGCCGCCTGGCGAACCACCACTGGGCCATGCCAACAGTAGTGAGTGTGCAGCCAGTTCCTGCCCCCGGCTACTTCCCTGGAGCGCAGTGTGACGTGCACGTATGCATCAAGCACGCCCAGCAAATACATTGATCATGGAGTGCAACTTTACTGACGGTGATGGCGACCATGGTCGATGGAAGAAGGACAAGTGGCACGATCTTAAGGAGCCGTCATGCTCGTGTATAACAATGCGGACTGCAACAACCCCATTTCATATGGCCTGGAGGTAGCAACAACAGCGGTCATTGGAGACGTGGCAGAAGGGTTGTTCGCAGCGGGAGAAGGGTGGTGCGGGGACGTCGTCCGAGTCTGCACACAAAGAAATGTTCAGAGAAGCGTTGCAACTTACTGTATGCATGATGAGATAAAAAATGTTCTAGTCTAATACTTCACAACTTCCAAATGAAAGCAGAGTTCTTGCTGCAACTTACCTCATGGAAAATCACAAGATCCTAGATCCCATGTCTTCTTTCTTTATCATCTCTGAACTTCAGATTAGTACATTTTCATTTGTTCTAACAAGTTGTACAAGCTTAAGATAGTAGCTAGGAGAGTAGGAGAACAGCTAAGATAGGTGAGACACAGAGATGTTCTAACACACACATAGCACTGGATAGGGATGGCAATGGGCAGGGTATGGGCGGGTACAACCTCTTTTTACCCAAACCCATACCCACAAAAAATTTCTATACCCACCTATTTCAATACCCATGGGTATAAATTGGCACCCATGCCCATACCCATTGGGTATTGTATACCCAATGGGTATCCAGTGGGTACAATATATAGCATTTAATTTTTTTAAAGGTAAAGAAATGAATTTAAAATTCAAGTTATAATGGGCGAGTAGTGTAGCACTTGCATGGTCTCCTACAGTGGGTGGCCTCTTCGAGGCATCAAGGGAGTATGAGCCCCGGTTGGTGGAAGCCCGACGCAATGGGAGGTGGTGGTGGGAATGGGGCATCACTGGATCGGGAGTTGGACATGAGTCTGGTAGCGAAGACTTGAGATTTCATCTGTTTGAGGAGTCACATAGGACGTAGGATGGTGAGAAGGTGATTACGGGCCTATGAGATATAGTCGGTTGAGGAATATGAGACTTAGGGTGGGCCACAAGAGTTCGAGGTTGACCCCACATGTCATAAGAGTTATTCTCATTTATTAATTTTTTCTAGGTATCCATTGGTTCACCCATGGGCATAATTTCATACACATACCTTACCCATCTATTTTATAGGTATGGATACCCATTACCCATGGGTACAAAATCTCTCCAAGTCCTACCCATGCCCATTGCTTTCGGGTAGGGTACCAGCGGGTACCCATACCCATGGGCAAAACTGCCATCCCTAGCACTGGAAGTGAGCAATAACATTCTTTTCATCAATTAAGGCATTGATGAAAACGATGGACAACACTTATTCGATAACCAGTGATGTCAAGAGAGTGTCGGTGTTCCAGAAAATATAAACATACTTTTGACCTTCTTGAACAATTTCTTTTGACCTTCAGTCGTTTTTTCATTCCAACAAGTGAGCGAACTTGACAACAGTATATAATGCTCGTTTTTTGCAGTTGAGCTGATGCATCTGGCAAAGCTGGCCTGCAACAGTGGCAAGTTTTTTAGAGGATAAACACAAACAAATGTGATGCAACTGGAGTTTTGCTGCAGACAGCTGAGTTCTGCTATAGACACTATAGACACAAACAACATTAGCTTATGTAGGCCAAAGGTATCAACCAGCAAGACACAAAGACACATCAGCTGGGCAATGGTGGTTTCAAGGAGTTGAGTGTGCTTTGCACTGAAATACAAAACTACACAAAACAGTTTCTGTTGAGGCATTAACACCGACACTTTGAAGTGCATCTTACAGTGCCATTGGTCCTCGCCGGTGGCCGCTTCACCACTGCTACACCACCCACCTTTTGGTCCCCAGAAGTTTTCAGAGAGAAGCACACTTGTAGCCTTAAAATGACTAGGCGCACAAAAATGTTCAGAGAAAAATGTTTGGAGACAATGAACAGCCATATCCTGAACACATGTAGATGAAAGTTCACAGAAAAATACCATCACCGTTCTCCTTCTCTATTGGCAGCAGTACAATGCACAAATTAAATAAAGCATAAGTGAAAATCTAGTTGTTCCCGATAGCCTCCATGGCTCGTCCATGGAGCTCTTGCGCACGCATAGTTGGTAGTGGGAACAACTCATGAAACACAAGGCTTGAAACATAAAAGAGAGTACGAACTAGCATGAACTAGCACAAACATGTATGAAAAGTCCATCGTGATCTATGAACATGCAAAGCATTCTCTGAAGTTTTTCTTCCCGTGTTATATCTGAACTTCAATTTCAAACTCACACCAAATGGAAGAGAACAAGACAGCAGGATCCATGGGAAGGCTGAGGTGCTGAAGAACACAAAAATGGTTTCATTGTGTACATGGCTCCAAAAGAAGAAGAAACAAGTGCACATGCGCACTGTAACAGAGTGCAAAGGGCTACACTTGCCTACTTACCTCATATTGATGTGTAAGTTTGTCTGTACGTATATGCCGATGAATGATTCAGTTAACTCAGCTGCTCACTGCACTTTATATAGCAGAACACACCTAATGGAGGGACATGCAATGCAAGGACTCATACAATCACACTTGAACTTTTACTGTTAGGGCATGGCCAATGCTCCAGCATGGACTAGTGCCCCAGCTGCCACGTCTGTCTTAACAAGCCCAACTCAAGGAAAGGTGTTGCCTGCAGACCAAAGGTGATGCTTGCAGAAGAGCCAGCCTCCTCATGTGAAAAGCAAAGAGAGAGAAGAGAAAAGAGGAGTATGCACGAAAAAAGCAAGAGAAGACCCGGTGTGCTTGACGTAGGAAAGAAACAGAGTCACTGCAAAATCTGGACCACAGACTAGTGCCTCCATTGCCCAGAATATTGTAAGACGGTGGTTTCATTCCTTCAGGCTTGCGTGGATTCGTTGGGGCATACGCATGGTGATGCCTCCGCTGTACATGCCCTTAGAGACCTCAGCTAGCAACGCAAGTACTCCATCTGAACATGCACCTGACGCCATAACTGAACTTTTTATACAGTAATGCTTGAACGTCTCAGCGAGACAGCTAGCTGAACTTTGATCAGCGTTAATGGTCGGCGTCCCGCACACACCACGCTAGCACAAACGACCCCGATCCACGGAAAGGTAGCTAGCCGATGAGAAGTGATGGTCAGTGTGACGTCGCAGGAGGAAGCCGTCGGCGGCGTCACAGGCCAGGGTTGGGCTACAGTGGCTGCTCGCAGGAGAGCTATGTCTGCGACGAGGTGAGCAAAAGGTTGGGATCCAGCTTACCTCGTGCGTCACTAGTGAACGACTGCAGCTAAACCCGTTGGACTGCGATGGAGGGTGGAGCTGAAGGATGCGTCCACAGTGACGGGCATCGCCGGTTCATTGTGAGGCTGGGAGTAAGTGATGGGCGCGTTGCCGGGAGCCGGGCAGAGCCAGGAGGAAGCGGGCAAGGTGGGTCGCCGGCGCGCTGGGGCAGGCGACGGCAGTGGCGGAGAGGGGCACGCGGCGACAGCATGCTGGAGCAGGCGATGGGGGCGGGGCGCAGGGGCAGGTGGCGGGGGTGACGCGTAGGGGCACGACAGATGGGGGCGGAGCCAGGCTTCGGCCGTGGATGGTCGATGGAGGTGGTGGATCGGACAGTGGTGGTCTTGCACGGCGGCGGCGGGAAGACGGTGGGCGGCAGAGGGAGGATGGTAAGTAGGCAGTAATGGGAGATGGTGGTGTGCGCCGTCAGCGTCGCGCGGGATCCAGAGCCAGTCTGCGGCGCGCGGGATCCAGGGCCTGCGGTGGCGCACTGGGCAGGGGCTGTTGGCGGCGTCGGGAGGACATGGGGCAGAGGCTGTTGGCGAGGGTGGGGGCGCGTGGGCATCACTAGGTCGCTGGCGCCTGGTGTTCCGAGGAGCGGCGGCGCGCGGGGTCACCGGCGGCGGGGCAGGTGATTGGCAGCGATGGGATCAGGGGGAAGGAGGTGGGGCATTCGTGGTCGTGGCATCGTGGATGTCTTTTTTCTTTTTTGTGCGTGCCGGTTCGTGGAGTTCGGGAACATCCTCGTGCGCCCTATATAGAGAAGCTGTGATCCGAATAATTATTCTAATCCTGGAAATAGTATATATATACACACACATATATATATGTATATATATATAAGGAAAATAGATTCTATCACCTAGTGGTAGTTACCACCTAAGAATCCACCGTTCATCCCATGTGCCGATTTAAGCGTGCTAGATGGCCAACAGAATCCTAACGGGTTAGATGAGGTTTCACCCGTTTAGTACTAATTCGTTAATTACTTTATTTTATGGTTAACCACAGCTATCTGGTCGTGAGCTTATCCAAAAAACTGACTGCAATTTTCTCCACGTAAAAATAGCTTTCTCTGTATGTTCTTGTTACCAACAACAAGCGATTTTTCCTCTATCTAGCGATCTGCCTCAAGGCTGCGTCCCGCACAGGCTGGATACAGGGGATCGGCCTCGTCGTGAGTATCACCAGCTGGAGACAGGGGTCCGGCGTCGTCGTGTGCCACCACCCGACTCTCTCTCTCTCTCTCCATGGATGTCTCCACGTCCAGAATTTTTGTCATGTCGCCGCTATAGATCCATGTTGTTGCCATAGATCGGAAGCAAGTGAGTGCCGCGTGGCACCATCCGCCGTCTCGGCCGGCAGGACGTCGCTAGCTGACTCAGGTTTGATACCACTTCCACCACAGGTTCCAATGTTTCGTTGCTTGCTTTCTGAAGTTTGAACTTTGATCTGCTTTATTTAGATGATGAATAGGCTATAAGCACCGTCTGGGAGTAGCCTGTTGAGGCGAGCACCCGCGAGCGATTGACACCGTTGATGACGGCTCAGGGTTAATTAGACGCAGCGACGTACGGCGACTGCATGATGACGGCGGCGGATGTCACCGAGGTGAGCAATGCAACGACCACACATTACCACTGGAAAAAAGATCTACGTGAGCAAACACATATGGAAAGAAATATGGTGCATGATGGATCCTGATGATAACGCCTCTACATGCATGAAACTCCAATACTACATACTACTTTTTTCCACGTACTTCCATACGTTCTTTTCACATAGTAGTGCATATATATACTACTACATTTACACGATACTATTTTCTAATGCTACTTCACAATTTTCATTTTATAAATACTCTATTTTTTGTGGCACAACGACTAACACTACTTGGCCTCAATGTGCAGGTGCAACGGCGGCCAACGGGAGACTCCATGACTGCTCTAGCATGACGGCGGCCATGATGACATGCGGTTTACGCAGCGGACAGGATAGCGCTCCAGCAGCAAGACAACGGTGTAGTAGCAGCTGCGCGACGTAGTATGACAAATGGTCGACGGGTGATTGCTCTAGTGCGGCGGCTGCTACAAAGTATGGCTGTATAGGATCTGCTCGGACAACAAACTCCATTGTGAAATGAGTGTAGATAATCGTTCAACCTGAGCTCGAAGAGACAGTTGAGCCATGGATACAATTGTATTGTTTCAGTTAACTGTGCGATATATACTAAATGTTTTGTACTCACAGATATACTCCATACTACCTACTTAATTATACTCCATATTACCTAATTTATGAAGATACACACCACGTATTTCATACTCCATACTCCACATACATCATACTCCATACTCCATACTCCACTTCATACTCCATACTCCATACACCACATACTTCATACTCCATACTCTACACTTCAATATAATATATGATAAACTCGATACTTCATACACCAAAAAATATTACTCCATACTGCAAAAAAAAAAAACTAGTGTATAGTCCCCATACTGCAATAAAAGGTTTATATGCACACACTTATTTTCCATGAGTGATATTCAATACTTTTATAAGTAAATATGCATTCCCTGTACTGTAATTAGTATATTATTCTTAAATATACATACATACAATTCCACTAAAAAAATAATAGGCCCATAGGCCAAACAAGAGTATTCGTACATACTGTAAAACATAATCATATATATTCTACCTGGAGTATATACCTAAGATTAGGACATATGCACGTACATGCATGTAAGGAGGAGTACGTGGCTAGTGGCTATCATTATAGATTCTACTCGATTCATACATGCATGCATGCATGCAATTAGCCGGCCAGCAACTCGTGAGGTTTGTTGCAACAGAACCGCTATCTAATTTTTTTAACTAATTTAAATAGTTAATTAATTAGGTGAGCCATATCGGATCCTTTTGGAACCCGGTGACCCGTTTGTTCGCTGCTAGGGTGGGACACGTGGAGGGCTATTGCTTAGAGGGTAACTACCACTGCTTGTAGATAAAATTTGTCCTATATATGTATATATGGAAAATCCATCCTACCATCCGGTGGTAGTTATCCCACATGTCTCATATACTACCATGTGGTACTATATATACTACTCCCTCCGTCCGAAAATACTTGTCGGAGAAATGCATAAAAATGAATGTATCTAAAACTAAAATACATCTAGATACATCCATTCCTCCGACGAGTATTTTCGGACGGAGGGAGTATTTTATTATTTTAAATATGTTCATATACTATATCTAAGATATTTCAAAGCAAGTTACATGAAAATATTGCATATGAGCCCATAGTTTTTGTTATATTTGTAAAATACGTACATATTTGTACGTAAAAATAAGCATATTCAAAAAATGGTACATACTACCTAAAAATTAGTATATATATACTACCTAATCATTGTTATATACTACATACTACACGTACATACTTTCGGTTCCGAGAGATACTACATACAACATACAAACGCAAGTGGTGGTAACTACCACTGCTTGTAGGAAACATTTGTGGTGGGACTATTTAGGAACCCCTTTTAGAGTTGCTAAATAAGCTTATTTAGAAACCACCCCCACTCCTACCTGTTTCTTTTCCCGAAGGGAGCGAGCTCGTGTTCGGTGAACTACCCCACCGGCGCGCCACCGCCACCCATCCCCGCTGACGCGCCACTGCCCTAATCCCGAAGGGTGCGAGGGAGCGAGCTCCACCTTCCCTGTCGGGCGCCACGCCACGAAATTGTCGATGGGATCCACCTTCCTCTCTCCACCTCCCGCTGACAGTGCCGCCAATCCATGAGATCCAGTCCTGGCGCCCTCCTCTATTCATCGCCTTGCCTTGGGACCCGTCAAGATCCATGGCATAGGATCCTGACCACCACCGCCACGAGTCATGGGGAGATCCTCCCTCGGCTTCTGCGGCACCGGCGAGATCCTCCCCAGCTTATACGGCAGTGGACTTCTCCTCCCATGGTGGCCTGAGGAGGAGGCTCCACCTACCCTGGTTCCGCTCCACCACCACGACTTGCATAGCTAGATCACCGCGCGGGCTGCCATCAGGCGACCACCTCTCTGCTCCACCGCGGGGGCTCACCGTTCCCCATGTGTGTGCTCCCTGTTGACCATGGGCCTGTTATCACCTTCCCCGACCTGCCACACCACCTCCATGGGAACCACGTCAGCGACCACGAGTAGCAATTCGACCATGGGGGCAGTTAGCAGAGAGGAATGGAGCTGCATCTCCAAGGCAGGTCATGAGGCGCGCGAGACGAAGGAGACGGGCACAACCAGAAGCGACTATTCCGCCTCTCTAATACGCGCATCGAAGGACAACGCTGCCAGCGCGCCCGTCCAGCTCCCCTCCTCCTCTACATCGTCCAACCTCCCTGCCAATGTTCTCCTCTTGTTCTTCCCTCGGCAGCAGTTAAGTTCAGCCATGGTGGAAGTTAGAAAAAGAGATTGTGCAGTTGTGCGTGCACACACGTCCGGCGCCACTAGCTGCTTCCTACCTCCGGTAGCTCCCGTACGGTTCCAGAAGCATGGACGTTGTCCGGTCAGATCCATGTACAGCAAGCGCCACACCACCCCGCTGCGGCTCCAACGAAAGTCTCATGTTCATTCTGGCTGCGAGCGAAGGTAGTAGTTAGCGAACTGTATCAGTTTGCTTTCAAAAACTGTAGAAGTTGAGTTATTAATCTATAACGCAGTGACTCCCCACCACCCATCTTTTTGCAATTGAAACATGAAATAAGACAGGTTCACTCGAAAAACCCAAGCAGTTAGCTGCACATCTCCATGGATTTCAACAGTTGCTGTTAACTTCGACCGGCGTGGCAGGTAACCCCGATATTCATTGCAGTTATGGTGACCACGGCAAAAAAATGAATTAGAAAAAAATGAAAAAAGTTTGGCCATTTAAAAATATCATCCACAGTGGCAGTTAACATCGGCCGTCGTGGTAGTTAACTTCAGCATTCATGACAGTTAGCATGACCCCGATAAGAAAGAACAAAATATTTTTTTTGGTGTCTTCGCTCTCGGCAGTTAGCTATTTCAGGCCCCGCAGTTAGTTCGACCCGAGAAAAAATATAAAAGGAAAAAAATAGTGTCTTCAGTCTGGCAGTTAACTTGATGTTAAATGCCACAATGCCCGGTAGTTAGCTATTTCAGTCCCGGCAGTTAGCATCACCCGTACGAAAAATGAATGAAAGAAAAAAGTATTTGCAGCTCCGATAGTTAACTTCGGCCAACGTGGTAGTTAACTTCGGCATTCGTGACAGTTAGCGTGACCCTGACAAGAAAGAACGAAATATTTTTTTAGTGTCTTCGCTGTCGGCAGTTAACTTGGTGTTAACTGCCGCAGCCCCATGCAGTTAGCTATTTCAGGCCCCGCGGTTAGTTCAATCCGAGAAAAAATATAAAAGAAAAAAATAGTGTCTTTAGTCTGGCAGTTAACTTGATGTTAATTGCCGCAATGCTCGGTAGTTAGCTATTTTGGTCCCGGCAGTTAGCCTCACCCGTACAAAAAATGAATGAAAGAAAAAAAGGTATTTGCATCTCCGGCAGTTAGCTTGCTTAACATAGTGCAATTAGCTATTCCGCTTGAACAGTTAGTGTCTACTATAGCAATTCAGAAAAAAATGACGAAAGTGACATTAGTTTTTTTCAAAACTGCTCTTAAACCGTATCAAAACTGAAAAAGTGTTATATATACCAAAGTTCAGGCTAATCGATAGCTTTCCAAGGGTATATCATACGCATCATTCTGACAAAATTTCTTTCACAAAAACACCGAAAACACATTTGAAGAATTTTTAGTTTTTTATATTTTGTTTAAAAACTGTAAGGATTTTGGGAAAACGATCAATATGGATTTTTTTGCTCCTATTCAATAGCTATCCAACGATATATTATTTGCATCATTCTGATAAACGGTTCAAAATTTACGATAAAAAAACCGTGCGAAAAAACGATGCGAGAAAAAGTCCGCACGGCAGTTAACTAGAATATGAGGCACAGTTAGCTTATCTGTTTTTGGTCAGTTAGGAATGGTACCTGAATAGCCTATTCAGGCATGGGTTGCAGAATAGCTGGGATGTATATATATATATATATATATATATATATATATATATATATATATGCTTCTGCACAACATCTCCATCATCATTATCAGTACATCCTACGCAGGTGAGTTAGGACGCACTTGATCCTAGAAAGGTATCTATCCTTCAAACTAACAACATTGCATGATATCCAACAAAAGAGGGTCATGCTACAGCAGCAAGATATATGGCTCAGTCTAGATATCAGTACGAATCAAGTTGTGCATATTTGCTGTTGGCATGAACCACATCGTCGGATGTCAGGTTTGCAAAAGCCATTCATCTCATGGAAGCTTGATGCCTTTCACAAACTGAAGATTATCTGGCAATAAGCTATGTCGACGAATCTCTGGATATGGTGATTCATGAAACCCATGGTACGATGTGTAAACATAGTTCCCCCTGGTGAATGGAAGTTGCATAGCATGGTAATCATCGCCGGCGATATGATCGACGATTGGTTGGATGATCAGATAATTGAGCCCGAGGAACATGGAGTGGTTGCCGAGGCTGTAAACCCGCCTCTAGTTGAATACGCCTGGCCCAACGGAGCTAGGATCTTCCTCGAACATGAAGCAGCCATAGCCATCACAATCACGAATGCCCCAGGCATTGTACTACATGTGGTTTGATGAAATGGTTTGGTCAATTTGGTACGTGCGAATGAGCATCAAATGACCGCCGTTAGTTGAACGAGCGATAAACCGCCACTCATTGAATGGTATGATTCCAGGTCTTGGAATCATGAAGGCCAGCGCATTTCCGACTGCTCCAACAAATCAAATTGGAGACCAAAAGGACAAAAATATACAATCATGTTCAGAGTTTGTGTGGAATTAAGATTATTATAACAGTGACACATATGATAGACAGAAAATTGCAATGCCGTGGTCATAATCATACCCCAAGTTAAAAATAAATAAGCCAATGGCTTTCATGTCTAGCAATATGTCATGGTTAAAACATCATGTAACAATGAGAGGAAAACAGCTATGACGGGGCCTACTCATATTCTACCATAGCACTTACTATTGTTCTCATATCAACTCTAAACAATAACATGCGTGGTTATAAAAATCTTGGAAATGAGAGTAACATATAGAAATCATGAGGTTATACTCATAATATCTATTCTACTCATTAGATGCCAATTGTTCTCATACCAACTCTAACAATAACATGTGTGGTCGTAAAAATCTAGGAAATGAGAGGAACATATAACAATGATGTGGTTATAGACATACTATCTACTCTAAATTTGTAACAATCAACATGCAGTCATATTCATAAGGTAAAGATGAGATGAGATAGAACAATTACACGGCGATAGATTCCACCAGTATAGGCAACCAATCTGTGCGTCGATCGTGTACACGATGCTAGCGTGCATTATAGATCAGACATAAATGGAAGCTCAATAGGATTGATGATGATCCATAACCATGTAAGGCAACCGGATTCCAGATAGACTAATCAATGTCGAACAAGGCAATGAGCTTGTAATCCATGTAGTCTTCTGATGGTGTGGGCACTTCGTAGATTACAAACTTCAGCAAACAGAGGTCGCACCAAAAGCTCAACGCGTCTCGTGCATAATAGGCAGGAGTGTCCGGTGGGCTGCGAGGCTCGATGGTGGCAGTATCCAATGATGGAAGGATGATCTCTCGCTGGGTGTAGATATCCACGAGATGCCACGGACTACCGGGTTGGTGGTTGAGGACGATCCAGTTGGCCTTCATGCCCGCCCAATAGTGGCCGCACATGAAGGACAGGTGGACGGGTAGTGGTAGCATGTCAAAGGGCACCACGACAACCTCCGTAGGATTGTCAAGTCAGTGTCTAGGCCACCTGCGAGGATCGGGCATCAGCAAGAAGGGTGTCTTGAAAAGGGTCGGCCTGTTGCAGACGAGTAGACGATACAAGGACACCGAGCATGCGGCCAGATAGACGGTGCTGAGCAGGTCCATACGATTACAGATATGCTCCAAGAGAACATCAGGGAGGGAATTCCAATCGTGGCTCTACGTGTCAGTCGGTTCTACCATAGGGTTTTTTAGGGCGCAGAGTGATTGGGGGTTTTTGGTGCCTGCGAGCGAGCGGGGAAGTGGATTCGGGTGGGCGAGTGAAGAAGATGGCGTGTGTGGCTGAGCAGTAAGCAGGGGGGATATGGTACGTGCGAGCTACCAAGGAAGATGGCGGGGGCGAGTGAGGAGTGAGCGGGGGGAAATGGTGTGCGGCCGACGATGGGGAAGAGGGGAGGAAGAAGAAGAGAGGAAAAGAAGAGGGAAAGACGGGGAAGAAAGTGCATTAAAGCTCAATTCTACTAGTACTACTACCAGGATATACTGTCCTTTGGAGCGTAAATAGTTAAGCCGATGACATGTGGGTCTACCTCAAGAGGGCCCATATGTCAGTTAATGGAAGAGAGGGGTGCGTAGGTGTATTTGCGGAAGTATGCTCCACTGGCAAACATGATGGCAATACTGGGTAAGGCTGATTCAGCTTATTAATTAAGTGTCCCATCTGCTGCAGTTTGTATTGTCACTTCATTGTGAAGACTAGTTGAATAGTTCTCTCTGACCGAGATGGGGAATAATGGATCGCCAAGACTTCCTATCTATAGTTTCCCTATGCCTCTACTCTCATCTTGTCCAACAAGATGAAACATTTGCGAAGGCACCTGGCAAATAATGTAGTAGTACTAGTAGTATTTTGTGTCAAATTTTGACCATCTATTTAACTAATAAAATATTAATGCATTTCATAAAAAATCAAATCACTGAATTCGTATTTGAACATAGTTTTTACTGGCATAGTTTTATATGATATGCATTGACACTTTGTTAGTTAAATTTATGGTCAAAATTTTACACTAAGTATGAACGGGACTGTCAGGGGGCTGAACCCCAGGCAGGCAACGGAACCCAGATCTTTTTCAAAAACATCAGGGCCAGCATCACCCCTTAGTCCGTCTCGCACTTGGCCGGGTCCCTCGACCCGACCAAGTCCGGCCAAACTCTTCGACACAACCAAGACGACAACCTGGCCCTGCCGGCTGGCACAAGCCGATAGAACCCGGTGCATCAAGGCTTCCCCAACAAGCTAGCTCCCCCGTGGCGTATTCCTCCACCTGGCCGCGGGTCAATTCCCGTCCCATCCCAAGCCGTATGATGGGACGAGTCTCCATTCAGAGATGAGCGGGGCAATAGTGCCCCACCAACTCCTCTGACCGGCAGAGGCATGGCAACAGTGCCCCACCTACCCTGCTGATTGAGGCCGGTGTGGCTACATCGCACCGATCGTCACCATTGATGACAATAGACGATGACTGGGCGGAGCGCCACTATAGCCGACTCGACCCAGCCACTCCGTGACGCCCGACAAGACAAAGAACAGTGCCACCTGGTACATGGGGTCCTCGCCCGGGGAACCCAGCGAGCCCTGACACCCGGCGGGTCCCAGCACCGGCTTCTCGGACGATGACAACCCGTCCCCATGGCATTGTAGCTTTACTGTTGTAACCCTGGGGGTTGGCCTATAAAACCCCCCAGGAGGCCTCCATGTACAGGGGCGAAGCGGTCAGTAGAACACACATTGCACATACACACAAACCAGGGAGAAGGAACAACCTAAGCCATGGCCTGCCTTCCTTCTTCCTCTAAACAGCTCTAGGAGCAATTGTGTACCATATCGTATAAACCAACCTCGGAAGGACTAGGGGTGTTATCTCTCCGGAGATCCCCGAACCTGGGTATGTCTTGCGTCCCTCAGTTGATCATGCCGACCTCGCGTCTGGAGCCCACCGGTGCCCTCGAGCCTCCTCCTCTCTTTAGCCATCCCTTGGCATCTACCGTGCACCCACCACGACAGTTGGCGCCCACCGTGGGGCAGCTCGAGGCCCCGACCGGAGTCATGTTCCAGACGGGGCTCCCCTCTGAACCGACGAGCCAGTCTCGCTGGCGGACGATGTCATCAAAATGCTCACCGCCTCCTTCGCCGCGCTACACATCTCTGATGCGCCCGTGATCGACGAGTACCCCAACGGGGTGCTTGACATATCTGACTCCCACATCTCCCTCGGTGACGGTGCTTCCGCCGGGGCGATGGACCTCTGCGTTTGGGTGGAAGTATTTGCCACCGACACCAGCGCCTCTTCTTCGTCCAGCGCGGCAAGGAAGGCCGCCGAATCCAGGGCTGCAGCGGATCGTGCCCGCAAGGCCAACCTGCTGCGCACCATGATGCAGAGCCTCCGCATCCCCATCACCACCGATGTCGACACCTCCAACGCCGCCAAGGCTGGGGCCCGGCTGGAACAGGATCTCCAGCGCCTGCTGGATCTGTCTGAGACGCTCGCCGCCACGCAGCGCTGTCTGGACTCCACTCAGCGGGAGCGCGACGCCGCCTACAGCTTCATGCTAGCCGTCGTCGAGCCAAGCCGGGTCACCGATGTGCAGGCCTTGGGCGGCGCCATTGGCCGCGCCCTCGGCGCAATCCCTCCCGTCTATGAAATCCTCGTGAAGAACATGTGTGTTGCCCAGGCAGCCGCGGTCAGGCTGGACAAGCTCCAGGGCGAGGAGCTAAAGGACCTCCTAAAGCGGGTGAACGACCTCCTTGACGCTGCCAACACGCACCAGGAGCACCTCAACCAGCTCGGCAAGCTCGCGGGATCTGACTCGCACTGCACCAACGACCCCGACGACCAGCACAACACATCATCTTCGCCACCTAGCGAAACTCATTCCGGTCGCACCTGGACCCGGCGCAACCGTGCTCCGGCAACTGCTGGCAGCTTGGCTGACGAGCCGACTCCAGAAGATTGGCTCCAACTCGACCCTCCCCCACGACTCGACCGTCGTTCG
>NC_041393.1:277696472-277702267 GCF_002162155.2 Triticum dicoccoides | reverse complement strand
GCGGTCGCTAGCCAGCTAGGCCCGCACGCCATCAACGACACCGACGCTCGCCACCGCCTCAACCAACTCGCTCTCTCCTTGGAGCTAGAGGAGAACAACGTAGTCGGGGCCGGCCTGCTTCGGCCCGTGCATCCGGGATGGGCCCTTCCAGAAAGGGTTAACGCTTTCCCGTGACACCCCCAAGTACAAATGCACCGTGAAGCCTGAGGACTGGCTCATCGACTACACCACCGGCATCAGCATCGTGGGCGGCAATCGCCGTCGTCGTACGCTACGCTCTGCTCATGCTCCAGGGCTCGACCCGCACGTGGCTGAACAGCCTACCGGCTGGCAGCATCAATGCGTGGGTCAACTTCGAGCAGGCCTTCGTGCACAACTTCACCGACACCTACAAGCGACCCGGTCATCCCAGCCAGCTCGCCATGTGCGTACTAGGGCCGACAAAGACCGGCCGCGAATACCTCGCACGCTGGACCGAACTTCGAAACAGCTGCGAGGGCGTCCACGAGGTCCAGGCCATCCAGTACTCTGTCAGTGGGTGCCGAGACGACACCCTCCTCAAGCACAAGCTCCTGCACTCCAAGTCGGCCACCATGGTCGCGCTCATGGTGAAGGCGGACAAGTACGCCAACGCCGACTCCTCCATGAAGATCCAGGTGGCACTGGACGAAGACGGCAGGGCCAAGCCGGTTACCCCTCCCAAGCCAACCGAGAGAACAGAACAACCAGCAGAACAACAAGTGCAAGGCCGACCAGCCGGCCCAGCGCTACGACAACCGCCTCGTCGCGGCCGCCGAGCAGGCGCCAGCGGCCGAGCCGGTCGCCAAATGCCGACAAACCGGCAAGACGACGTGGCATCCCGCCATGAGTTTCGAGGAGATGCTCGACGCTCCCTGCAAGCACCACAACGGCGCGAGGCCGTTCACACACACGCTCCGAAACTGCGCCATCACCAAGCGCATCATGAGGGGCGACATCCCGCCTCTTCCGGCTCCGGCTCCCGGGGTGGGGCCACCACCTCCGCCTCCGCCTTTGGCCAACGGCGTGATGCACGACGACGTCTACCCCGCCTAGAACGCGACCTACATCGTCTTCACCAGCCTTGGTTACGACAAACATAGCGAGCGCCTGCTCCGGCAGGAAGTGAACACTGTCGTCCCAGCCAAGCCGGAGTACATGCATTGGTCGGATCGCCCGGTCACCTGGGGCCGGGAGGACCACCCGGTCGTCATGCCGAATCCAGGTGGCTACGCCCTCGTCCTTGACCCCACCATCATCACGCCCCGACGCACATGAAAATTCTCCCGAGTCCTCATCAATGGCGGCAGCAGCATCAACATCCTCTACCACGACACCATGACCAAGCTCGGCCTTGGATCCAAAGACTTGGAGCCGACATGGACGATCTTCCACGTCATCATGCCCGACCTCTCCTATTCCCCGATCGGCCAGATCTGGCTCGATGTCCTGTTCAGCACCCGCGACCACTTCTGACGCGAGTTGATCTGGTTCGAGGTGGTGGACCTATCCAGCGCGTATCATGCGCTGCTGGGCTGGCCCATGCTCACCAAGTTCATGGCGGTCCCCCACTACGCCTAACTAAAAATGAAGTTGCCGGGTCCGAAGGGCCTCATCACCGACACCGACGACTACCGCAAGTCCCTATAGTGTGCCCAAGCTGGCGCCAAACTGGCTGGGTCGCTTGTCATACCCGAGAAGCAGCGCCAGCTCGACTGGATCATCGCGCTGGCCAAGAAGACGCTGGCCGTGCTGGCTTCGGCCAAGAAGCCGACTGATGAAGCCTCTTTCCAGCCCTCCAAGGAGACCAAGAAAGTCAAGATGAACCCGGAAGACCCCAGCTGCAGCAAGTACGTCGTTGTGGGCGCCCACCTCGATAGCAAATAGGAAGGCGAGCTCGTCGACTTCCTTCGTGAGAATCCGGATATCTTTGGATGGACCGCAAAGGACATGCCGGGTATCCCGAGGAAGTACGCCGAGCACAAACTCCACGTCCGCAAGGACGCCAATCTTGTCCGTCAGTGAGGAGGTCGCCAAGCTCTTGGCAGCCGGCTTCATCATGGAAGTGTTCCACCCCGAGTGGCTGGCCAACCCAGTCCTCGTCCTGAAGAAGAACAAGACCTGGTGCATGTGTATAGACTACACCAGCCTGCACAAGGCCTGCCCAAGGATCCATTCGCCCTCCCGCGGATCAATCAAGTCATCGACTCCACCGCTGGCTGTGAGCTCCTGTCCTTCCTGGATGCTTACTCGGGCTATCACCAGATAAAGCTGGACCCGGCCGACACCCTCAATACATCCTTCATCATGTCCTTTGGGGCGTATTGCTACATCACCATGTCGTTAGGCTTGAAGAATGTCGGCGCCACCTTCTAGCGCTGCATGGAGAAATGCCTGTTGCCGCAACTCGGCCGCAACATCCACGTCTACGTGGACGACATCATGGTGAAGACCAAGCAGCACCTCACGCTCCTCGACGACCTGAAGGAAACCTTTGCCAATCTGCGCGAGTACCAGATCAAGCTCAACCCAGAGAAGTGCATCTTCGGCGTGCCGGCCGGAAAGCTACTTGGCTTGCTCGCCTCGGAGCACAGGATTGAGGCAAATCCAGAGAAGATCAAGGCTATCGAGCGCATGCGCCAGCCGGCCCGGCTACGCGATGTCTAGAAATTCACCGGCTGCTTGGCCTTGGTCAGTGACTGCTTGGGCGAGAGGGCCTTGCCCCTGTATCAGCTGATGAAGAAGACGGCACCATTGGAGTGGAACGACTAGGTGGACAAAGCCTTCCGGGATCTCAAGCGCATGCTCTCCACCGCACCCGTCCTGGCCACACCGACCGAGAAGGAGCCGCTGTTGCTCTACATAGCCGCCACCTCGTGGTCGGTCAGCACGGTGATGGTGGTTGAGCGACCGGAGAAGGGCAAGATCCAGTCCGTCCAATGCCCGATCTATTACCTGAGCGAAGTGCTTTCCGCCTCAAAGAAGAACTACCCCCACAACCAAAAGATGTGCTATGGTGTGTATTTTATCGTCAAGAAGTTGAAGCAGTATTTCCAAGAGCATGTTGTCACCATTTTTAGCATGGCCCCCCATCGGCGAGATCATGGGTTGCCGGGATGCCTCTTCCCGGGTCGCCAAGTGGGCGATCGAGCTAGCTGGCCACACCATCCTCTACGAGCCCCGCACCATGATCAAGTACCAAGCTCTGGCCGGCTTCCTTGTTGACTGGACCGAGACCCAGTACCTGTCGCCACCGCCGGATTCAACGCACTGGCGCATGCACTTTGACGGCTCCAAGATGCGCTCCGGTTTGGGTGCCGGCATCGTGCTGTCTTCCCCGAAGGCCGACCGGCTTCGCGACGCGCTCCAGATCCACTTCGCCGCCTCCAACAACATTGCCGAGTATGAAGCCCTTGTGCATGGCCTCTGGCTTGCCGATGAACTTGGCATCTGGCGCATCCTGTGCTACAACGACTCGGATCTGGTGGTGCAGCAATATTCCGGCGAATGCGACGCTCGCGACGCCAACATGGCCAGCTAACGCTTCCTCGTCTAGCAGCTGTCCGGCTACTTCGCCGACTACGAATTCCTCCATGTCCCGCGAGCAGAAAACGAAGCCGCCGACACGCTAGCCAAGATCAGCTCATGCCACCTGGCGTCTCCCTCGAGTACCTGCACAAGTCGTCCGTCAAGCCATCTCCGGACTCAGAGTCCATCTTCACCCCTGACGACCCGGGCGCACCTCGACCCAGCCCGGGGACTGCTGAACCGAGCCCGGGGGTGCCTGAACCTAGCCCGGGGGCTGCCGTGACCAATCCGGCTGACGTTGACTCCAACCCGGTCCCAGGGGCTGTCGAGCCCAGCCCAGGGACTACCCTACTCAACCCGGCCGCCGTCGTCCTCAACCCGAGGGCTGCCACCTCCGGCTCGGGGGCTTCCGCCCCGGAACCCGCCATCGTGGCTGTCTTCGCCGTAGTGACAACTCTATCATGTGCCCTGTCCATCTCGAAGTTCCTGGAGAACGGGGTTCTCCCCATGGACGAGACTGAGGTCCGGCAAGTCCAACACCGGGCGTCTGCCTACAACATCATCAACAACAAGCTTGTCAAGCGCAACACAACAAGCGTTTTCCAGTGCTATGTCGAGCAAGAAAAGGGGATAGAGATCCTCCTCGACATACATCAGGGTGAGTGCGGGCACCACGTCGCTCGAGGTCCCTGGTGGCCAAGGCTTTCCGCCATGGTCTCTACTGGCCCACGACCCTCCAAGATTATGAGTCGCTTGTCCTCAAATGTGAGGGATGCCAGTGCTTCATCAAGCGCAGCAACTAGCCGGCTTCAGCCCTGCGAACCATATCGACCGCCTGGCCCTTTGCGGTATGGGGGCTCGACATGGTGGGACCTTTCAAGACCACTCGAGGCGGGATGACGCACTTGCTGGTGGCAGTCGACAAGTTCACCAAATGTATCGAAGCACGGCCAATCAAGAAGCTAGACGGGCCGACAACTGTCCGGTTCATCAGGGATATCGCAGTGCACTATGGCATCCTGAACAGTATCATCATGGACAACGGCAACAACTTCGCCAAGGGCGCGCTCGCGCAGTAGTGCTCTGTCTCCGGCATCCGCCTCGACTTGGCTTCCGTGGCACACCCATAGTCCAACAGCCAGGTCGAGCGGGCCAACAGCCTCATTCTATCCGACATCAAGCCACGGCTCGTGGATCCGCTTGTCCTTTCACCCGGCAGCTGGCTCGACGAGTTGCCGGCCGTCCACTGGAGTCTCCGCACAACGCCAAACCGGTCGACTAGGTTCACCCCATTCTTCCTCGTCTATGGAGCCGAAGCCATCATCCCGAGCGACATCGAGTTTGACTCACCGCGAGTCATGATGTACACCAAAGCCGAAGCCAAGGAAGCTCGCGAAGACGGTGTCAACCTACTCGAAGAAGCACGCCTCTTGGCGCTCAGCCAGTCAGCCATCTATCAGCAAGGCCTGAAGCACTACCATAGCAAAAAGTTCAAGCACCTCGCGTTCCGTGAGGGAGACCTCGTCCTCCGGCTCGTCTAGCAGCAAGCCGGGCAGCACAAGTTGTCCTCCCCTTGGGAAGGCCCCTTCATCGTCAGCAAAGCCCTGTGTGATCGCAACGTGTACTACCTCATCGATGCCCGCAAGTCCAACAAGCGCAAGAGAGACACTGTCGGTGAAGAGACAACCCGGCCGTGGAGTGCAAAACTCCTCCGCCCATTTTATAGTTAGCTATGTGCATGTATGTATCACTACCTTTTGTAACCGCATGAAAACTATGGGGTCCCCGAACAATGCTGGGGGGTCACCCTTCCCGACCAAATTATTGTGTCTCACACACTTGTGCAATTTTTCTTCTTAAAAACCCCCACCGCCGGGTTGACTCGCTCAAACCCGGGGGCTCGGGGGCTGGCCGGCTTGGCCACCACCCACCGCCTTCCTTAGCAAACTGTGGCGTGTTCAGGTCGCCGTAGCCCTCCACTTCGCCCTACGCCACATAGCCGGCTTTGGCTGTCGGCCGCAAGAAACATGGGCCAAAGCACCAACACGCTACGAATTCTAAGTCAGGTCTGATGGATTGGCCAACCCAGCCCCGCCACCTTAACTTTGCCGCACGAGCGGCTGCTCGCCAACCGGCTTTGTCGAATTTCCGCCAGCCGGCCAAGTAGGTGTTTTGCTCGCGCTCAAAGTTCAGAAATCCTAAGTATTGCACCCATTTCAAGGGCTGAACTCCTTGTCACGGACCGGAGC
>NC_041393.1:277666299-277696277 GCF_002162155.2 Triticum dicoccoides | reverse complement strand
GCAAGAAAATGGCTCAAAAGACAGAAGGAAAAGCGCAAACACTCACGAAATACTTACATCGCAAGTTAAAATAGGCCCAAGGCTAGAGTACATTACATTACACCCAAAACCCCCAGTGGATGGGTGGACCTGCTACCTAACAGAAATTGTCGCAAAGATAAAGACAGGACAACCTCAGCTTCAGGCATCTGCAGCGCCGGGTTGCGCAGTTGTCGGCTATCCCTCAGTGGCCTCTGGGTTCACCGAGGTGCCGGTGTCTCCCACCTTGGCGTCCTCGTCCCTGTAGATGCCCGTCTCCTTAGAGCTGCCTTCTGGATCGTCCAAAAGCAGGCCGAAGTTGTCAGCAAGAACGACTCCACCATCGTCCATTCACTCCGGCTGCAACTCATCGTGAATGGCTAACCCGACAATGTAGCTATCCCGAGCGGTGATGCGTCCGGCCTCCGCCAGCAGCTGGAGCTCCGCGCTGGCTTGCTGGCCCATCAGCCGATCTAGCGCCAAATCCGGATGCCAAGACATCACAAATCGGAGCGCCATCTCAGCCCCAGCATGAGCGGCGGAGACCCGCCACTCGTAAAGTAGCTCCGGACCCGCCTCCAACCACCGCGCCAGCCGCGAGAAGATGTTCGGTGCAATGGTGCTAGGCCAGAGGGCTGTTGTCATCCCCATGCCGGCCTCGGAGAGCCGCGCCATCTGCTCGCCCAAGACTCGCAAACAAGCTTCGGTGGCGGCCATGATCTCCGGCAATGTCCAGGCGACCTGCGGGTTGGTCCCAGAGCCCACGTGTCGGCGTTCTGGGAACGGGGGTCCCCAGACTTGCCTGCCTGCGGCCCGCGGCGTGGCTCAAGTGGTGGCCCAGTACAGCCCGTCTTCATCAGTACAAGACTCAAGACCCTCGCGAGGGGCCAAGCCTCGCGGGGCGGACGATGCAAGACTTCCTCAGGAACGGCTTCGCTAGGCAGACTCGCGAGAGGGCGGAGAGATCAAGGCAGGGTACCTCGCGAGGTGCTCGTGACGCAAGCCATGACGATGTGGCCAGGTGGGCGCCGGCCTGCGCAGTGTCCTTGTTTGCTCTTTGGTGCAAAGGGGGCAAGCACGGACGTGGAGTACCGAGGCATCAGGAAAAGGTTCCCATTTTAGTGCAACGAGACCAAGACCAGCGGAGTGGCAGGATGGAGGTCACCATGGAGCCCAAGACGGCGTCATCGCCAGTGCTTTTGGCAGCCAAAGACCAACTTTAGTCAGGATAACTTGTAATGGATTTTCCCCTTCAAAATGGTCGTTGTTGGCGCCCTTCCCGCTCAATATTTGGGAAGAGGCCAAGGGCCTCTATAAATAGAGCTTGCCACCATAGAGTAGGGGCATCGGATGCAGATTTTGGAGAGAGCGAAGAGAGAGAGAGAGAGAGGCGATCGAACTCACCCAAGTAGTTCATCGCACCAGCTCAAGAACACCTCTCGCGAGGCCATTCTTCCCTTGTACTGTTCATCATCAGCCCCTGAGGCAATCCACCACACCACACACTGGAGTAGGGTATTACACCACAATGGTGGCCCGAACCAGTATAAATCTCGTGTCCCTTGTGTTCTTCATCATTTTCAGCTTAGATCTCACGAGGCGATCGGACGTAGATCGGTAGGGGAGAGATCTTCGTGCACACCCCAGAGTTCGAACCTTAAGGGTCTGCCGGAACCCAACATCCGACATTTGGCGCGCCTAGTAGGGGTGCGTCGGAATCTTCTTTCCTCCGTCCTACGTTCCGCCGCGTCACTGCCTCCATGTCCGGTGACCCGACGGACAACTCCGACCGCTGGGCGGCATGGCCTATGCATGCCGTGCCGCCTGCCCAAGGTGACCTCAACCCTGCACCTCAGGCAACCCACTCCCTGCAGAACGCTGCGGGACACGGGCGATGCGGTCAGGTGTCCCCTGCCCTCACTCCACGGCAAGTATGATCGGCAGCAAGGGCCTCAAGCCACGCTGCGGCCACGGCGCCGCACACCCAGCGGGAGCAGGCAAACATGAAGGCTGCACTCACGGTAGCACGGGAGCTGCTGCAGTGCAGACTGCATGAAAGCGGCGGTGACGTGCTGCTGGAGCGTGTCGCCGAGCTCCTGGATGCCGCTGCGTCAGGGGCTCCCTCGTTTTGCGTCCAACTTCCACCCTAGGCCCCGGGAGGATCACGAGGCGGGCCGTTTCGCGCCCACGCGCCCCCGAGCGCGCTTCAAGGCTTCATCAACACCGGCTTGGCCATCAGCGCTGAGCAGCAGGCTGCGCCGGCACCGCCCCTGGTAAGTGAGGGCATGCGCAACGCTACCTTTGGTCCCAGCGGGCCGCCACCCTACCGTCCCCAAGATGGAGCTTCAAGTCGAGTTGCATGGCGTGCGGAGCACCATGGCGAGGCCTTTGGGGTGGTGGCCCCGGAAGCCTATGTGCCTTGCATGGTGGATCGAGGGTACGCGCTGGAGGAAGACCACGGCTCGTTCCTCGGGTCAGGCTGGGAGGAAGAAGACCAGAAGCCGAGCTCTTTCAGGAGCCTCGACAACTACCGGGTACCGCTAATTCCTCAGGAGCAGGCTTATGCTAACCATGGGTCGCAGGAGGTTCAGGTCACCGTAGAGGATGTCTGCCCTAGTGCGGCAATCTCCTTCCCCTTAGGAGGAGGGCACTGGGGGCAGAAGGAGAGGGGTCGGGAGCCAGGCTCCTCCCTGCAGCGCGCGGAGCAAGGTGTTCTTCGGAGGTAGGCCCTCTGCCGGGGAGGTGCCCCAGGGCCTGCCCCCGACAGAGGACCTATGGTCATCGGGGGAACCGCTGGCATCCCCTTTTCCCCATTGGCGTCGTCCTGGTTTCTGGTTGCCGTCAGTGGGGTCAAGGGTGGCGCAAGGCGGGGCCCTCATCTGGCGATATGAAGCAAGGCCGGTACGTGAAGAAGGCCCAGTGCCTGTGAAGCTCACCGCCCGTGACACTCTCACGTAATAATGAGTTGGGGTTGTACACGCCCCGGAGTCTCCGGAGAGCCGCCCTCGGGCCTCGGGGGCTCCCTCCCACGCCCAGTGGCAGCACTTAGCTCCACGCTGGTGAGAAGATGCCGAAGACTAGACTAGGTGCCAGACGCGGCCATTTGCTCTTGTTTTCTCCTTTCGTGCGAACGAGCTTTCTTGCCTCAGATCTAAGTTGAAGTTGAATTTTTGTTTGCGTATGCGGGATGGGGTGTTGTGTCTTATTCGCATGCTTTATCGTGCTTCTATTTCCGCTCAAGTTGGAATTCACACTAGCTGCCTCCCTCTCGCGGGCCCCTCGCGAGTAGGGCTGGGCCCAACACGTGCGCCCGCCATCCCGCGGCCGGTGTTCGCTCTAGCTAGGCTCTCGCCGCATGGTCGAATGGGACCCCCATGGGCCCTCGAATGCACACCACGAGCCCACTCGAGGAACACCAAGACAAAGGTAAAACCACAACGATCTATTCATCACGACAATCACGCCGTCATGCAGGCACTCGTCCGACGCCAATCTTGACAACACATAGGCAACAATTTTCTTACATGAGGGGCATCCCCTCCCAAAAATGCTCTCACAACCTTCAGGGCCACGCCCAAGTCTCTTCCTGCGCAGGGCAAGCAGCAGGAGGAAGCACGGGGTCAATCGGACAAATTACTCGCCGCATCTCCCAGGGCATCCTCGGAGGCGTCACTGGCACCACCATCGTCGTCGCCAGCCTCTTCATCACCATTGTTGGCGCCGTCTCCACCATCGTCCACCATGATGCCTTTGTCGGCAGCAACGATCACCCCGTCGTCGTCAGAAGTGAAGGCCCGTACGAGCGCATCAACGTTGTCCTCCACCCACCACGCTATGTCTCCTCGAATGGCCTCAGGCACTGGGGCGATGGCGGCATCAAAGTCGAAGAGGCGATCGAGGTTCTGAAGATGGCTGAAGACGCAGGAGAATGCCCGCGCGAGCAGGCCGCGACTCTGTTCCTCCACCAGCTGGAGAGACCTCTCAGAGCGGTTCTCTAGATGTGTCACCATGTCAGTGAAGAACTGGAGGTTGCCGGCGTAGTTGGTCACGTGCGGCTCCTCGGCAGCAGCCTCACAGATGTTGCCCAAGGCCGTGTTGGCCCTTTCCCTAAGTGTTCGGAGCATGGGGCCATGCATGTGCTCCAATGTCTACTGCTGGCGGATCTCGTCCGCATTCCGCTCCGCGACGGCCTCGGCATCATCAACCCGCCGTTGAACAAGAAGCAGCTCACCGCGGGAGGAGGCCAGCTTGGCCTGTGCCGAGCTTAGCGCGGCAACGGTGGCCTCAGCTCTTTGTGTGGCTTCAGTCAACCTGGTCCTAAGGGCAGTAGTCCTGCCCATGGCTTCAGCCCTGATCAACTCCAGTTGTTCTTCATACTCGCGATCAAGGCCGGCGCGAGCCTCCGCCACGCGATGGTCGATCTCCTCCTGGATCCGGGCCTCCCGCGCGCCGACGTCGTCCTCCGCCTGGGCAACCTGGCGCTCCCTCGTCTCCAACTGCTCCAGATTGAGGTTGCGCTCGGCAGTCTCCAGCATCAGCGCTTCCTCACGCCTCTGGAGTTCCTCCTCTTCAGCGGGCCCTTCCTTCAGCAATGCAAGGGCGGATCGGCACAACTACACCTGCTGCTCCAAGGAGTTGCACCAGTCCTGGAGCTCCCACGCATGCTCCTCCGCAGCTTCGCGTCGCTTGTCAGCCTCCTGAGCTTCTTCAAGGGCCCGGGAACAGGCCTCCCGAGAGGCCGCCAAGGACACTTCGGCCTTGGCATTCTCGAGGTCACACTGATGGTGCACGAGACCAACAGCCGCCTTTAGCTTGCGCTGCTCCTCGACCAGCCTCAAGCCATCATCTTCGAGACGCGCGTCTTCAACCGCCAGCTCTGCGCCGAGCTGGCTCAGTGCATCGACTGCCCTTCGGAGGAACTCTTGGCGGAGAACTCTGCGCTCCCGCGCACGACCAAGCACGTCGTCAACACCATCCTCCGCCGTCGACGCCGGCGGAAGGCCTTGGGGTGGTTCGCCCCCTCTCGGCAGGGGGCTGGGGGCTAGAGCCCCTGCGATCACCGGGCGGGCACCGCGAAAGACCCAGCCTGGCGTCGATCCACCTCCCGCTGGGGACCCGAAGATCGGCTTCAGCCACTCGCCGCCGATGATCAATGAAGGAGCTCTGGGCAAGCTAGATGTGCCCAGGGAGAGCTCACGAGGGAATAGCGGCGCGACGACAGGATCAAGACACGCCGCAGGACGGCCTGCCTCTCTAGCCAAACTTGCACCCAAGGCGGCGCGCGAACCCGAGGCAGTTAAGGTTGGTGATGGAAGAGGAGCCTGAGGGAGCGGCTCCTCAGTTGGCTCCGCGGGCTCGTCGGAGGGAATCCTGAAAGGCCACGGTCAGCAAAAAGAGAGGCAGACAAGGAACCATGAGAAGGAGAGACTTACTCGTCCATGGCAAAGTACTTCATATGCTTCAATGGGCGGTGCGGGTGCTCATCACCACCGGATGCCTCCTTCCTCTTGCGAAGGGCCTCGAAATCTATACGGAACCGGCCCAAGCTCGCGACATGGGGGCCGACGCGCGACATAGGAGCCGAAGCATCAGGCCGGCCCGCATCAGGAGCACCAGCGCAATCAGACACCACCTCTTGGTGGCCTGACGGGGTCTCGGGGGCTTCAGCCTTGGGAGCGGCAGGCCGCGTTCCCTCGTCAGCCACCACCTCGCGAGGGGTACCACCAGCTCCGGAGGATGGTGCCTCGGGAGCCCCACGCGACATCATCACCTCGACGTCAGGCTCCTCGGCTCCCGCCAATCCTTGCCTCCCTGCAACGACTCCTGAGGCGAGGTCGGCGCGAGCAGCCAGGGGAAGGACCACAGCAACTGGATTGTCGCGAGGTCCCACAAGGTTGGCTGGGCGCAGCCCCATTTCGTCGAAACGAGGCATCTGCCTCACGAAGTCGACCCTGTTTTTGCAAAGATACAGTAGGGCGCCCCCATGGCCAGCACTGCCAGGAGAGGGGTCGCCTGTCAGGACCATCAACACCTTCTTCAATGTCTCTGGCGCGAGATCCCCTTCCTGGAGCCTCATACGGTCCTAGCGACCGGTGTAAGTCCACATTGGGTGGGAATGGCGCTGGAGAGAAGTGATGTGGCGCCGGAGGAACTCCTTCACCACCTTGGGCGCCGTCACCCCGAGCTCCCTCAACCTCTCGAAGCGATGCCAGGTGAAGGCAAGTTGGGGGCTCGTGAGTTCTTCGTGATCCCAACCAGGATTGGGAATAGCAGGCAGCGTTGGGAGCGCGAGCAGGACGCTGGGCACCCCAACATCCACGTACAACCACCGCTCTCGGAACCCGCTCGCAGAAGGTGGGAGGCTAAAATCGACCCCCGAGGCGGCCGTCTCCGGCACGGCCTGGAAGCTCATGCACCCCAAACACTGGGAAGGATCGATCAAGCGCAGCGAGAAGAAGTGGCGCAGAAGGGCAACGGAAGGAGGAATCCCCACCATGGCCTCACAGACGAAGGCAAAGACAACAAGCAGAGCAATGGATTGGGGGCCAAGATGCATCATGTGGATCTGGTAATGGGAAATCACCGCATTGAAGAAGGTGGAAAAGGGGGGAACCAGGCCTGCCCACAAGGCATTGGCGAAGAATCGGACCTCCGTGACGACCCTGTCGAAGGAGGCGTGGGACGCAGGCCAGACCGTCGTCTTCCCGCACTCATTGAAGCTGGAGGCAAGCATGGAGCAGACCTTCTCCAGGGCCTCCAGGTTGAGTATGAACGATTTGTCGATGGTGGGAGCTGCCGCCGGGGGCGTGCTGGGCGAGGGCACATGTTTCTTCCCCTTGCCCTTTTTCGTCGGCGCCATAGCAATGGGACGGGGGAAGAGCTCGAGATGGGTTGGAGGCGGAAGCAGAGGCTCGAGGAGGAAAGAGGAGCAAGAAGTGTGTAGGCTGCGAAGGGAGGATAACTGTGTACAAATCTCGTGGCCGCCTAGCCAGGCGCATAATGAGGGAGCGTGGGGAAGCGGAGACGCCCACGTCCAATCAACCGCCACGCGGCGCCAAGGCCGCAGGCTGATGGGGCCTGCGGTGCTCCGCACTTGCCCCTTCGCTTCTCCGCTAAGCCAAGTCCGAGCGTGCCTTGGGCCCGAGGGCTACTGTCGGCATTCTGGGAATGGGGTCCCCAGACTTGCCTGCCTGCGGCCCGCGGCGTGGCTCAAGTGGTGGCCCAGTACGTCCCATCTTCATAAGTACAAGACTCAAGACCCTCGCAAGGGGACAAGCCTCGCGGGGCGGACGACGCAATACTTCCTCAGGAATGGCCTCGCCAGGCAAGCTCGCGAGGAGGCGGAGAGATCAAGGCAGGGTACCTCGCGAGGTGCTCGTGACACAAGCCATGAAGATCGAGACTAGGCGGGCGTCAGCCTGCGCGGTGTCCTTGTTTCCTCTTTGGTGCAAAGGGGGCAAGCATGGACGTGGAGTACCGAGGCATCAGGCAAAGGTTGCCATTTCAGTGCAACGAGACCAAGACCAGCGGAGCGGTAGGATGGAGGTCATCATGGAGCCAAAGACGGCGTCATCGCCAATGCTTTTGGCAGCCAAAGACCAACTTTCAGGATAACTTGTACTGGATGTTCCCCTTCAAAATGGCCGTTGTTGGCACCCTTCCCGCTCAATATTTGGGAAGAGGCCCAGGGCCTCTATAAATAGAGCTAGCCACCACAGAGTAGGGGCATCGGATCCAGATTTTGGAGAGAGCGAAGAGAGAGAGTGGCGATCAAACTCACCCAAGCAGTTCATCGCACCAGCTCAAGAACACCTCTCGCGAGGCCGTTCTTCCCTTGTACTGTTCATCATCAGCCCCTGAGGCAATCCACCACACCACACACTGGAGTAGGGTATTACACCACAACGGAGGCCCGAACCAGTATAAATCTCGTGTCCCTTGTGTTGTTCATCATTTTCAGCTTAGATCTCACGAGGCGATTGGACGTATCGGTAGGGGAGAGATCTTCGTGCGCACCCCAGAGTTCGAACCTTAAGGGTCTGCCGGAACCCAACATCCGACACCACGACCCCCTACGGATCCCGATGGAAGCGGACGGCCTCCTCCGCCACCCGGTGCATCTCCTGGAAGTGCCCTATCAAAATAAGAGCAAGACAAATTAGCAACAAAGAAAAGAAAGCCAGCTTCTCAACCCGACAGAATCCGAAGAAAGCACTTACTGGTGAAGGTCTCGTCCATGTGCTACGCTTCAAGCAACATACCGTGCCGCTCCCTTGTGATGGCACGGTCACGGTCCTGAAGCGCCTTCTAAGGTCGACGACCTTGGCGAGGGCCGCCTTAAGCTCGTCGTCCTTGGCCACGATCGCCTTCTTGTACTCCTTGCGGCGGTGGAGCTCCGCCTGGCGGGCCTCCCCCAGCTTGGCCCCCAGCTCCTTCAGACGCTCCGCCTCGGCCTACAGCCAGCTCTTGTCACCAGCCAACCACTCCTGCAGCTGGCCAACTTCGGCAAGTGCCCGCTTGGCCCCCTCCACCTTCACCTTCAGCTCTGCCACCTCGGCCCGCAGCCGACCGACTTCAGCAACGACCTGGTCGTACTGATAGCTGGTTTAGAATAACCAGGTTCACCAGGATGGCACCTCGGCCTCAATAGCTACATGATGAAGATTCAGAAATAGAAGAAAAGACTACTTTAAGATTCGACCCAACTACGTACAAGTTACCTTCGGTGACGCGGAGTGCCTCCTCCTTGGCGGGGAGCTGCGCTTTGAGCTGCCAGCTCTTCTCCACAAGCCGGTTGATGACACCGACCTGGTAGGAGTCAAGTTGCTGCAAGGAACAATAAACAGCACAAGACAACAATTTAAGATTCGAGCCAACTACTACGTAGTTGGCCCGAATCTCGGGGGCTACACCCAGTGGGTGCGCTAGCACACCCCCACTAGAGAGCAGCAAGAAGAAAAACCAGAAGACAAAAGGAAGAACTTTACCATCATAGCACGCTCTAGCTCCCGCACCCGCTCCGTCTCGGCCTGGGCGTAGGCCTTACCAAAGCTGTCAGGACCCCGATTCTATGCCACACCGATCTAGCATGTAACACCTCATATCACTTTGCGGCCTCACGCATGGTATTCCCACGGGTGTCGCCTTACCATGCCCGGGACCGTTTGCGCCTTTTGGCACACGTATATGATAGTGTCGCTAGCATCCATATGACAAAGAACCCGGGCTGACATGGCTAGTCGTAAACCCAAAGTGGCACAAACTTACAGGGACAGGCATCCATGACCCAGCATCGAACGTGTCGGTCATCAACGAGTGAATCCAGGCTGTAGCACTGGGCTAACAGGACTCCGGTGAACCGAGCTGTAGCAGGCTAACAGGACTCCGGTATTCATCGTGTGACATTTCCCCGAAGGGACAGACACAGGAGCGAAGAAGGACACATGCCGGCCAGCCTAAGTGTTTCGGAGCAGTAGCAAGCTACCATGGCTCAGTGGAAGCACTAGGAGACATTTCCCGGTAAGAGAGACTACTAAGGATAAACAACTAGATAGTCAGATCCCACACATAGCAATACACATTACACGTACGCATAACATGCAAGTATGTGTTGTACAACATGGCATCACAGCATAACTCAACAACTCATATAGATAAGGCTCAAAGAGCCATCATAGCATTTATTGCAAACAGGGGTCAAAGGACCCATCATACAGAGCATACAAGCAACAAGCGGAAGCATTACATGTCTGAGTACAGACATCTACAATTGAAAAAGGCTGAAGAGCCTGACTATCTACAACGTCCGATCAAGATCGTAGCTGAGGTGCAAGCTACTCGTCGAAGTCCACGAGAACACTAGTAAGACCGAAGTCTCCGCTGCAAAAACATAAATAAAGCAACATGAGTACAAAGGTACTCAGCAAGACTTACATCAGATCCTATCATACATGCATTTGTATCAAGAAGGTAATGTGGGGTTTAGTTGCAGCAAGCCAGCTCTGACTCAGTGGCTATCCTGTTCTACGACTACGAGAACTTCTTTGAGGTGAGATGGCGCACACGAGTCCACTAATCACCACACAATACACTACTATGGATTCATCCCCGTCTCCCTACGAGAAGGCCATCCATAGCACTCACACTTTGTCTTGAGCATTTTAGAGTATCCACTTCAAGTTGTCTATGTACCATGTAAGCATCCAAGAAGTCCATAACCGCGGACCCAGCTATTCGAATAGATCATGTTAACCCTGCAGGGGTGTACTTCTTCACACACGCTCTCGCCACTTACCGCCATGTACACGTCATGTATCTCGGCAACCTTCAAACGGGAGCCTGGGGAGGGTGTCGGCCACGACCTGACTAACCACACAAGACTCTAATCCAGGTTTATCGCCTATTCGGGTTCCATCCGCAAGGAGATCCGGCCGGGGTGTCGCTCACGGCCCCAAACGATGTGTGCAGGGTTCCCGAGCCCACCACCCGGGTGCCACTCGGTACACCAGGCCACGTGTGCCTAGTCTGTCCCAAGCCCACCTTGCCGGGTGCCACTTGGTAGAAAAATAGCACTACCTACAAACACCAGAAACTAGTTGCGACTCCTGGACAGAGATCAAGTCGGTTAATAAGTCGAGAGGGGCACTTAAGCATTCCAATGTGTGGTAGTAGCTAGTCATTAGACAACATACACAGAACTTAGTGCTTAAGGACGGTTCCAGTGAGACAACCCACCATGTACTCCTACATGGCCTCTCACCGCTACCTTTACCAAATCGTGTTCACACACTTCACTCTCAGCATCAAAACATAGGACTGCACTCCAATTCATTCCCAATGAATCAGACCTGACACAACTCTAAGCAATAGCAGACATAGCATGGTAGGAACACAACAATGGCTTCAATCAACTCCTACACATGCTAGTGGGTTTCAACTATTTACTGTGGCAATGACAGGTCATGCAAAGGAATGGGTTCAACTACCGCAGCACAAAGTAGCAGATGAATCGTTGTTGTCCTAATGCAATAACTAAGAGCAGGAGCAAGAGAGTAGGGTTGTATCGGAATGAACAAGGGGGTTTGCTTGCCTGGTAGATTAATAAGGGAGGCACTGCTCCTCAGACAGGTACTCTGGAACACTCTTCGGAGCAGGACCCATCGAGAAGGAATGGTGTCGACAATCAATACACAACATATGCAACAATATGATGCATGATCATGGCATGTAGATGTGATGCTGATTGTGCTAATGCAGCTAGCATTATATCTGGATGAAGTCCATTTGAATCAAGGATTCAAATGCAATTCCAAGTAAGCTCTTTATAAATGCCCTTTTTAGTGTTTCACTTATACAGTAGGTATAAGTTGGTTTGTCATGCATGAAACTAGTACAGATGGATAGATTGAATTTTTCTGATAATTTTTCATATATAAATTATTTCAATCTGAGTTACGGTTGAATTTCTATGATTTTTTGAAGTTTTGCTAATTTTCTGGAATTTCCTGACTAAATTTAAATCCAGAAAACAAATAATTGCGTCAGCATGACGTCAGCACTGCGTCAGCAGTCAACCTGGGTCAAACCTGATGTGTGGGGACCACACGTCAGTGACACAGTGGTTAAGCCCGGGTCAAACCCGCACTGACCAGGGTTTGACTTGGCCCTCGGGCCCACGGTCAGCGGCTGGTGGGGTGGTTTAGGCTGCAGGATTAGGCGCTAATGACAGCCACGTCGGCCTCGCCGGAGTTTGGCCGGCGACGACCTCAAACCGCGGCGGATGTTTGCCGGAGACGCTGTTCCGGCAGCGGTTCGACGTGCTGAGGGCACCAGTGGAGAGCTCACGCTCGCTCGCATCTAGGGGAGCAGGTGGGAGGCTGCGGGGGCGCCGGAGCTCGCCGGAGCAGAGCTCGCGGCGGCGGCCGGAGCTCGGGCTCGAATGGCAGAGGGCCTAGAGGGCACGGGGAGGCCACCCGAGGGGCTCTGCGGCACCCTTGTGGCACCAGGAGCACGGTGACGCGCTCGGTTGCGGGCTGCGGTGGCCAGGGCGACGGCGGCGACATGGACGGCGGCGAGGAGCTACGGCCACAACGAGGAAAGGGGGCTGCGGCGCGAGAACGGAGGAGTGGGGAGAGGGGAACGGAGCAGAATCTCACAGCAGACTCGACGGGCTTGTCGGCGAGCTCGGGGACGCGCTGAAGACGGCGGGGCGACGAAGACGATCTCCGGCGACCGAAGGTGAAGATGGCGACGGCGACGGCTCCACGGGGCGCTCTGGCTTGCGTGGCTCGGCGGAGAGCTTTAGGACGAGGAGGCGGAGCTGCTGCACGTATCAGAGAGGCGAGGGGGAGGCGGTGGCTACGGTGACGGCGAGCAGCGGCGACGGTGGTATTTGGCCGTGCGCGTGGGAGAGAGACCAGGGGAGGGGGAGGAATGAGAGAGAGGGAGAGAGGTGCGGGGCATCGCGTGGCATCGTCCGGGTCATCCAGAGCGACGAGAAGGAAGCAGGAGGTGGCCGGGCGCGTGGCCGTGGCCGGCTGTGGCGCGGGCACGCAGCTGCTTGGCGAGGGGGAGGAAGACGACAGAGGAGGAGGTGGGCTGGGCTGCTACTGGGCTGCACAGTAACGGGCTGCACAGGGAGGTAAGCGCTAGGTAGGTTCCCTTTTATTACTTCTTTTTCTATTTTCTGACATTTGTTTTGATTTAATAAAAATACTAAATCATTTTATTTACTTATGCCAATTTTTGTAGGAACTAGTGGTATTATTCCAGAGCTCCTCAACAAATGGCATAATTTTTGGACATATATTATATATATAACAAATATATATCCAATGCAAATATTTATGCATTAATTCCAAATGCCCAAAATAAATACTTATGGGCTCTTAAAAATATTGTTTTGATTTTTATCTCTGTCCAATATTTTCAGAGAGCAACATGAGCATTTTCTTGGACCTTTTTGGAGCAATTTTTATTTGGGTCATTTCCAAAAAATGATTCTGAGGGTTTCACAAATCCTCATTTCAGAATTAAATGGAATTTAAACATGATGCACAAATGACTAACTAGTCTAGGTCATACCAGAACTAGGGATGTGACATGGACCCTCTCCACGCGTCCGCGGAGGCCCTGGCTCACGGCAGCCATCGCCACCTCCTCCCGGATCAAGGGCCCGAAGAAGACCACGCTGTGACCCGGCGGCCTCACGGCTCCCTGGTCTGGAGACCAAGGCGCGTCCGCCGCCGACCGCCTCGTCCGTGGCCGGCGCCCTCTCTGGCGTTCTCTCCGGCATGATGGCCAGAGTCACCTGCGGCACCACAGACTGCGGTGCCCCACCCGTCAGCGCCTGAGACGCCCCCTCGGACACCATCTGCGCTGCCTCCTCCCTCGGCCTCCACCCGCTTGACCTTGTTGGCCCATGGCGGGGTGTTTTCCCCAATCTCCACGACCTACCGATGGAGGTCCACCACCTCTGCACGACCGTCCTGGCCGTGCTCCCCCTCTGACGGCGGCATGAATATCGTTGCCACCGGCTCCATGCCCACGGGCATCTCGGGCCACACCGGCTCCTCGCCTGCCCGCGCCCATGCCACAGCAGCACTGGCCCAAGCCCGCACTGACTCCGCCTCTAGCTTCGCCTTGGCCCGGTTCCGGTCCCGGCAGGCCAGCCCCTCGGTGTCGGCCGGGTCCAGGCCGAGGTCCGGATCGGCTGCCTCCTCGTCCCACTCGACAAAGCTGGATCGGGTTTTCCGAAACACAGTGCCACCAAGGGACGTGGCCTCCGACGCCGCCAACGCCGGCGATACCGGCGACCAAAAGCATAATGGGGTAAAAAAGCAAGACCCAAGAGAAACCACTTGATGATTCACCAGAATTCAAAAATAAGAAAGCTTACCCAGGCACCACCGGAGCTGGTGGCCTAGCCGGCGGCGCCTGCGGTCCGTGCCACCTCTTCTTGGCGGGCAGCTTCGTGCCAGTCGCCAGATCCGCCGTGAGCTTCATGGCCGGATACCGGGGCGCCATGTCCACCTTCCCGTGCGGCCGGCTAGCCGCCACCGCCGCCCCGCCAGAAGACCCGGCTGCAGCCGCGTTGCTGCCTCCTGCGCTCGCCGCCACTGCATCGATGATTTTTATCAACACATCCGCCGATGGCTGGTGTCTCAACAAGCCAAATGCAAAAACCTTACCCGCGTGGCACCCCGCGCCAACGTCAGCGTCAACCGGCTCAGACTCCTCAAGCTGCGCCACCGTCTCCTCTGAGCCGGCCCATGCCACCTGCATTGGCGCCCGGTCATGTGGATGCCGGATGGCATTCAGTAGCTCCTCCCTCGTCGCATCGGGGCAGATGAGAGGATGAGTAGTAGTAAAATACGAAGACCAAGGACTCACCAGCGATGCTGGGCGTGCCAGGCTGTAGGGGGGCTTCTCGAACTCCCAGTCCGCCGTCAGCCCGGCCTTGGAGATGTCGTCGACCCAATGGGTGACTTGATCCGCTCCCAGGAACAAGTTCGACATCCTGGTGGGGTCTTGCAGACCCGTCATCAGGCCGATGATGTGGGAGCGGTGCTGCAACGGCAGCACCCGACGCGTGATGAAGGCGGCGATGAGATTCGTGCCACTGAGCCCCTCCCGCTCCTTCATCTCCACCACCCACTGGCATAGGTTGAGAACCTCCTACAATGGGTGCCTAGGAAGTAGGTCCAGTTCCACTTCTCTTGCGGCATCGCATCGACGAAGGGCGGCAGGTTTATCCGGTCCGCACAGACGTTGCGGACGTAGAAGTAGTTCTGCCACTTCTTGGCAGAGTCCTCCAGCGGCAACTTGGGGCACCCTCCGTGCTCTCCACGCGTCCTCATCGAGATGACAATGACCCCGCAAGAATACAGCTCCCTGGCGGTCTGCCCCTGCTGGTTCAAAAATAATAGGCGCACTCAGAGGTCGATGGTGGGCTTGAACCCCAGGTACCCCTCGCATAGGGTGATGAAGCCGGAGAGCTGCAAGATGGAGTTCATGCTGAGATGATGCGATTGCGCCCAAAGAACTCCAAGAAGGTGAGGAAGAAGTTGCTCGAGGGAAGGCCGAATCCGTGCTTGAAATGCGTGAAGAAGACCACGCGCTCGGCCCCCTCCAGCCGCGGCTCCTGCTCACCCTACGGCAGCCGCACAGCGATATCTGTCCACCTCGGCAAGCGTCTGGTGGCACGCAGATACTCGATATTCGTGGCGGCGGCGGTGGAGTCCATCCACGAGCCCGACGGCAGCGTAATTGGCGATTTGGGGCAGAGCACGGAAAGTAAAAAGGATTGATGGATAAGTCTTGCTCAAGGAGCGGTGTAGTGTCGTAGCGTGCAGCAGTCGGAAGAGAAGAGGAAGAAGAAGATGGGGAGCGCGAGCGAGAGTGATCTCCGCAGCCCCCCTCCCTTCCCTCAATTTATAAGCCACGTCTCAAATGTGGGGAAGTGGGATCGTTGCGCACGCCCTCCCACTTCCCCGCAATAAGTGCGCACGTACCGCACACCATAACTGCCTCGAGAAAGGCAACCGACTTGCAGATGCCACAATAAATCCGTGCGCGTGGGCCGAGGGCGCACAATGGCGGGCCCCGGCTCGTCACCCCGTCCCGTCGCACGTGTGGCCTGTCAGCCCCTTCAGCTCCCGAGCACCACATGGTGCCCGTGCGAAGCCCAAAAGATTACTTCAAGATTCCATGGACTCCTCGGTTCTCGCCCATGCCGGGATGCCGCGACCCGGCTTCCGGAAGCCGGCACACAATAGGTGTTGTCGGATCCAGCGGCCACAAGCTTCATCAACAAGCATCTGTTCAGGGGGGGGGGCGGGGAAACTGCGAAGCCCACCCACTCGAAGTCGGCGGACCTTCACAGCTTTGGGGACTACTGTCGGGGGGATGAACCCTGGGCAGGCAACGGAACCCAGATCTTTTTCAAAAACATCAGGGCCAGCATCACCCCTCAGTCCGGCTCGCACTTGGCCGGGTCCCTCGACCCGGCCAAGTCCCTCAACCTGGCCTAACTCTTCGACACAACAAAGACGACAACCCGGCAGAACCCAATGCATCAAGGCTTCCCCAAAGCTAGCTCCCCTGTGGCGTATTCCTCCACCCGCCCGTGGGTCAGCTCCCATCCCATCCCAAGTCGTACGATGGGACGACTCTCCATTCGGAGATGAGAGGGGCAACAATGCCCCACCAACTCCTCTGACCGGCAGAGGCATGGCAACAGTGCCCCACCTATCCTGCTGACCGAGGCCGGCGTGGGTACAGCGCACCGATCGTCACCACTGACGACAGCAGACGGTGACTGGGTGGAGCGCCACTGTAGACGACTCGACCCGGCCACTCCGTGACATCCGACAAGACATAGAATAGTGCTGCCTGGCACATGGAGTCCTCGCCCAGGGAACCCAGCGTGCCCTAACACCCGGCGGGTCCCAGCACAGGCTTTCCGGACGATGACAACCCGGCCCCATGACCTTGTAACTTTACCATTGTAACCCTAGGGGGTTGACCTATAAAACCCCCAGGAGGCCTCCATGTACAGGGGCGAAGCGATTAGTAGAACACACATCCACATACACAAAAATCAGGGAGAAGGAACAGCCTAAGCCTTGGCCTTCCTTGCTTCTTCCTCCAAACAGCTCTAGGAGCAACTCTGTACCATATCATATAAACCAACCTCGGCAGGACTAGGGGTGTTATCTCTCCGGAGATCCCTGAACCTGGGTATGTCTTGCGTCCCTCGCTCTCTCATGCCGACCTCACCTCTGGAGCCCACCGGTGCCCTCGAGCCTCCTACTCTCTTTAGCCATCCCTTGGTATCTGCCATGCGCCCACCACGACAGGGCCCACTAAACCAGGATGGAGGTTTATATACAGGTCAATAAAAAAATCATCAACCAAGGTAGTAGTAAATGATGAGTGCCCAAAGTTTTTTTTCCCGAAAGTACTCAATAATGGGCTTGTTTTCCTCAAGAAAATTGTGTTTATGAATGTATTAATTGGAATGCATGCGTGAGGAACAACTGACCAGACCTTTTATATGCATTGGTGAGTTTTCTCTTAAATCTTGCATGCAACGTTTTAATGAAGCTTGAAATATGAACATGTCAATGGGAGGGAGTAAAAGCCTGATGCATGCATGCATGCAACATGCAACACTCACACATGAACATGCATACACGCAACACTCACGCATCCATGCGGCATACAACACATGACGCAACACACATGCTCACGCTCAAGTGCTCAACCTACTCCCTCCGTCCGTGAAACACTGTACATATAGAAATTTACTCATTGACCATGCGGAACCAGACTTCATGGCATAATTAATGCCCAAAAGCAGCAGATTTTTGTGTGCATGCGACCATTGAGAGAAGAAGATTAAATGAAGGTTGTTGCATGCTGTAATTAAGGATTGACATGTAGCCTATAGCTACAGCACAAGTTGGTGCATTAGTCAATCAATATCGATTAGATTAAAGCCTAAGTGCATTGGAAGTGTAGATGTACACTCTTTGTTGGAAGACCGAGGGAGTACACGTGCATGCACTCACATACACAGCCAGGGTGGTTCGCACGCATGGGTTGGACTCCTGTCGCGCCTGCATAAAGTTTTGTTAACTGACTTCTTTGCTCTGCCAACTGACAGGTGGGACCCAGAAACCAGGTGTCAATTTAACCAGTCAACAAAGTGCCACATCGACTATGTGGCCGGTCAGTAGGATGCAATACGGTGCTCTAAGGTGAGCTAGTGACCGTATAATCATCGCAAACCCATATAGTGACCTTAACGAGCGTATTGTTACATACTTTGACCGCCAGTGTATTTTTCTTGTTTCAACTTAAGCCATATTAACCAGAAAGGACGCAATATGGACTAGTACTACTTTGATGTGTCCTGTCAACTTGCCAAACAAGGAGAAGCTTGCTTACTAAGCCCTCTCCCTTGCCCACGCGCGGTGGCATAGGACGAGGAGAAGCTTGCTTACTACATACGCCTACGCCCTCTCCCTGGCCCACACGCGTGGTGGCTCGTAGGACAAGGAGAGGGTTTTGACTACAACGCCATCTCCCTCTCCCTCACCCACTCCCTCGCGGTGGACGTGCAACAGTTCATTCGGTGTCAGATTGCCAGAAGCATATTGTACTGTAGTATCATCATTATTGGACCTTCCGAAGAGGCGAAGAGCCAAGTGTAAGGTTCACACGAGTACGAACTGTTGAACCTCCCGAAGAGGCAAAGAGCCAAGCGCAAGGTTTTGTAGGAGTTGTCGTCCTAGTAGGAGTAATACAACTATAGCGAACGAGGCTATTGTATGATGCTGCCACGTCATCTATATCCAAAGCCATGCCGCCTTTTTTTTGTAGGAGTTGTCGTCCTAGTAAGTAGTACAACAATGTAAGAGAAGGTGAGAAGGTTAAAAAAATATACTACTAAATTGTACTACTAGTACAGTAAACATGTCCGAGTCAAGAAAAGAAAATAACTAACAAGTACTACTCTACTACTCTAACACACAACACTGAGAAAATGGAACACCTGGGTAGATGGTGACTGTCCGATCATGGTAGATTGTATGACCATGTTGCACATCAGTGGTACCATGGGTAACGACTGCTAAAATAGTTGCTACAAGGTTCCAGGTTAGACCGAATCGCAGATGCAAATGCACATCCAGGATCGGCGATCTTATTTTGATCGGGGGATGACTGGTCCCTACAAAATAATGGAGTACCATTAGGGATGCAAATGATGGTTTGTGCATTCCATTTGTAATCTCCCATACCGTAGGATGGCAACCAGATGAAACAAGTCCCCTGGCTTGTCACCACGAAGAAGCGGCCTACATAGTGCACGGCGTCTTCGAATGTGTAGGGGTACAAATCTGCTACGGCCAACATGTTCCAGCCTCTGCCGTTACTGCCTTTTGTATTAATGGAAATCCTTATGTCGAACACCACGATGAGATAGTAATCATCATAGCTGCGTTGCTTTGTCGGCGGGTCCACAATTGCTATCTTCTTCAATCTCATGTAGGCATCATCATACGTATTCAAGCCCAGCCATTCAGGAATGCGGATCCCAATGGTGGAGAAGGGGTCTACGGGAACGGCTGCACTGTTGTGGATGTTGTGCAAAATGATGGTGGTATCCGGCCGGAGGTATGCAAGCCAATCTTCATTGGCACCAACCCATACCTATATATAAGATGGTGGGCAGCGGACAAATTACAGGATGGAATAACTACGTACTATATTTAGAATATACACTACATGATCAAACTCCATGACTGACCTGCTCATCGGACAAAATTCAACTACCTCTCAACGTCGGCAACTCTAGCGGAGTCAATGTGCAACCATGGCCAGGGAGCGGTGGGATGTTTGAAGGATTATCCCATAGAATAACCTTCTCCTCGAGGACGCATGGAAGACCAACAAGCATGGCCTTTTCCAAGCTTGTTTAAGCACCGTCTCAAAAAAGTTGGTGCAGGAAGCACTGAGTCTTGCGGTGGTGAGGACGTCGGAGCGGCGTGCAATTTCTCCCAGAGGATCATCGTCCAAGGTCTCCCAGCCCCGATGAGGTGGAGAACCGCCTGGCGAATCCATGGGAGCAGCGACGAACTGCCTTGGTCTCTTAGGGGGGAGGGGAACTGGCGAGGAGGAGATAAGAGCGTAACCACAGGGCCTCGTATGCGGGCACACATAGTGGTAGTGCCTCATGCCCCGCGATGGTGAGGCTATTATTTACTATGTACTCGTACTATAGCAGTAGTAGTACTACTTTCTCAACTAGTAGTGCGATGTACTGTACTTCTATAGTGAACCAGTTTTCAACTCTTGAATCTCAAGGCCAAGGAGCTACAGTTGCAAGTGGAGGCTACTACTGTTCTCTAGAAACATCGCTGTACTATCAATGCAGGGAAAGTACACCTGCGTAGTGCGTACTCTCTGTGCTCTGTTCAAGCGTGTAGCTGGCCTACTCAGCCGCTCCTCTCTCACACACACTAGCAGCCTGTTTATCAGCGACGGTTACTGCAGGGGCAGAACATTTGAGTTCTTTGATACACCGAGCTAGGCTTTTCACTTCCATTTGTGGAGGTGTAATGAATCTCTTCAAACTTTGTTAGTAGTTCATTCTTTATGAATGAGATGAGGCAAAGCTTTTGCCTCCGTTTCAAAAAAATATCATGTCCAGAGGAATTTCTTTTATAGAGCTGATAATGGAGCGAAGTCCATGCGTGCAATGCCGCAAGCTACAGAATAGTGAGTACTAGCACTTTACGTACAGAGCCATATTGCATAGTTCCCAATGCCGCGCCAGGCTTTTCCGGCTCCTCGGGCTTAATTGTGAGACGATATGCTAGCTAATGAGGAAGCTGCAAGCGAGGAGCGGCTAGGGCGAGCACGCAGGCAAGTATATAGGAGTACTACTCTAGTACAAGAGCCATGAGATGATGGGAGGGAAAACCCGTTCACGTGGCTGGGCTATCCAATGCACCCAGATTGTGGTGCGACACGTCCGTTCGATTTCAAAAATCAAACTACCAGTGTACAATATTGGCTCGCAGCGAGGTTACTATTTAAAAAAAAGGCCGCCGTGCGTTCACCGGGATCGAACCCACAAAACGAGCTATACACTCCCGCGACCACTAGTAGTACTCGTTGGAGTACAAAGCAACCTAGAATCGCCTTTTGTCGCTAGTACATTGTTCCGTACAAGAAACCACTAACAATGCCAAGAAACTACTACTACCACTTACCAACCAGCCCAACCAAGAAACGACTACTCTACAAAGTGTTCTTATAGGCACGTTTCAACCCATGTCGCCCCTTAAGTCAACGTGTTCTATTCGACCAACAAGTTAGGCATTATGACTTGTGGGACCTACATGTTAGTCCGTATAAAAAAACCCGAGTGACGTCCTACCTCCGACCCGTCCACACCAAGTCATCCTCGGCCATGGGACATAGCTACCGCCGCCGGCAGAAGGCGAGGTCAGAACCGTCGGCGGTGCGGAGCCCATCTTGCGGCAGCCCAGATGCCAGCTCCTTCCGGCGCTCACGGTCGCTAGCTAGACAAGATAGCACACACCCTGCTAGATGCATCCAGCTGCTTGTCTGCAAGGTTTGCTAGCTAGGTTGGCACGGCGGTGCGGTGGCTTGCTCGCGCGCGTCGCACTAAGGCCACCCATCTGGCTCGAGCGAAGGCCGGCGCGGGGGCTTGCTCGCGCATTAGCCATGCTCGGGCCAGCCAGCCAACCCGTGCGGAGGCCAGCGCGGCGTCCGACCCGTCAGGTGGAGCGGCGGCCAACTCGCTCATCACCGGCGCCACCGACGAACACACATCATTACTATTTGAAGTAATGTTGAGGAAAAATAATGATTGGAGGAGGAAGAATATGATAGAAGGTCATATGTGGGTCCCTCTGATACGTCTCCGCCATATCTATAATTTTTGATTGTTTCATGCCAATATTATACAAGTTTTACATACTTTTGGCAACTTTTTATAAGATTTATTTGGACTAACTTACTTATCTAGTGCCCAATGCCAGTTCCTGTTTGTTGCCTGTTTTTGTATGGCAGAAAATCTGTATCAAACAAAGTCCACACATGATGCAACTCCACGGAGAATTATTTTGGAATATTTGTGATTTTTGGGAGTTGGAATCATAGCAAACTGAGTCCCGTGGTGGGCACAACCCACCTGGATTCGATCCGTGAGCCTAGCGCGTGGTGGTGGGTTGTGCACACCTCGTACGTCGGTTGGAGCTATACTTCGGGTGCAAGGAAGCTTATATCTAAAAAATCATGTAAAAAGATCAGCGCAATCGGAGTTAGGTATCTCCAGGAATATAAGAAACTGTTTTCGGCCAAATCTCGAGAACGCGAAACAGAAGAGGACAAAGAGACAGATCCAATCTCGGAGGGGATCTCGCCCCTCCATTTACATGGAGGCAATGGACCAAAGAGGGAACCCTCCTCCCATCTAGGGGGGAGGCCAAGGAAGAAGAAGAAGGAGGAGGAGGAGGGGGGGCTCTCTCCCCCTCTTTCCCGGTGGCGCCGCAGTGCCGCTGGGGCTAGGATCGTGACGACGATGTACATCAACAACCTTGCTACCGTCAACGCCAACTTTCTCCCCCTCTATGCAACGGTGTAACACCTCTTCGCCCCACTGTAATCTCTTCTTAAACATGGTGCTCAACTCCATATATTATTTCCCAATGATATATGGTTATCCTATGATGTTTGAGTAGATCCATTTTGTCCTATGGGTTAATCGTGATCTTGGCTGGTATGATTGTATATTTTATTTATGGTGCTGTCCTACGGTGCCCTTCGTCTCGCGCAAATGTGAGGGCCCCCCTCTGTAGGGTGTTTCAATAAGTTCATGGTTCGCTTACAGTGGGTTGCGAGAGCGATAGAACCTTAAACCCAAGTAGGTGGGGTATAACGTATGGGAGTAAAGAGGACTTGATACTTAATGCTATGGTTGGGTTTCACGACCTTAATATTCTTTAGTAGTTGTGGATGCTTGCTAGAGTTCTAATCATAAGTACATATGATCCAAGTAGAAAAAGTATGTTAGCTCATGCTTCTCCCTCATATAAAATTACAAGAATGATTACCGGTACTTGTTATCGATTGCCTAGGGACGAATGACTTTCTTGTTGACAAAGGCTATCCACTTTTATTACCTTGCAATTTATTCGTAGTTTTATTCTCGCAAAGTACTCGTAGTTCTATTCTCGCAAAATAGTTTCATACTTGTTCTAGGTAAAGCAAACGTCAAGTGTGCATAGAGTTGTGTCGGTGGTCGATAGAACTTGAGGGAATACTTGATCTACCTTTAGCTCCTTGTTGGGTTCAACACTCTTACTTATCAAAATAGGCTACAATTGATCCCCTATACTTGTGGGTTATCAAGACCTTTTTCTGGCACCGTTGCCGGGGAGCAATAGCATGGGGTGAATATTCTCGTGTGTGCTTGTTTGCTTTATCACTAAGTAGTTTTTATTTCCTATTCTAAGTTGTTCTCTATCTTTAGTTATGGATATGGAACACGAAACACCAAAAAAAATTAGTTGTACTTGCTACTCATGGAGATGGGGAACCTCCTAAAACCCTCGATGCTTGTTATGTAAAAGATATTATGCACTACTTTGATAATCGTGAGAAAACCCCATTCAACTATATAATGGGAGTAACGTTGGATCAACATGAATACTTTAGGGATTATCGCTTGACACAAAAAGGGAAACTTTTATGGGATCAAATTTATATGTTGCATTGGTATGCTCAAGATTTATGCTTGAGATATGATTTTACTTGTTGCTCTAGGATGAATGCTCCACACCTTTCCTTTTCATGTGAATTTAATGATAATGAAACCTTGGCTTCTTATGCTAGAGGTATATATGATTAGTATGATGTGGAATGAATAGAAGAATTTGTTGCTTTTAAGGGTGCTTATGAAATTGAATCTTTGTTTGAAAAGTTTGAAGCTTTTGATGATGATGTTTATAGGCCTGAAAATTTTGACATCCTTAAATATTGATATGATAATTATAAATTCAATTCCGATATTGATGCATTTATTGAGAAAGTCTCCGCTGTCAAAAAAGAGACTAATATTTTGTAGGAGTCTATGGAAGAAGGAATAGATGAAACTGTGAGCTCATTGGAGGAAAAAGATGATGAGGATAGCGAAGAACAAGTGGAGGAAGAACGGATTAGCTAGCCGTGCCTACCTTCTAACGAGAGTAACCCTCCAACTCATACATTATTTAATGCCCCTTCGTTCTTACCGAAGGATGAATGCTATGATAATTGCTATGATCTCGTTGATTCATTTGAAATATCCCTTTTTATGAACTTGATGCTTGTTATGCTTGTGGCCAAGATGCCAATATGAATTATGCTTATGGAGATGAACTTGCTATAGCTCCTTATGTTAAGAATGAAATTGTTTCTATTGCAACCACACATGATAGTCCTATTATATTTTTGAATTCTCCAAACTACACTATATCGGAGAAGTTTACTCTTATTAAGGATTATGTTGATGGGTTGCATTTTACCATTGCAGATGATGATTTTGATGAATGTAATATGCATGTGCTTGCTGCTCCTACTTGCAATTATTATGAGAGAGGAACTACATCTCCGCCTCTTTATGTTTCCAACACGATAAAATTGCAAGAAACTACTTATGTTATGTATTGGCCTTTACTTGATGTTCATGAATTGTTCTTGTATGACAGGCCGATGCATAGGAAGAGAGTTAGACTTTGTCATTTCTTGATATATGTTTCTTTGTGCTCACTACTAAATGCCAAATCACTGTTAATTAAAATTGGCTTTGATATACCTTGGGATCCGGGTGGATCCATTACTTGAGCACTTTATGCCTAGCTTAATGGCTTTAAAGAAAGCGCTGCCAGGGAGACAACCCATAAGTTTTAGAGAGTCATTTATTTCTGTTGATTGCTTTTATATAGTTTAAAAACAAAAAAATATAGAGGGGAACACAAAACTTTTCAAAAAGGAAAGTGAAAGTGAGAGAGACAAGCATTGTTGAAGTGGGGGAGCTCCTTGAACTTTGTTCATGCTGACAGAAACTTTGTGAATCTTAATTACAGAAAATTTTCAACAAAAATAATTATCCCCTTGTACAATTCCATTGTATTATAAAAATAATGTGCCAAGGTTTGCCTTTAGGATGGGTAGATTGTTTGTTGGTTTCTGCGGTGCAAAACAGAAACTTTGGCTGTAGTACACGATTTTACATTTTTTACCGGAACGTAAAATGGTTCTGAAACTTTTTATGTCTTTCTATACAAATATTTTATTTTTCCTAATTTTCTCAGAATTTGTAGAGTTACAGAAGTATGGTGGATGTTCAATTCTTTATAGACTGTCCTCTTTTCACAGATTGTTGTTATAGCTTCATTATTTGCATATGTTTGAATTCTTGTTGAAGCCTCCTTGACTTGGGGCCATAGAATTGTGACAGAATACAATGGGTAATGTTTGTTTATAATTATACAATAATGTTGCAGCAGTACATGATGGGATTTCATTGCCATTTTCACTAACCCCGCCACTAAAAGTTCATTCAAGTTTTGTGTGGATGAAGTGTTCGAAGATCGAGGAGGTCTCAAAATGAGGAGAAGGAGGAGAGGCAAGAGCTTAAGATTGTGGATTCCCAACGCACCCCAAGTAAATATTCAAGGAGACTCAAGCGTCTAAGCTTGGGGATGCCCCAGAAGGCATCCCATCTTTCTTCAACAAGTATCGGTATGTTTTCGGATTCGTTTCGTTCATGTGATATGTGCAAATTTTGGAGCGTCTTTTGTGTTTATTTTTCACTTTGCTTTTATGCACCATGCTGGTATGAGATAGTCCATGGTTGATTTATAGAATGCTCATTGCACTTCACTTATATCTTTTGAGTATGGCTTTATAGAATGCTTCATGTGCTTCACTTATATCATTTGAAGTGTGGATTGCCTGTTTCTCTTCACATAGAAAACCGATGTTCGTAGAATGCTATTTTGCTTCACTTATATTTGTTAGAGCATGATCTTTTGTAGAAAGAATTAAACTCTCATGATTCACTTATATCTATTTAGAGAGTCAACAGGAATTGGTCAATTGCATGGTTAGTCATAAAATCGTACATAAAACTTATGGATCACTGAATATGATATGTTTGATTCCTTGCAATAGTTTTGTGATATAGGGATGATAAATATGTGGGAAGTACTAGTAAACGGTTGTGGTTAAGTAAGAATATTTGTGTTAAGGTTTGTGATTCCCGAAGTATGCACGTATAGTCTCTCGTTATGCTATGAAAGTTGGAGCGCAATTTATCCTTGATTGTCTTCCTTATGAGTGGCGGTAAGGGACGAGCGATGGTCTTTTCCTAGCAACATATCCCCCCAGGGGCATGCGTGGTAATACTTTGCTTCGAGGGCTAATAAACTTTTGCAATAAGTATATGAGTACTTTATGACTAATGTGAGTCCATGGATTATACGCACTCTTACCTTTCCACAATTTGCTAGCCTCTACGGTACCGTGCATTGCCCTTTCTCACCTCGAGACATGGTGCAAACTTCGCCGGTGCATCCAAACCCCGTGATATGATACACTCTATTACACATAAGCCTTATTATATCTTCCTCAAACAACCACCATACCTAACTATTATGGCTTTTCCATGGCCATTCCGAGATATATTGCCATGCAACATCCACCACTTCCGTTTGATGACTTGAGAATTCATTGTCATATTGCTTTGCATGATCATATAGTTGACATAGTAGTTGTGGCTTAGCCACCGTGCATCATTTTTCATACATGTTATGCTAGATCATTGCCAAAGGCATTCATATAGAGTCATATTTTGTTATAGGTATCGAGTTGTAATTTTTATTTCTATTGAGTTATAAGTAAATAGAAGTGTGATGATCATCATTTTTAGAGCAGTGCCCTAGTGAGGAAAGGATGGTGGAGACTACGATTCCCCCACAAGTCGGGATGAGACTCCGGACATTGAGAGAGAGAAAAGAAATAAAAAAAAGAAAAAAAGAAAAGAAAAAAAGAAAAAAAGAAAGAAAAAAAAAGAGAGAGAAGGGGCATTGTTAGTATCCTTTACCACACTTGTGCTTCAAAGTAGCACCATGTTTTTCATATGGAGAGTCTCATATGTTGCCACTTTCATATACTAGTGGGATTATTTCGTTATAGGATTAGATGCACACCCACTTAGTTTTCATATGGAGCTTTCATACATTATAGCTCTTAGTGCATTCATTGCATGGCAATCCCTACTCCTCACATTGATATCAAATGATGGGCATCTCCATAGCCTGTTGGTTAGCCGCGTCGATGTGAGACTTCCTTACTTTTTTGTCTTCTTTATATTTACCCCTATCATCATATTCTATTCCACCCGTAGTGCTATATCCATGGCTTGCACTCATGTATTGCGTGAGGGTTAAAAAAGCTGAAGCGCGTTAAAAAGTATGAACCAATTGCTCGGCTTGTCATCGGAGTTGTACATGATATATACTTTGTGTTAAGAAGACAGAGCATGACAAGACTATATGATTTTGTAGGGATAGCTTTCTTTAGCATTGATATTCTGAAAGACACGATTGTTTGTTGGGATGCATGAGTATTGATGTCTTTATGTCAAATTATAGACTATTGCTTTGAATCACTTATGTCTTAATATTCATGCCATGACTAGACATATGATCAAGTTTATGCTAGGTAGCATTCCACATAAAAAATATCTTTTTTATCATTTACCTACTCGAGGATGAGCAGGAATTACCCTCGTGTCAATGGTCAAAAAATGTGTTGGTATAAGCTGCCTCGTCAGGACGGACGTGTGGGACAACCCTTTCACAAACGGGTTTAAACGAGCCTAATCGGCACTAGGTAGTAGTTTTTTGGCGCGGATTAAGAAATTTTGGGTTTGTTTTTGCTATTTTTATACAATAGTTTCTTCCTAGGGCTGGTTGAAAGTGGTAGTTTTTTGTTAAATACTCAACATACTGTAAGTAGGAGTGAAAGTTAAGCTTTGGAAGCTAATAAGCATGGCTAGTTACATAGTGCCTATGTGTACATAATTCAAACTAAATATCAACCATGAGTGACTAATATCTTGATGGAAAACTCGAAACTATGGAAATACTAGCATTTTTTTGCATGGCGGGAAATACTAGCAAAGTTCACGTGCATTGCAACAGATCATAATTAGAATAATACTTATTCACAAACTTGATAAAAACACTCTAATTTTGATATACATATATCACTAGAGATATATTATGTTTCAACCAGAATATATTCCTTGGGCTGCTTTCGTGAGGTGAGGGAGGGATGTAGTTGGTTTTAAGATACTAATTAAGAGTTTTTCTGCAAATTGCTAGAGAAGTGGGATGTTGTTGAGAAAAGGCAACAACTTACCTCACAGTCATTAGATGTAGATCTAATGGTCAGAAATGAAGGATGGCAGACACACCATCATCACCAAGTAAGTCTTTTGTAGGAGTACGAGCAAGATGTCCGTGCATTGCACGGAACATCAAGATGCATTTTTATTTATAAACACACCTGGTGTGATTGACCCATGCGGGAGTAATCCCATGTGTAAGAAGTAATGATATCTCGGGAAAGAGGATAACTAAGGTGAGGAGGAGTGGAGCATGGTGGTGATTGGTTGTCGGACTAAGCGGAGGCATGGGGATGGACGACTCTGGCAGCGACCACCATGCCAGTTTGTTCCAGAGGCTTCCTTTTTAAATTGCTCAACAATGAGGTTGTGGGAGAAAAGGATGAACAAGGGAAGGCCTTGTCTGCAAATGTGGAGAGAGGGTGCGGTATCTTTTAGTTTAATTTCTATCCGTCAGATATAGATCGGACGGTCTATATTGCAAGATGGCAGGCGTACCATCATCACCAACTCAGTTTTTTATAAGAAAAGAGATATATGTATGGAGATACAAACGTATTATTAATACTTGTTTCCATAAACTTGGATCTGCATTCTATTCAACGGCTGAGAATGTGGGGCCGTAGCACGATGACTTCTCGACTATGTAAAACAAAAGGTTTTCCTGTCACCGATAAGGAGGGGGTGACGGTGACACGCTTTTGGCTTGCTCTAGTCCAAATGGTCATACTAGGTGGTCTACGCACGTGTAGATTTATTCTTTTTCACGTCTCGTGTTCGCCGTACTGCCATGACTGTTGATGAATAGATGGTAAGTTATTCACGAGAAAACCTTTGTTGAGCGTGTGTGTGTGTGTGTGTGTGAGAGAGAGAGAGAGAGAGATAGCATGCGTGTGTGATATGTGTAGAGGCTGAGGCAATGATAAGAGATTCTTTGTGTCTTTGTGTGTGGAGGATTGAGAGAGACATGTGCATGTGGCTTTGTGTTGTGTAACATGGAGACACATAGACATAATCAGAGAGTGAGTGTGTGAGATACACATGCGGACATGGGGAGAGATGTGTGATTTAGAGAGATGGAGAATTTTGATGTGCATCTGAGCTAGAGAGGGGGGGGGGGATATATACATACCTAGAGCTAGAGAGAATATACAAGGGTGTGTGTCTTAAAAGAAGGATCCAGATAGATATGTGTTTCTGCGTGTCTGTGTGTGTTTGTGCGCGCATGTGTGTGTGAGAGGGAGTGTGTGTATGTGGAGAAGACAGACCACTAATGATGTAAACCAAGTATAGGGAAGGGGGAATGGTATGACACATGTGTCAAAGAGAGACAAAGGCATGTGTAGTAGCAGGATAGCATGGGTGAGGGCGGGGAGCAGACTATTGGGAAGAGACATCGAGTGTGTGTAGAAGTGGCGCATAGATAGGGAGACAACTTTGATGTTGTTCGAAAGTGGCCTATGTACGGAGACGCAAAGGGAAGCGAGTCATCGTGTGTGTGATAGGGACTTCATGAGAGATCTAGAATAGATGGTGTAGAGAACAACATGCGAGATTGAGAACGATGATACATTAGGGAGCTATGGAAAGAGTCACGACATATATGCATATAGGGAAGGAGCTGGGGAAGGTCTGCATGTGGGAGAGATAGAAAGAGGAGAGTTGCACAAGGAGACAAAGTGTGCTTGTTTGCAGTGGGGGTGGTGTGTGAGATGAGTGTGCGAGAACCACATAAGTAGGGACATAGACGTTTGGGGGCGACATTTTGTGTGTATGGGAAAGATACACTCTATATAGTGCGTGTGCTTGGGAAAGAGAGATGCCGGGAGACCTAGAGAGTGGGGGAAGAGACGTGTGCATGCCCGAGAGACAAAGCAATAGAGATCTATATTGGGGTCTGGACTTTAGAAAGAGAGGGGGGTGTTAATGTGCTCGTGTGTTCGTGTCCGGGGGAGAGAATGACTTG
>NC_041393.1:277662929-277666015 GCF_002162155.2 Triticum dicoccoides | reverse complement strand
ACTGACACACACACATATATATATATATATACATGGTGGTTCTATTATGATAACACCCCTTAAGACCTTATTCTGCACATCAAACCCGCTTATTCTGCTAACACTATCGAATTGCCCCGTAGCTACAAACTACACCGCAATACAAGCGAACTGAACTGCGCCTGCATAAAAAAACACTATCCGACCTTATCTTCTTATCCACCAAATCCTCCTTCTCTCCCACGACCTCCGTGTCCCCCACGAACCCCCGCTTCAGCTCTCCCACTCCCCATCGCCGCCGCATCGCCTCCTAACCTTGCACCACCGCCTCACCTCCTACCCCCGCACTGCTGCCATGCCTCCTTCCCCACCGTTGCCGCGTCGCCTCCTACCCTCACGCCGCCACCTCGCCTCCTACCCCCGCGCCTCCGCCGCGCCGCCTCCTACCCTCGCGCCGCCGCCCCGCCTCAAGTTGCCTGCCTCCTCTCCTTGGCCCTCCTCGAAGTTGGTAGGCCCGATTCGCGGTGATGGCTGCCCTCCCCTTCCTCCTACAACACTGGCGACATCCAGGGGCGCGGCCACCCCCAGCCACCAACGCCACCGGCCTCCGGCGCGGCTTCAACCGCTCGTTCCAGCCGCCACCACCCCCCGGTGCGGCCTCAACCGCCGGATCCGGCTGCCATCGCCCCCTGGTGTGGTCTCAACTCTGCTTCCTCCTCCCATGCTGGCACCATTCTGGCCCTCCTCCTCTGCTCCAACACGCACAAGGTTCGCCCGTCCTTTGAAAAATGGTTGCCTGCCGCCAGCCCTCCAGATCCACTCCTCCAGTTTCACCGCTGGCCACCGAAGCACAGCAGGATATATGGCGTGCAGTGCTCATGGATCTCACGTGCGTGGAGGATCTTCACTTTGCTCCAGCTTGACCTCCTCCGGCACGCCATGCCTCCAACTAGAGGGAGCAGTTCACTCGGGATTTCAAGTGGTTCGGTTGCCCGGTAGGTGCAGTGTGAAGAGCCATCACATCGATTTTTTTGGACTGCTACCTTCCAGCAAGGCCGCCACTCCTGAGCACGTGCATCATTTGTCGCCATGAGTTCAAGGATGAGCAGCAGCTCGCTGGGCTTGGAGCTCACAATTTTTGTGTGTATTTTTCAGTATTTTTGTTGTTGATTTTGGTCATGCAGTCCCCCGCGTGAGTGTAAGCAGCACACCCGTCGTCACAGTGCAGTCCCTGGGCTTGGAGCTCACATTTCTTTGTGTATTTTTAGTTTTTTTATTGTTGATTTTGGTCATGCAGCCCACTGCGTGAGTGTCAGCAGCACAACCATCGGCACCGTGAAGTCTAGTGTGTGGGTGGAAGCAGCCATGTGCATGATGCAAGCATTTTCGTGCGGTGTGGCCGTGCGATGACGATGCCCTGGAACAGTAGCCGCCCATGCGTAGTTCTGAAGAGCTTCTTTTGCTCTTTTTCCTGTAGATTTCTGACAACATTTGTTGCTCTGTATAGTACCCAAGTTTGTTGCTCCACTGTTTATTTGAAGTTCATTTGAAGTTCCATTTTGTTGTTTATGAAATGCGGAGAGAAAAAGGGTACTTCCTAGTGCATTCGAAGTTCAATTTGTAGTAAGAAAATGGATGGTAATTTTGCACAAGCAAGTCTTTGCCTAGTGCAGTTCAGTTGGGTACTCCGTCGTTGATTCTGCTATGTACAGGATGGATGTGTAGCTGTGTAAAAATAATGGATGGATATGTATGGTTTGAAGCTCACTTTGTTCTCTAACGAAGTTCGCCATAAAACACCTTTGCGGTTCACTTGGTGATCCGAAACAAAAACACCTCGGAAAGCAGCTCACTTCTCATTACATGTGGTTCACTTACTCAGTCCATGCGGTCCACTCGCCTGGTCAACGCGCGTAAAAAATTACGTCCGACAAAACAAATTATGCAGCTCGCTTGCCCATCCGATGCAGTGCGGTTTTCATTCAGAAGCAGTGCGATCGGCTGTATGATGTTGTTCATCTCGTAAAGTGCAAAAAAATTGTTACGAAAGCGAAAAAAAGTAATGCAGTTCACTTCTTGATAGTGTTGTGGTTCATTTACACCCGATGTGAAGTGCACTCTACTTTCTTGTTCTTGAAAAAAATTACATTTGAATAAAAGAAACCATGCAATTCTCTTACCCGTGTGATGCAGTGCGGTTTTTCGTTCGTTGCAGTGCGGTTTTCAATCGAATGAAGTACCCACGTCGATTTGGGTGTCGCGAAAAACAGTGTCTGCATTTCGCTAAATTCGAAATTCCTCTTAAACCATAAAGAATTAGAGAGAGTGTTCTACATGAAAGAGTTGCGTATCGTCGATATATTTCCAATGGCGTATCATTTGAATTATTCCGACCAGCGGTTTGCAAAAATTTCGCGAAAAACGGCCGCTGCCACTCGTCGTGCGACGCACAATTTTCAAAATTAACTTAAAACCGTACGGAATCTCAAAAATATTTCAACATATAAAAGTTGCGCCTCGTTCATAGCTTTCCAATGGCATATCACACACCTCGTTTTGACAAACGGATCAAAAACTGGAGCGAAAATATTACCGAAAATTTTAAAAAACTTAAACAACAGAATTCCGCGATTTCGTAAATTTGAAACCGCTCTTAAACCGTGACGAATTAGAGAAAGATTTATATATGAAAAAGATGCGCCTCGACAATATCTGTCCAAGGGCGTATCATTTGCTTCATTCCGACAAGCGGTTTAGATACAAACGCGAAAAAACGCTCGCTGCCACTCGTCATCCACCGCACCATTTCAAAACTGCTCTTAAACTGTGTGAAATTTTGAAAAGTGTTTAACATGTCGAAGTTGTGCCTAATCCATAGATTTTCAATAGTATATTACACGCCTCATTCTGATAAACAGTTAAAAAACTAGAGCAAAAACAGTACAGAAAAAATAACGCGTGCAGTTTTTTCCGACGAGAAGTTCACTCGTGTGAGTACTGCAGCACACTTGGTTCAAAGAATGACGTGCACTTGCGTTCAGCGTGCAGTGCGAAAGTGGTGTGCAGAATAGTTATTCTACTAATATTAGCAGAATAGACCGTCTATA
>NC_041393.1:277648651-277662465 GCF_002162155.2 Triticum dicoccoides | reverse complement strand
TGCCCGTGCGTTGCACTGGGCTTAAAAAGAGGCACTACCTGCTAAAACGTCGATCGTATGGTTAAAAGTGAAAATTTCCTTTCTTTTAAATAAAAGTTAATCCTTTCATAAAATTAGAACAATTTTTAAAGAGTTAATGTTTTTATAGAAATTTGCACATTTAAAAAAAATATTTTTAACAGTATTTTGTAAATAATGTTCTTTTGTTCTACATTGGCAAATGTTTATTTGGGAATTTTTAAGTATACATTTCTAAATGGTTATTTTAGTAAAAGCGTATCATTTTTTGGGGGTAGTTTTAAAGTTTTTTGAGATAGTTTGAACATATTTTTCTTGAAACAAAAATAGTTTGAAACTGTGAATTTTTTAAAGCTATATTGACTGTTTCGTGCGTTGCAACATGTATAAATAAATCTGAGAGTTTGTTTGGAGAGTTTACATGTCATGATAAATAATAATGATTTTCCAATTAAATTGGTTGTAAGACTCGTAAGAATCCACTTTATGAAGATCCCATTGTATTCCAAAAGCTCGTAATTTTCTTATCTGCTAATAAAACCTATTCCTTCAAATTGCTCAAAAGAAATTGGATTATGCGTAATAAAAAATATGATTGCCAGAAAGTAAAGAGTTTATAATGCTTGGCGCTCTTTTGTTGACATGTTGCATCTAGTAGTAGGAGCACACCCTCCACGCCAACATGAACAGTACTCTGGACATTTTCATCGGGCCTCGATGGGATCAAGATTAGGGTATGTAGAGCTACAGATCCCCCTCCCAGCTGCCATCAGGGCGAAACATGACGCGAGCAGGATGCATCGTTGTCCACACTCTATCTACTCTTCATCCCTCCCTATATCACCAAGGCATCGGTGACATCCAAAGTTGAGGAATATCTTGTTGGTCAGGAAGTAATGGTGAGCCCCAATATTTTCTCCCTTAAGAGCATCTACACCCGGACTTGGCAAATCCGACCCCTCAAGCGCTAGTGGCCGGTCATCCCTCAAAAAATGCATTCCACATCCGGATACCTCAAATTAGAAACCTCAAATTCATATTATTACATGCAACGTGAAACCTAATTTATGCGGAGCTCATCCGGTTCTGCTCCTCGCTCGCCCTGCTCCGCCCTGGCCATGTCCGTCGGTCGGTTGTGCTCCTCTGAATGTTGGGCCGGTCGCCGGCAAGGTAGTGTAGGGCATGGGACACGAGCTGGCTCACGGGACTCAAGGCCCCGCCGTCTCCGATGCCCTACTCTTCCTCGTCGGAGATCAGAACCCGAACGGTGCTGGTGGACGTCAGATCGATGATGGATCCGTCCGGGACGAGCTGCCGACGTCCACCACAATGCGGTTGCGGCACCCAGAATAATGCGCCATACGGGCACCGGAGAATGTGAATCCGCCTTGTCGACGTCCGTCGCTGCAAGGGCTATCTCCGCCTCCCACGCCTGGTGCCTTGCATGGCATGCACGTCGTGCCATGGCCTCGTGGGATGATGGTGCGTCCCCAATATCGGCGCGCCACCGGAGGGGTTGCGTGTCCGCCATCGCGTTCGGACGCCAGACTGACCGCACGGCCTCTGGCGAGGCAGCTATGGCCGGCCTAGCACCAGATCCATGCCCCATTTGGGTGGACGCAATGGATTCCCGACGAATGGAGTCAGAGCACAACCGTCCATAGGCCTCCTCCCGGGCGCGGCAGAGCGCAAGCCGGACGTCCATCTCCTGCTCGGGGGCACGCGAGATGAGATCGGGGTCGACAAATCTAGAGGTGAAGGACTCGGATCCGCTGCTCTCCATGCCGGAGATGGCCGGAAGGAGCCGAAGACGAGCTTGGGTGGCGGAGGGGAGGGAAGTGGCTAGGGTTTTGTCTGGTAAGCGGATGAGGAGGATTTTATGTGGGCTCGGCGGGCCAGCGTGAGCCGGGTCCGACGTGGCGGGCTTGCCCGGGCGCCTCCATATCCACCCCATATTTGGGTTGGACATCGGGCGTGTCGCTGAGCTCGGGCATTTGAGGGACCCGTCTAGGTCAAAAAATCGTGACCGTACATTGATCGGGTGACCCGTCGGGGCATATGAGGCGGGTTTGAGAGGACCGGTTGTAGATGCTCTAAAAAATTATATCTCTTTCCAATATTTCACTTACTTTAAATTAATATATCTGATAATATATTCATATGATGTGGTAGACCTGAATAAATTATGCCAGTAACATCAAACAATAGAAATAGTAAGTAATTTGGTGTCCAGTCGGGAAAAATATATCTAATCGATGCACTTACTATAGCATCCAGCAGCTTCCGCTCGGTGCAGCAACATCACAACACCCACTGCCGCCCACCACCGCTCACTGTGTTCCTCTTCCTTATCCACACACAACACACAACCCCATTCCTACTTCTCTTCTGTGCGCAGCCGTGGTGGCTGGCCGGAGCCAGGGCAGCAACCCTTGTCGGTGAGGAACCACCAGAGGACGCCATGGATGGCGCTTTGGAGCTGCGTCGCCCGACCTGGCCGCTAGCCCAGTCTCTGATCCCTGAGTCAGCAGCCTCGGATTCGGCCCGATTCGGACGTCCACAGCCTCCGCCACCTGCGCATGCCCCCTAGGTCCGGCCGATGATCTCGCGCCGCTGCGTCTGCTCGCGTTGACCCCGAGGAGGCCAACGCCTCTCCAGCCGCGGCCCACCTGCCTTGGCCCGTCCTGCAACGGCGGTAGCAGGCCTGGCAGGTTCTGGCAGCGTCGGGCTGCTGCGGCGGCATCCCCGTGTGGTGGTGGTGGAGCTCTCTGGTGGGCTGCCTATTTTTCTGTATCCTCTCAGCTCTGTCTCCTTTAGGATTATTAGAAGGAATGTCAAATTCACCGCCGCGATCACGGCTTTCTGCATGCGCCTTTCCTCTTTGATTGATTATATCTCACACTCCTTTAGTTGGCTTATTGATTCTTGCAATTTGGAACATATATAAGTTGCTAGGATTTTATGTAAAGTTGTGGGGTGGGACTATTAATTCGAATCTGAAATTTTAGCACAAACTCTGTCTGTTGCAGAGGGAAGGGAGAGGAGGGTAGGTCCTGAGTTTGAACTCGTATCTATTGCATTCTCTTCATCTTCTTCCCCATAGGAGCAGCCACAGCAGCTGAGCACAGGGCCGCGGCCTTCAACTCTCCAAGGCCAGCCTGCAGCTCCCCCCACAGCAGCAGATCACACCCGTGCGCGCGCACCCGAGGCCGCCCCTGCCTCCTCCAACTGCGCAAGCAGTCCAAGCCAGACTCCCGCCCCCCTCTCCTATCCTATCTTCCCCTTCCTCTCTCTAATCTCACATGTTTTCTACAGGGAGCCCGCCATGGAGACGCCACCTCTCCGTCTCGATCCGTTCGCCAGCATGGGCCGGATCTGCCGGCCGCTGCTGGTGTCCTCGAAGGAGCCCGCCATGGAGATCGCCGCCTCTCCCTCTCATCCATCCACCGCTGGTTTCCTTCAGGGACCCGCCATGGAGGTTGCCGCCTCTCCCGTCTCGATCCCTCCATCGCTGGATCCACGGCGGAGCAGCCGAGATCCGCTGCCCAGGCGAGCGCCCATCGATGCCGCTGGTGTCCCTTGGCCTTTGCTTTTTTATTATTCTTTTTACTTTATTTCTCCAGGGTAAATATGTAGTGCGGGTTGAATAACACAAACTATAGGTTTTTTTGCAAAAAGGCGTGACGTACGGCAGAAACCCAATTCTCTTTATTATTACTAGTACAAATGCCCGTGCGTTGCACCGGGCGGTAAAATGGACATAACCTACTTCATGTGTCACTGTGCATAATTTTTTTATATCCATATTAATACATGTTGATAATATAGTTAAACGTGGGAATTTCCTTATTTTTAATAAAAGTTAACGCTTTAGAGAAAAGCCCGTGTGTTGCAACGGGTATGAAATAAATTCCGGGGTTTGCTTGATATTCAAGAGTTTATCTATCATGGTGAAATACCTCTATCTCTCAATCTTTTAAATTCTTTTTAAATTCTTTTTCGTCTTATCATGAATTCATATTTTATACTTGATCACTTCAATGATAAGACGACCCATTAGATAGTAAAGAGCCTGCTTCATGTGTCATTGTGCATCATTTATTATAATCATTTTAAATACATGTTGATAATATGGTTAAACGCCTTATTTTTAATAAAAGTTAATGGTTTAGCAAAAGAGCCCGTGCGTTGCAACGAGTATGAAATAAATTCCGGGGTTTATCTATCATGGTGAAATACTAAGCTCTATCTCTCAATCTGTTATATTCTTCCTTGTCTTATCATGAATTTATACATGGCCACTTCAAAGATAAGACGATCCATAAGATAGTAAAGAGTTTACAATGCTTTGGTGCTCACATTGACTGCACCAACACGGCTACTTCCCTTACACCATCATCAGGGCTCAAATAAGATCAAGATTAGGACATGCAGAGTTGCGGGTGAGATGATATGACGAAGGACATGGTCGGTGTAGCCATGACCACATGCTTCTCTCTCTCCCCCCCTCCCCCTCTCCCTGTCTCCCTGTCTTCCTTCCTCTCCCCCTCTCTGGATGCACCATTGTTGTACTCGCTCAACTCTTTGTCGCTCCCTCCTCTCTATCTATCCATGTCTCCCTCCCTCTCCCCCTCTCTCTGGATGCACCATTGTTGTACTCGCTCAACTCTTCGTCGCTCCCTCCTCTCTATCTTATCAACGGCATGAGGAACATCGAGACTCTAGGGATATATTGATGATCAAATAGTCCATAGGTGAGCCCCAAATATGTTTTCCCTTAAGAAATAGTATTTCTTTTCAATATTTTTTTGAACAAATCTTCCCAATATTTCAGTCACACATCTTTAAGTACTGAAACTACTAATGTATTCATAATTAAGATTAAGATATGGTAGGCTTAAACAGCAGCCAAGTAAATTGTATGCTAGCAGAGATCGACATCTAGCTCTACGCAAAAAAAAATTCAACATCTAGCAGCACTGACATCGCATCGTTTAAGAAAAGCAGTAGCAACAGGCACTCAATCCCACCAAGAATTCCCTTTCCACCACTCAGTTCTTATCTTCTCCATACATCCACCCAGTGATCTGCCTCCATCTTCCTTCTCATGCGCCCAACAGCCACCACCCAACACCACCGGCAGTCGACCAGCACCAACGTTGCAACAGGAGAAAAAACTTCAACCCAGTAAGCATGACGTAAGACCACCTTGCACACACAGTCTCCATTCTCTATTTCAACATGCATCCCACCTGTGTCGCGACTTATATTCTCTGTCCCCCCATGCGTGTGTTATGCAGTTGTAATGAATGACAACACATTAAGAGCTAAAGTGATGAAGATTACAAATCTTATTTGCTCATACATTTTTTGTTTTGAAAGCTCCTAGTGCATATTAGATCTGTTCAAATGAGCGTCCCAGTATAATCATTAGAGAATAAGAGAGTAATATAAATTTGCACCAAAGCTTACTAACATAGCCATGGAAAACAACCATATATCAGCCGTTGCATCAAGAAAGAAGTATTGAACTGGCCATGAGACATGATAAAAATATGGAGGTTGTTAATAATATATTCAAATTATATTCCTCTATATATTCATTTTCCATCTCGTTTGAATATCACAGATTGAAGAGGCAACCCTACCTCAACTTAGAAAAGAACCTGACCACCTGATATTATCAAGCACACTTCTCAAGGAATCAGTCTCAGTCTGGTGCTTGAAGAATTCTTCATGTTTTTTTCTGGAAGTTAGTCTTTTCGCCCTTTTTTTGCCGAGTAGGATACTGAAGAATGTGGTTTTGATCCTTTTGTTGCTGCTTCAGAGGTGCTAGTGGTACTCCTTGAACCTTTTTTTTGTGGGAAGCTACTCCTTGACCTGATATGATTTCAGATTAAAGCAAGATGAGCTAGGAGCCTAAGATCTGACAGACACCTTCTTTCTACCACTCGACTAAGAATTCGGCATTTCTCTATAAATAATCAAAAGATATACATTAATCAACATCAATTGAACATAAACATCAACTGTGCTCAATTCGGAAGATGTATGAAAATAACTAAATTTACCTTGGCAAAGTACCATACATCAGATGGAGACTTGATCAGAGCAGGCCGTGGTTCCAAGCTTTCGGCTGTGGCCGGCGAGAGCAACGGTATGGGGGCAGGAACTTGAGGGACATGCAGAAACCTTGCGCACCCTCACCAAAGTCGCGCACTTGCTGCATATTGGAAACAACGTCGCTGCTGATGTTGTCCACAGTGACGAACCTCTTCCACCATGTAGATGGCGATGCCTCAGGGTGGACGTACTGAGCGGAATTTACAAATAAAGTTAAACCTCCATTTCAAAACACCCGATTCAGAACATTTTGCTTTCTTTATGAAGGTCGGGTTTCAAAATCCTCAACAATGATTGATTAAGTGTTATCATCCATTTTCTGCAATAAAAAAGTTAAACCTCACACTGTTAGTTTGTTGAAACTACATTGCAAATTGTGTGAAGGTGTAATTAGTAAAGCTTCAATCAAACAGTGAATCAAACAACATGTATTAATCTTGACATAAACTATCTATTGATTTGGAAAAGCTAATTATAAATGCACACGAGTGAGGCACTCTTGCTCAATTGATCTACCAGCTTCAGCCTCCTCCTCTGCTGCCATCTTCCATCCTTTAATCTCCTCTTTAACAGCTTTTACGTCGTCCATCATTAGTTCTCAACCTGAAGAATGCATCAAAAAAAGTTATGAGTTTCGCACATTACAGAACTATAAGGATGGCTTGACTGAATTAATCAAAAAAAAGTTATGTCTAGTGTTTTGACAAAGTTATGACTTTCTTACACAAAGAATTAAGAAGTGCATGATTTATTAACAAAGTAGCAACAACATGATTTATTAATCATAAATAGGAATTTTCAGGTTTCAATTTGATAGGGCACAATTAACAAATTAGCATTGTGCAGCACACTTTTAGAACTACAATGAAAGCTATTCAACGCCATTTCAACTGCTGTCTTCTAAGGATATTTCCCTTTTATGGATGTAGGAAATAACGGGCACACACTATTGGCTTTACTACGTTTCATTCACTCTGCTGAATTTTGGCTGTTGTGTCGTAGCATGGTTCAGTTTAGACTGAATTTTGGCTACTGTGCAGTAGCATGGTTTAGTTTAGACGCTTGACCAAAACAACTCCAAATCAATATTGAGTAGTTTGAACCACATACCTTGGCTACACAGGCGGACGTAATTCCAGCGAAGTCGGCAGTACGCAGAAATTCAGAATCGGCATGCCCACAACAACATAATACAAAATATATAATGCAGGCAAGATGCTGCTGCAGCTGAAGCGGGCAAGAGAAAATAACTCTTATGAATTAGTGAAGTAAACACATATCACTCAGCCATGCTAAACCATTCACAGAGAACAAACTCTTAGCTAGACTGATAAACTGAAGCAATCGGCCAATTATGACTAAACCAGTTTCAGTCACCAGCAACATATGGCTCTATTACATAGTGTTATCTGGTACTACAAGAGAAGTAATTGTAAGTTTAGCAAGTTTCTTTTGCGAGGATTGACGGGTCAAAAAAGTCGCTGAATATAACTGGCCAGACATCCACTAAGTTGGTTCAACACAAATCGATACACTTTGGTGGCTCAAAATCATGCTTATCTGCAGACAAAAACCAGCATGTGTAGCATACTTTCGACCTGCACTCCAGAACCAAATATTCATGCTCACCCAATCAGATTCAATCCAGATCAAGATGCATATGGTTCTACTCCATACTATTATCTCGTACAAGAGCGAGGTAATTATGAGTTTAGCTTAGCAAGGTTCTTTGCGAGGATTGAAAAGTCAACAAGGCTCCTGAATATAATTCGCTAGACATTCCTTCACTTAACCAAGTAAGTTTGTTTAACACAAATCGATCTAGTAGACGTGCTCATGGCGGTTAAAAATTATGCTTATTCTGCAGACAAAAGCAAGCTTGTGTGGCATATTTTTTACCTGGATTGTAGAACCGAATAATTCATGCTCATCCAATCAGATTCAATTGAGAATTCGAGATCAAGATGCACAGGGCCTATCTATACGATCCACGGCAACTAAAATCGTCTCATCCTTGGCGACGAATAATTAGGAAGGATCAAGGACCGTACGGGAGCACGAGCAACCACAGTAGCCACTCACGGGCTCGCCAGCAAGGCAGGGGACAGAAAAATAACTGAAACAGGGGTTAAGGGGATAGCTAAAAAATAAGGCCTGAACAATGTCGGCTTATTGATATTGATATAATATAATCGTTGAGAAAACAGCAAAGTACATATATACCACAGTACAAAATTAAGTATTGTCACTTATTTCAGGCAGGCTAAACTAAAGTCGCCATTAATTCTTGCAAATCTGCTTGGACTGAAAATCCTGGAACAGCAGAACTGTTATTTGACGATATCTTCATAATCATTATGCTGACTTGCACAAACTTAATACCTTTGGAAAGCTATCAACAGCCTCTAAAACTTTCACCACATAAAACTACAAAGCTATTTCATAACTGAAGAAAGAACAGAGTCGCATACAGAGCCAGGGGACAGAATTATATGTAAAACATGGTATTCCATCCAGTGAATATCAAGGAGATACATACCTCTGGTCTAGCCGAGGCAGGCTACAATGGACAGCTGGACGGATGTTCTTGTTCCTCCGGCGAACTCGGCGGCGACATTGGACGTTTCGTTGAAAATTACAATTTGGACGGGCTTTGGTGGAGCTTATGGTACAACAACGCAACCTGAAGGAGATTCTGGCCGAGGACCCCTCCTTCTTATAGCAGGCGACTGAAATCCGGGTCGGGCACTCCATTGCTTGGTGTTGGACAAGGACACGACCTCCAATTGTCCATCCAAATCACGGGAGAAAAACGTCGGAGATTGAGAAGGATACGCCGGAGGAGGCCGGAGAGGACTGGCGGCGGCGGACAGCCACCAGCGCCAGTGCCTCTGCCTCCCCGTACCCAGCTGCACCACCTCCTCGGTCTCCATCTCCGTCGCCGGCCCCGCCAGCCGCTACGACTTCGAGCCACTGCTCGCCTACCTCTCCGGCCCCTCCTCCGTCTCCACGCTCACCTTGCCGTCTCCTCCGCCCTCTGTGCCAGCCCCCGAGCGCCGCCTCGCCGCATCCTACTCCGCCGTACCGTCGCACCTCGTACGAGTGGCACACTCTGCTCTGAGGCCTCGCCGCCAGTGACGCATCCCTGCCGCTCACCTTCGCGCTGCTCCCTTTCCTCCAGCGCCACCGCCTCTGCTTCCCGCTCGACCTGCTCCTCTCCTCGCTCATCCACTCGCTCTCCGTCTCCGGGCGCCTGCTCCCGTACTCGTTGATGCTCTCCTTCCCGCCCTCCCCGCTCCTGCTCCACCCCTCAACTTCTCCTGCTCCGCCGCGGCTGGAAAGGAAAGGGAGTGTGTGGATAAGATGAAATAGAGGAGGAATCACGGCTTGAATTCTTACAAATACAGGGTGTTTTTTGTAAAATAACGAAAATTTTTCCACATCCACTTAAAGACGGACTGCGGGTTCAATTACTAAAACATATAGGGACCTTTTTGCAAAAAGGCCGATGACGGACGACCAGAAGCGATCGCTGGTTTATTAGTATATACTAGTACAAATGCCCGTGCGTTGAAACGGGCAAAAAATATCAAAAAACCTATTCCGGCGTGCTAGTACGCGCCACTTTTTGTATCCAACTCTAACAAACATAACAAATGGCAGAAGATAACATTACACATAAATCTACTCCAATGGCCACGCCATTGCTCTGATTGGAGTTTGCCATGAATGCAACATGGAAAATTGGTGTGAATTCAAACTTAGTGATAATTGTTAGATGTCTCACATTTCGCAAAACCAGCTCCACGTGTCACTTCTTATATAAAACTCTTACAAACATCACAAAATAATGTAACCCTCACCTCCAGTGACAATGTGAAAGTAATGTTATTGTACCAAATCCTTCCAGAATTCAACTAAAGGAACATTACAAATAGCTATATTCAAGAATGGAGGAAAATATTGATCGAAGTATGAAGGAAACCTTTGTCAAACTTGGGAGATATGTTTGCTTAAAAATAGATAATGGCCACCATCATTCGGATATAAATTTTAGTAGCAACATACATTTTACTTTACATATCATGTAGCCAGCAATGTGTTTGATATTCAGTTAGGATATTGTTTAATAATACCTGCAGGTGTAAGAGAACATAAAAACAGTGTGAGCTTAAGTTGGGTTTAACCCACCTTACCAACATAATTATTTCTATCTTTATTAGGTGGACCATGGACTTTAGAGTCATTTAAATCTAGGGGTGAACCACCTTGGGCATGCCGTTGACCTAAAAGACAGATGATTTGATATCTTGACACACATCTACAACCGTGAATGAGGTGCAATACTCCACCACCGAAATGAAATCAAAAGATAAAATTAGCAAAGCTAGAGGATTAGCATATATCTCCAGTGTCAAGAATAATTCTGCAAAGCAAAAGAAAAGTAGATCATGCTATTAACATACATAGCTTGATGCCACATAAATTAACATGTTTAACCCTCACACACCCTGATCTTGACTGTATTTTGTTGCTGCATAAATATGAACAGAATGAATCAAACAAATCAAATAATCCTAAAGAATTAAGAGCCAACAATAGGCACACGATCGTCGTGCTGACATAACGACCATTTTAGTACCAAATATATTCAGTGGGAAACTTTTGACTTCATAGAGAATGGAATGGGCATGTGCGGGGGTCTTCTCATACAGCTGATACCTTCTTGCCTTCTCATTTGGGACCTGAAAAGAAACAAGAAAAAAAATTGTGGCATTAAAATTATTTACAATGTCAACTAAAAATATAGACTTCCCCATGACTCCTTACCAGAGAGTAGATGCTCCAAATGTATTAAGAACTTATTGTCCAACATTACAGTGATATAAGCAAAATCCAGGAAATTACTAAAGATTTTTTACTCTTCTTGGAAATCAGATAAGCTTGTTTGGATGTAGCAGAACTTATGTCCAACATTACAGTGATATAGACATGTTATCAAAGTAATGCTACTGACACGCCCATGCGTGCGGCAATGGATATAAGCTGAGGCAATATATATGCTCATAGAGAGAGAATCCTTGAAAGGGTTGTTCTACAGTCTAAAAATATCATTAGTTCTCTCATGTATCTAAAAATATATAAAACAAATAATGGAGGTTTCATCCAGATTTCAATTCTTACCATTGGAAGTAGCTTAGCTTTCACCCCAGACATTCTGTCATATGATAACCTATCCAAGAAAAATCAAAACTTTCTTCAACCTACTTTTCGTAAAGAAGAGTGAAATTTTACAGCAAAAGTTCCACAAGCACATACATGGCACTTATATTTGCATATTCACAGAAATAGAGAATGATATAAAGAGGAATATTTTAGGCTGACAGTCCGACACTATGTCCGATGCGGTTCAGATGCATGTATTTCTATGGCTAGATATGCATATAATTTTACATATACACTGGGAACGTGCATCTGCCCTGCTACCAAAGTGACCATTCTACGTTCCCTATGAAAGTTGTGCTTCTGCCAGGCATTTGTGGGAACATATGACATGCATAATGCATGATAAATGAAGCAAAACAAGAGGACTGGAGATTAAAGTGAGAATGATTCCTATATTTTCATAAGTTTCTAAATTGCTCCCAATCCCACAAAAATAAAATAGGAGATACTCCTTTCTCTCTGTAATACCTTGATGTAGAATGTTACTAACCACTTGCTGATTTTTGAAATAGGTATACAACTACTGGCTTCAATGTTTTCCATCGACTCCGCATATATACACATCGGTAAACTGTACATTGGTACGCACTGCAAGCGCAACACATTTGATGTGGAACTGAAACTACACACTTCAGAGAAGAAGATTAAGAATAGCACAGAACCACATGACGTGAGACATTCATGAGTTCCGCTTCAGCAACAATCATGCCTCCCATGACTGCCTCTTACCAGGTTAGCTTCAGTACGTACCTCAAGCGGAGAACTGGCAGATTGAGTTACGGCAAAGTGTGGAGCATCGGGCGGACGGCGGGCGAAATCAGCTGAGGCGACATTGAACAGCAACGTCGAGCACGGAACTTGCGATGACATTGACCCGAGCTTGCATGGAGAGTTGCGGCTCCTCCTTCCGCTTCCCACGTGGTGCCCAATGCCGCCGGTAGGACCTTGTGCACGGAAAGCCAACGGCACACAGTCGACATTAGATCAGAACAGCGGAGAGAGGACCCGGTCCGGTGGAAACAACACTGGCCATGGTTTTCCAAAGGCATGTACTGCAACATAATCATGGGCACTCATCACTTCTGAATCCATATACTGCTGCAACAGTTTTTATCTGCAGCCAAGACAGATTCACTGCTTGCTTATCATGGAAATTCTCAGAACAACAACTACGCTGACAGGCACGATGACACCAGCCCCTTCACCAACCACGGAAAGACAATCGTCTTCTTCCGCATGGGTTGTATGACGGCTGGCTGCTGCGGGCGCTCGACCTGTCGTCCATGATGCGGAGTTTGCACCACTCGAGGGATTTGAGTTTGCGAGCACCACAACGCTCGCGAGCCAGAGACCGGCCACCACATCAGCTAGCCGCCGGCCGTCGTTCAATTAGCAATGGAGGGACCATGAAGCAAGACACTAATCCACAGAACCGCACAAGGAGCGGAAAAATCGAATCTTTGGGCCGCCTACCAATTAAGGAACAAGAGCAGTGGCCAAACCCGAGGAGACGCTCACCTGGGCGAGAACCGCCGCGAAGGACATCTCCCCAGCGGCAGCGCGAGGTCCTGCACGTCGTCACCGTCGCCCTTGCCGTTGGCTTCACCGCCCTCTCCTCTCCGAGCGGACAACGGGCGCCGGCGCCGGCGCCGCCGCAGGTGAATCCACTTGTGCGGCCGGGAGCGCCAGGAGGCCGAACCGGTAGAGGACGCGGAGGAGGAGGCCCTGTCGTCCTCCGAGGAGTCGCTAGCGATGTGGGCGGCCCCATCCATCAAAAGGGGGCCTGATGGAGTTCAAGCCCCGCCGCCTGACCTCCTCCCGTGCCTCGTAGATCGCCTCCACGCCGTCCCCGGAACAGGATCTGGCCCCTGCCTCGCCTCCCCGACCGGATCTGGCCGGAGATCGCCGCCGCCGCGCCCGGCGTCATCTGCATAGCGGCTCCATCTCGCTCGGACTCAGGAGGAAAGAGATAGTGATGGACTGCGGGCTGATTATGTAAAATGTGAGGTGTTTTTATGTAAAACGTGCTGAGCGAAACGTTGTTCACTTAATCGTGGACTGCGGGTTGATTACCCAAAAGTACAGGGACTGTTTTGCAAAAGTACTAACGACGGACGACCAGAAGCAATCGCTGGTTTATTAGTAGGTAGAGAAAAAAAGTAAACACACACACACACACACACACACACACACACTCATATATATATATATATATATATAGGGCTGGGCTATTCTGTTACTAGTAACAGAATATTATTTTGTTACCATCGCCTCCTTATAGTGCCCGATCTGTAGTATCCGCGCTCCCACCTTCTTCCCGGCAGGTTCCCGGCGGTGCCCCGCCCCCACCTTCTTCTCGGCGTCGCCCCGCCCCCCACCTTCTTCCCGGCGCCGCCCCGCCCCCACCTTCTTCCTGGCGTCGCCCCGCCCCCACCTTCTTCCCGGTG
>NC_041393.1:277641826-277648311 GCF_002162155.2 Triticum dicoccoides | reverse complement strand
CACCTCCTAATCGACAGCTGCCCCTCCTCCGCCTGGCCAAGCGCCACCGCGCCACCGACCTGCTCACCGGCGAGGCCCTCCTCCCCCACTGCCGCCATGGCCATTCGTGCCCCTCCCCTCCCCCTCTCTCTTCCCGATGACGACGACCTCCACAGCTAGGCCGGCTGCTCGTCGATGGCCAGATCCGAGACACACTCTGATTCTTCACCGACCCACCTCCTACCTCCTCTTGGCCTCACGATCCCCGTCGCCCTCCTAGTCGCAGCATCCAACCAATTCCGACAAGGCCTCTGACAGTCGGACGCGGTGACCTTGAACTGCCAAGCATCCTCACTTGAACGGCTATGGCCTCTTCTAACATGTGCACTCTGCTGCTCTCCTCTGCTTTCTCTCTCGCACGGGTGCTGCTTTGCTCCTCTCAAATCTCACTTCTACTGCTGTTGCTCCTCTCGAATCTCACTCCCGCTGCTGCTCTACACTTGTAATTGCTGATGCTACTTCATCTCTACCTGAGAAAGATCATCGTGGTGATGGTGTTTCGATTCCCTTTACCTTTACCAGTACTAATTGGTCATTGGCATCAGGGAAGAGGGCTTCCCCACGCCAGTACATGCTTTTTACTGTGTGCTTTTTGTTATAGCAAAAGCTGAACGGGTGGCAAGACGAACATAGTTGTTATTAAATGCTAAACTGGTGCCTGGGAATTGAGGCAATTGATGCACTGGTTTATGCTTTGCTCATTCCATTGTTTCATGTCTGATGTTGTTGATTGAGAAGTGTGTGAAATTTTTTGACTGCATTTTCCTTTGTAGGGAGGACAAAATCCACTATAAAAGAATTCTGAATTATTGTCTGTTAAGCACTACATAAAGATTATGCATCTTGAAAATGGCTAGTCATTATCATGCACCTTAGCAAAGAATAGTAGACGATATGACATGTAAAAAGGATGCGTTGAAGTGGTTGGTGCTGCTCTCTTGAAAGATGATTGATGGCTACCTCCTCCGGCTGGTGGGGCTCTATCGCTGCAGCGCCCCGGCTATTCACAACCGCCACCCTAGGTCGTTCAGCAACACAACGCTAAGCCGTTCAATGCTGCAGCTCGGGAGGTGCCCGCTTTTCCCCACCCCCCCCTCGTACGTTCATCTTCTTCTCTTGGATATATTCAGTTCAACATCTCGTGATTCTTCAGGTCACACTACTAGAAAAAGGCTATAGCTAATATGGACATTAATAGCGCACCACGTATGTGGTGCGCCACTGCTATATAGAAGTGGCACACCATATATAGGTACGCCATTAATGGCCATATCACTAATGGCGCACCACACCCACGGTGCGCCACTACTAACAATTTTTTTAATTTTTTTTCAAAACTAGTAATGGTGCACCAGGGGATAGCGCGCCATTACTAGTTTTAACTAGTAATGGCGCACTACACCCTCTATGCGCCATTACTAACATTTTTTTACTTTTTTTAAAACTAGTAATGGCGCTGAGGGAGTCCTGGATTAGGGGGTATCCGGACAGCCGGACGGTATACATCGTCCGGACTATTGAAGCATGAAGATACAAGACTCAAGACTTAGGCCCGTGTCCGAATGGGACTCTCCTTTGCGTGGAAGGCATGCTTGGCGATCCGGATATTGTGTTTCCTTCCTTGTAACCGACTCCATGTAAACCCTAGCTCTCTCCGGTGTCTATATAAACCGGAGAGGTTGGTCCTTAGAAGACCGATCACAATTACAATCATACCATGATAGGCTAGCTCTTAGGGTTTAGCCTCTAGGATCTCGTGGTAGATCTACTCTTGTACTACTCATATCTTCAATATTAATCAAGCAGGAAGTAGGATTTTACCTCCATCGAGAGGGCCCGAACCTGGGTAAACATTGTGTCCCTCGCTTCCTGTTACCATCAGCCTAGACGCACAGATCGGGACGCCCTACCTGAGATCCGCCGGTTTTGACACTGACATTGGTGCTTTCATTGAGAGTTCCTCTGTGTCGTCGCTGCAGGGCTTGATGGCGCCTTCGATCATCAACAACACGGTCCAGGGGGAGACTTTTCTCCCCGGACAGATCTTCATGTTCGGCGGCTTCGCACTGCGGGCCAATTCGCTTGGCCATCTAGAGCAGATCGATAGCTACGCCCCCGGGCACCAGGTCAGCTTCGGAAACTTGAACTACACAACAGATATTCGCGGAGACTTGATCTTCGAAGGATTTAGGCCTGCGCCAGGAGCACCGAACAGTTATGACGAGCACGACTTAGACCTGCTATCGGACGAAGCTCGGGTTATCACCCCCGCAGCGGCGCCGGACCTAAATCTGGAGCAGGCTGCGTCGCCTGAGGACGGAGGGATGGACCCTGCCCCACAGGCCGCACACTCATTGGCGGTAGAGCCGAACACAGGTCTCACCTCTGTGGTGGCCTGTGACTTCGGACCCCCGGATTCGCATCCGGATGTTGGTTCCTGTCCGCGCGCTCCCGAGCCAGTCGAGCCAGGTTGGACTCCGGTAATGGAGTTCACCGCTGCGGATATCTTCCAGCACTCGCCCTTTGGCGACATGCTGAATTCATTAAAAACTCTCTCTTTGACAGAAAATTCTGGGCCAAACTATCTCCGGCTCGAGTGGGAAGCAGGTGATGAAGAAATTCGTTACCCACCCACCACCCACTTCATAGCCACGGTCGATGATTTAACCGACGTGCTTGCCGTCGACTCCGAAGGCATCGACGATATGGACGACGATGCAGGAGAAGATTCAGAATCTATGGGGTTCCGGACTTCCGCCTTGTCACACAACATATACATGGTGGATACGCCCAAGGAGGACGACAGTGACAATCCGGAAGATAAAACCCCCGGGCAAAAGCCAAAGCAACGGCGCAGACGCTGTTCCAAGTCCACCAACAGTAAACATAGCAGCAAGAGCGCCAGAAGGATCGATACTGTGGTCAACCCTGAAGGCTACAACGACCATACAGAACCAGCGGTGGAGCAGGACGAGCCAGGTCACGTCGAACACAGTTCGGAGCAGACGCCCGATGACAATGATCCCGAGGGACGAGTTCATCAGACCGCCCTAGGACAAGAACACAGTCCGGACGATGATGCATTCATCATTCCGGAAGAATGCATGGAACGAGATAACCTCCACAGAAAGCTTATGGCCACAGCGAGAAGTATAAAGAAGCAGAAGCAATGGCTCAAAGCCGCACAGGAGTCGCTCAACCGCAGATGGAATAAAGTGCTAGACACTGAAGAAAGATATGGCAACGATCGCCATACAAAGAGCTATGCAAAACGCAAGCTACTGCCAGAATTCGACGACGAGGCCGTTCCACCAAAGACTAATACGACCAGGAGGCCCAACGTACCGCTCCACAACCGCAATGGAACAACCACCGACACCGCACATGATCTACGTGAGCACCCGGATAAGAAGGCTGGCGCAGCTAGGCCCATCTACGGATCTAAAGGACACACCCCGGTGAGGGACTATGGTCACCAAAACAATTATGCTAATCAAATACCAGTTCGGAATAAACACCGGACACAACAACAGCCGATGGCATGCCACAACACGTCCAGATACAGAGGGGCTGCTCACCCCCTGTGCTTTACTGAAGAAGTACTGGACCATGAATTTCCACAGGGCTTTAAACCTGTGAACATAGAGGCATACGGCGGAACGACAGACCCAGGGGTCTGGATCGAGGACTTTATCGCCATCAAATACATATGGCTCGTGGGGATGACCTCCACGCCATCAAATACCTTCCCCTCAAACTAAAAGGACCAGCTCTTCACTGGTTGAAAAGCCTCCCCGAAAATTCAATTGGGAGTTGGGAGGAACTCGAAGACGCTTTCAGGGCCAATTTTCAAGGGACTTATGTCCGGCCTCCTGATGGTGACGATTTAAGTCACATAATCCAACAGCCCCGAGAGTCCGCCCGCAAGCTTTGGAACAGATTCCTCACTAAGAAGAATCAAATTGTCGATTGTCCGGACGCCGAAGCCTTAGCGGCATTCAAACATAGCATCCGCGACGAGTGGCTCGCCAGACACCTCGGCCAAGAAAAGCCAAGGACAATGGCAGCCCTAACAAGCCTTATGACCCGCTTTTGCGCGGGTGAAGATAGCTGGCTAGCCCGTAAAGGCACCAGCGACCCCAGCACATCCGAAATAAGGGATGACAACGGGAAGCCACGACGTAATAAAAACAAACGCCAAAACAAGGAAGAGAGCCCGGATAACACAACGGTTAATGGTGGATTCAGGCGCTCTCGACCTGATCAGCAAAAGAAGCCATTTAAAGGCAGTAAAGAGGGACCGTCCAGTCTGAATAGAGTCCTAGACAGACTGTGCCAAATTCATGGCACCCCTCACAAACCTGCGAACCACACGCACAGAGAGTGTTGGGTCTTCAAGCAGGCCGACAAATTAAATGCCGAACACAAGGGAAGGGATACACCAAGTGAAGACGAGGATGAACCTCGCCAGCCGAACACTGGGGGACAGAAAAAATTCCAGCCAGAGGTTAAAACAGTGAACATGATCCACGCGACTCGCACATCCATGAGAAGGCACGAACGTGCGCATAGAGACGCGCGCGATACAGGGCCCATCGTACCCACACCTAACTACAGGATGTCTTATCCGATCACTTTCGATCACTTGGATGGCCGAACTAGTATTCGGCGCGGAGGATCAAAGGCCTTGGTGCTTGACCCAATAATCGACGGATACCGTCTCACCCGTGTCGTCATGGACGGCGGCAGTAGTCTCAATTTAATATACTAGGACACTGTCCGCAGGATGGGGATAAACCCATCCAAAATTAGCCAAAGCAACACCGCCTTTGAAGGGGTGATACCAGGCGTTGAAGCCTATGGCAGGGGCTCCGTCGTACAGGAGGTAACATTTGGCTCCCCAGGCAATTCCAGAAGCGAAGAACTACTCTTCACCATCGCACCCTTCCAAAGCGGCTATCATGCATTGCTTGGAAGAACGACCTTCGCCCGCTTCAACGCATTACCGCACTATGGCTACCTTATACTCAAGATGCCCGGTCCACGTGGCGTCATCACCATTAACGGAATAACAGAGCACTCTTCAAGCACAGAGGAACACGCGACGGCCCTAGCGGCCGGACTATAAGCGACCTCCAATATCAAAAAACATGACTGGTCATTAAGACCACAGACACAGTTAGACGAGTCCGGTAGCCCAGATAAAGTCGAACCAGGGCACCGTATATGTAATCCCATAGCGCACACTAGGGGCTATAAATATTTAATAAAGCCCAACGCTTGGCTCAACCTTATCGGCAGGCCAACATCTTACACTTTTACTATCCATCGCATACTTACGTTGTACTCTCCTATGAGTTTTCTTTTTCCACATACAACGATCGCGCGATACCCTTCCAGGATACTGCACAATAGAGACAAAGGCGCAGACGTGCAGTAGGGCCCCGTTCAACAGGTTTCTTTTTAGATTAAGCCCCTGTGTAAACCTTTTCTATTGCCTCTTGTTGTTTAACCATCCCATGGGTTCCATACCCACAGAGGATACTACCGTTATTGGCATTTCGCCACGACAGATTAACGCACGTACCTGGAAATAGAGGGTTTATAATGAATGGGCATTCTTGAGCCCATCGTCTGTTATAATGTCCGAATACCTTTGGGAGTGTTCGGCGTCACGAGTTTGGCCTTATATGCATCAGCTTTGAATCATGTCTTTGGTCAAATGTTGGGTTTGCCCGGCTCCTGGGTTTGTCGCCTTACATTCCGTTATTATCGGCTAAGGTGGCCAAAGGAGAACTACTGCGATTGTGCCCTGGTTATTCCGGACGAGCACCTCAGTAGAGAAAGCCAAAAACTGACTGTCATGATACAGCAAGAGACTGATCAACCACTCGAAGACTCATCGGAATCTTTAGGATTCCTCCGCATTAACAAAGGGCCATTTCCTGGTGATGTACATACGCGCCCGTATTCGGATGCACGCGAAGGTACCAGGGGCTACATAGTAGCCCCAACGTTAGACTCCCATGGCTAAGCGAAAGTGTTACAGCTATATAGTCCGGTTGCCTAGTTTGACGTGCGATCACCTCCTTAATGGACCAAGACGTTAGATCAAGTGTGATTAAGCATATTTTTTGCGAACACCCCCGCATTGTATGCGGGCTGAAGCCAACGATGGCTAACTTTTGGATTACATATATACATATATATATATATATATATATATATATAGGGTGGGTCTATTATGATAACACCCTCTAGAGTCTTATTCTGCACACCAAATGCTTATTCTGCTAACACCTACCGAACCGCGCACTCACCCGATCAAACCCCACCCACGCAACCCCCACCTCCCACCTTCTTCCTCCTGTGACCACCCAACCACCCCGAACACCCCCACCGCCCATCGCCCACCCCCGACCCGCCCCACCTCCCTCCACCTTCCA
>NC_041393.1:277638322-277641405 GCF_002162155.2 Triticum dicoccoides | reverse complement strand
AACTGCCACATCCCCGCCGCAGCCTTCCTCCCCCACGCCGGCGAGACGTGCTGGTCCTCGCGCCCCTGGGACACCTTCCAGCACGAGCCGCCGCTGGATCCAGGCTGCGGTCTCCTCCCACCTCTGGATCCAGGCCATGGCGACGCCCCATCCCCCAGCCTTCTTCGCCGTCGGCGTGCCCATCTCGCGGCCTTCCCCACCACCTCCCTCCCTGCTCCACCCTCCCTCGGCCCACCATCTACTTGCCCCGATCCACACCGCCCAAACCCCGACGACTCCACCAACAGCATGCGCGGACCTCCCTCCCACTACCGCCCCTCCTCTCCAGTGGCCGGCGTCCCGAGCGCCGGCGCGCGACCCATCTCCCCAATCCCCGGATCAGCTACGGGGATCCAGCGCTACCACCGGCGAACTCGCCGGATCCGGCCTCCCTGATGGCCGTGGAGTACGAAGACGACCGGATCCCCCTCCCTGATGGCTGGTGGCGCTGTGCTCCGGCCGGCTCCTCCGACGAGCTTGCAGACGACGGGCGAGGAGATCCGGCGGTCTCCGGCCTCACCTCCTCCTCCCGTGGCCATCTCCACTATTCTGCTCTTTCTCTGACCGCCTCGCCACACTTGTGCCGTTGGCCTCCGGTTGCTGTACTTGGTTGTCGTGCCAGTGCAGCTCGCCGGGGATACATGGTGCAGTGCAGATCCACCATCCAGCCGGAGCTCCTTTCATCTCCCCTCCCCACAGCCCCACCTCCTCCTCCCGGACACCCGATTCTCCTATGAACACCATCTCGCCCTCCTGCTCCTCCATACACCACATTCCGCCTACAATCGATTCGAGGGAGGCCCGAGGAGGAGTGTCAAGGCCTCATTTTTCCTATTTAGCTCAGCCACCAACGAGCTACTCCTCCCCCACGCCATGCTTGAGTGCAGTTCGCCACGGGCACGCCCATACAAGGCATGTGGCGTCGCAGTGCCGAGCAAGTGTGGATGTACATCAGTACATTACTATGCAGTCTACTGCAAACCGGCTGGATTTTTGTTGAGTTCTTTCTGCTATGTTGATGAATCCTTTTATGTGATGAATACTTGGACAGGTTGCTACAGCTCAGTTCTTCTTTGCATTTTTCAGATTTTGGATGTGTGTGGTATCACTGCAGTACACTTCCAGCGCTGCAGCAAAACAGTAGCGGGCATGGAAGTTGGTGGCAGCATACAGTTTGGCTGGGCATGGCCGCATGGGTTGCAGTTCCCTGTGACGACAAGGAGGGTCACCTCTCGCTATAATGTAGTTTGTTTATTTATGTGTGACTAAATTCTGTTTTATGTATGCAGTGCGTTTCAATTGTTGAGAAAATTGTGAAAATCGCTGGAGGAAAAACAGGGCATTGCCTGATGCAGTTCGGCCGGGAGACCTTTGCGGCTCAAAACAAAATGTTTGAAAAACTAGAAAAGAGTAATGCGATTCATCGTTCGATAAAAAAAATGTTGCCATACACTTGCCCTTGTCTCTGTGATCCACTCGTTCATTAAAAAAGTAAAAAACAACAACAAAAGCTCGTTTGATAAAAATAACGTCCGACAAAACAAATTATGCAGCTCGCTTGCCCATCCGATGCGGTGCGGTTTTCATTCAGAAGCAGTGCGGTCGGCCTATGATGTTGTTCATCCCGTAAGTGCAAAATAATTGTTACGGAAGCGAAAAAAAGTAATGCGGTTCACTTCTTGATAGTGTTATGGTTCATTTACACCCGATGTGAAGTGCACTCTACTTTCTCATTCTTGAAAAAAATATGTTTGAATAAAAAAACCATGCAGTTCTCTTACCCGTTTGATGTAGTGCGTTTTTTGTCCGATGCAGTGCGGTTTTCAGTCGGATGAAGTGCCCACGTTGATTTGGGTGTCGCAAAAAACAGAGTGTCCGCATTTCGGTAAATTCGAAACTCCTCTTAAACCGTAATGAATTAGAGAGAGTGTTCTACATGAAAAAGTTGCGTCTCATTGATATCTTTCCAACGGCGTATGATTTGAATTATTCCGACCAGCCGTTTGTAAAAATTTCGCGAAAAAACAGCCGCTGCCTCTCGAAGTCAGCCGCACGATTTTCAGAATTAACTAAAAATTGTAAGGAATCTCAAAACCATTTCAACATATGAAAGTTGCGCCTTGTCCGTGGATTTCCAACAGCGTATCATATGTCTCGTTTTGACAAACGGTTAGAAAACTGGAGCAAAAACAGTACCGAAAATTTCAAAAAATTTGAAAAACAGAGTTCCGCGATTTAGTAAATTTGAAACTGCTCTTAAACCGTAACGAATTAGAGAAAGATTTATATATGAAAAAGATGCGCCTCGACGATATCTATCCAACGGCGTATCATTTGCTTCGTTACGACAAACGGTTTAGAAAAAAACGTGAAAAAACGCTCGCTGCCACTCGTCATCCGCCGCACTATTTTCAAAACTGCTCTTAAACCGTGTGAAATCTCGAAAAGTGTTCAACATGTCGAAGTTGCGCCTAATCCATAGCTTTTCAATGGTATATTACATGCCTCATTCCGATAAACGGTTAAAAAATTAGAGCGAAAAACAGTACCGAAAAAATAACGCGTACAGTTTTTCCGACGAGAAGTTCACTAGTCTCTATTGCAGTGCTCGTTGTCAAAATGATGCAGTGCACTTCTGTTGAGCGTGCAGTGCCGAAGTGGTGTGCAGAATAGTTATTCTGCTAATATTAGCAGAATAGTACTTCTGTATATATATATATATATATATAATATATATATATATAATATATATATATATATATATATATATATATATATATATATATATATATATATATATATATAGGGCTGGACTATTTTGTTACTAGTAACAGAATAATATTCTGTTACCCTCGCCCCTATAAGGCGCGACGCGTGACACAATCTGACGAATCCAGCCCACCAGCCCGAACCGGTACCGACCGCAAAACACACACACACACACAACCCACCCACCTCCCTCTCGATCCCCACTCCTCTTCCACTGCGCCACCTCCTTTCCTCCACTTGCCGGCGACTGACCGCCTCCACCTCCCGCCGCAAGG
>NC_041393.1:277633398-277638097 GCF_002162155.2 Triticum dicoccoides | reverse complement strand
TGCCCCGATGGCCGCGCCCACCTCCCACCGCGACGACCGCCCACAACCTCCTGCCGTGGCTGGGCCCCTCCCCAGATCCTGCCACAGCCCCAAAACCCAACTGGCGCCGCCGCTGTCGTCCTGCACTGGATCAACCCGCCGCTATCGCTCCGCTATCGTGTACATGCAGTTCAACGCCTCAACCCCATTCCGTTCAATGTCTTGCCGACCGCCGGCTCCTTCATGCATGGACGCCTAGCTCCTGCACTAAAACCACCGTAGCCTAGGAATTCACCCACCCCAACCCACTGGCCCGGCTACGAATGCCCCGCGCTCCCTCCGGTGACCAGCCCCGCGACGCCCCTCCGACGACCGGAGACCTGCCACGCGCCCCACACTCCAGCTGCGGCCAACTCCCTCCTGTGCTGCTCGGTTACTCTGACCTTTCAAGCAGCCTCGCTCGCCGTACATGATTTTTGTGTGTGTTATTTGCTCATTCCCATTGTGCGTGTGCACTGCTTGAAGGAACGCATGGCAGAGGGCAGTTTTTTTTGTGCTTGTTGTTTGCAGGTCTTCTGAGGATTAAATAAAAAGCTTGCTCAAAGGAAGCATTTCCCATCAGTGAAGGCTCATTTCCTACTCAAATACTCGCAGGTTATATCCCAAATATATCTTTTGTGATGCGTTGGTTGGGATCCCTTTTGGTACATTCGTGCTACGCTCATGTTCATCTATGACAATGCTCATTTGTATCTTAGATCCCTCCTGATGTCTTGCTTCTCATATGTTCCCCTAGTGACTCCAGTATTGATGTCATGTGACCTCATCCTTGTAGGCACTCGAGTCCTACGTGAAGTTTGATTCAGACTTCATTGCTATTAGAACGAAGGCGTGTGAGGTGTTGCACAGGGAGGATAATCTAAGTGAAATTGTGCAGGTATTTTTTTTTTGCTTTTCTGATCTAGATGGTAATATAGAGAGTAGTCAAACTTAAACATGTTTGACTTAGTTCCTTACTTGATTTCCTTGGGTTAAGGATAAATTTGCACTGCTTGTTTCATGTCTGCTGTTGTTGATTGAGAACTGTGGAAAAATTTGACTGCATCTTCCTTTGTAGGGAGAAGGACACAATCAGGCACTGTAAAAGAATTCTGAATTATTATCTGTTAAACACTGCACAAGATTCTGCATCCGGGAAATGGCTAGTCATTATCATGCACCTTAGGAAGGAAATAGTAGACGGTATGGCATGTAAAAAAGATGCGTTGAAGTGGTTGGTGCTGCTCTCCTGAAAGATGATTGATGGCTGCCTCCTCCCGCTGGTGGGGCTCTATCGCTGCAGCGCCCCGGCTGTTCATAGCCGCCACCCTGGGTCGTTCAGCAACACAACGCTAAGCCGTTCGACGCTGCAGCTCAGGAGGTGCCCGCTCCCCCCCTCCCGTACGTTCATCTCCTTCTCTTGTGTATATTTAGTTCAACATCTTGTGATTCTTCAGGTCACCTTAGTCGGCATTTTCAGCTCATCTTGCAAGTGATGGAGCTCCCCTTCGGTTCATCTTGCAGGTGTGTTTTTGGGCAGTACAAAAACATCGCTATAGTTAGTACAGATGTGGCACCTTGCGGAGTACTAAAAAGACCAACTGATTAGGATTACTATAATGCACTAATAATAAACTTTGAGTCCTTCAGGATCCTCTAGTTCTGGATGTCCACCGCCATCCCCGTCAACCCCTATTTCTTCACTGTAAGGAGGCTCTCTGCTCGTCACTCGGTTGTCCTCTATTTGTTCTAATTTCTGAAGAAATTGCATAGTTTGATGATGGCTGTGGAGGATTACATCTATGTGCTTTGATTGATTTAGTTTCCGAATCTTGACTTGCTAAAAAGAACCTACTCTGTTTTCAATCAATTGATGGAGTGCAGGAAATCCAAAACTGTCTTACTATTTACTCCATCATATCAGCTATTTATTGCTAATAAGTTGAGCTATTTTATCAAAATAGGGGGCTATAAGATGTTGACTGTCATTGCCCTTCCAAAGATGTCGTTGGTGTCGAACCATTCACTGTGAGTTTCAGTCCATAGGTTGCTCGTGATCCTCACTCCTTCAGCTCCACTTCGTCGGCGCCGTCAGTCCACAGAAGTAGGGGCGGCGTGCCCGTCAACAAACAAGAACAGAAGGTATGTGCTTAGAAAACATGAAATCATATACACATTTGGGCAACAGAAGTTGTAGCTTCTTTCAAAGATCAAAATGAAAGATATTCAGTTCAACTTGTTCTAGCAAACTAGCATGTTGATGTTGTATGTGCATGGTGGAGGCCTCCTTCCTGTTGTTATTTGCTCCATATTGAGAATTGTTTTGTAAAAGTTAATGGGATGGCTGCAGTTAGGAGATGATGCTAGCAAGTTCAAACTCTCTTGAATGGATAGATCATAATGCAGTTAGGAGAAGTGATGTTATGAATATGTTGTATGCTATATCAGTGTGTATTACAAAAAAGTTCTATTTGTGTTAAATAAATAGTTCGGCAGTAGATTATATAGTAAATTCACTAAACCAGGATTTGGCAAGCAGTTTTGTAAAAAGGTTTATGATGATTTGCTCCGATGTGATTTTTTGTGTCTATTTTGGCAGCCCAACAAGGTGAACCGTACACGCGAGGAACCTCCCGAGCGTAGCAACTCCTCCGTCCAAGTCGAGCGCTGGGCGCCGTCCAGGTCGAGCACTGGGTGCCATCCAAGTTAAGTCATCCAACAGCGGGAGAGCGAGCTTTGCTCCGGGGCAGCCCATCCTAGACGTGCAGTTGCTCTGCTCTCCGCATGAATTTAGTACATAATACTCTCTCTCTCTCTCTCAATTTATTCAAACCTATAGCATGGACACAGTTTGTATGAAAAAATACCTCTCTGAAGTTCTAATTTGTTGTACAGATGCCTTCAAAAATTAACAAAATATAAATTATTTGTTCCTTGTTATATGACAGGTTTGGATTGGGTTGTAGTGCATGTCAGCTCTATTGATCTCCGTCCACGAGTGGTGCTACCTCAAGTCCGGTCGACGACGTCCACGAGCGCGAGCAGCCCGTATCCGGCGGCAAGATGAAGGTCACCCATGAACCATGCTTCCCCTAATCACCTCCACCTTGTGTGAATTCGTAGCTGAGAATAAGCACAAGCACCTACAGTCCCCCGGTGGCTTTGGCCGCACTTGGCCACTAGCTCGTCCATCATGGTGACTAGCAGCCGTCCAAGTGGAACGCGGACATCAGTCCAAGGAGAACTAGTTCGTATAAACTGACTGTTATGTATAATTAGGGGATCCAATGTTGAAAAGTTCAATTAAGCTGTGTGTGCAAATTCAAAGAATTGTTGTAGGAAAGTTTAAAAGTTTTGTTTCATGAGGAAAATGTATGATTTTCTATCAATATTTGGTATGATTCATTTGCCTCGGGTGCAACCCAAAACTAGACAAAAACTAGACAAAAATGTGAGATGATGAAAGGAAAAATGGTTTGAATTAAAAATACTGATCAGTACGAGTTAAAAACAGTGGTCCGTTCGGAATAAAAGAAATGGCAGAAATTCAAATTGTAAAAGTTCTAGCAAAAAAAGAACCCCATAGAAATTCTAATGGTAAAAGTACAAGTCGTAAAATGAGAGAAGTTCAGAACATCATTGTAAAAAAATGTTAAGTTCAAAAAAAAGAAACAAAAAAAGATTTTCTTTTTGAATAAAATATCATTCAGTTCGACGACATAAACTACGTAAGTACAGGGGCAATGCTACTGTAAACCATTGAAACTTTAAGAGGAAAACCTTACCCCAAAAACAAAGTAAAAGTTCAATATGTGCAAGCGTGCTTAGTACAAATCCATACGGAGATCAGTTCGAGTACTTTGTTCTCCGGAACGAAAAAGAAAAAATATGGCAGGCTTCACCGTATTCAAAATTACTCTGTGAAATAATACATCAGTACAAACACACAAAAAAATCAGTACAAGTACTCTGTTTTTTCTGACGGAAAAAACAGCACGATGGGTTTCACCTTAATCCAAATTACTCTTTAACGGTTGCAAATTTGAGAAAACGCTCAACATGACTAAGTTTTGTATTTTCGATATCTTTCCAACCATATATTATTTGCCTTATTTCGACAAACTTTAAAAAAACCACGTTCAAAATCAAATTTGACCGTATTCAATTTTTTTTAAACCGTAATGAATTAGAAAAACATTTCTATACAAAAAAGTAGCACATTTGCCATAGCTTTCCAACGTCGTATCATTTCCATCAATCCGACAAACCGTTTGCAAAAAATCGCGAAAATACGTTTCGCCCAGAATTTCACCGTTTTTCAAATTACTTTTAAATCGTATAGAATTAGAAAAAACAATACATATATGGAAGATGCGGATTTTCACCAGCTTTCCAACGAGATCTTGTTTTCTCAATTCCGACAAACCGTTTGAAAATTGAGTCCAAAATACGATTCGGGTTTTTGGTTTAGAAAAAAAGGGTTTTCCAAAACTGCTCTTAAACCATAATGATTTTGCAAAAACGTTCAATATACTTGAAATATTGTTGTCAAGAGCTTTCCAACGATATATTACACGCCCCATTCCGACAAAAAAATTGCAAACATTTTTTAAACTAAAGAAAACGATCTGTTAAACATAACTGGAAATATCAGTTCAAACCGCTCGAAAACATCAGTACA
>NC_041393.1:277624657-277632939 GCF_002162155.2 Triticum dicoccoides | reverse complement strand
TCCACTACCTCCCCCCGGCGCCGGCCATCGCGACGCCACCTTCCTGCGCCATCCCGCCCAACACCAACCGGCCTTGTCCACCTCCTCACCGAACGTCGCCCCTACCACCTTCCTCGGCGCCTGGAGGCACCCAGCTGCCATCCATCGCGCCTCAACCCGCCTCACGCCGTCCCCATCCCTCCCGCGACGCCCCACCCTCACCTACGCCGGATCTGACGCTGGCCAGCCAGGCTGTCGAATCCCCAAGCCATCTTCTCCACCCTCGCGTGAATCCATGTCATCCCCACTCGACCCCGCCACCGGATCCAGGGCCATCGCGATGGCACATCGCCGGATCCAGGACGCGCCACCACCATCGCTCGTCAAATGGGGAGCTCCACGAGGCACCACCGCCCGGTCTTCTCCATGGCGCAGGATTCCCATCCCCCTGGCGAGCTCTCCTACTTCCCCTCCCCTCTGGCGGGATCTCCTCCATACAGTTCGGCCTTCCACGTCATGCAGTTCGGCCGCCAGACTTGAAGTGCGTCAGGTCGCGCGATGCGGTGAAGCAGCGCATGGCCGTGCAGTTCGCGGCCACCATGGCCCCCCTCACCTCTACCTCCATGGTCGCGTCCTCAACCAAGGGCGCCCTCCCCTCGTCGTCGGCCACGGCACCGTAGCCACCGGGCTCGAGCATCTGCTCTTCACCCTTGATCTTCTACTAGTCGGCGTCACTCCGGGCCGATCCAGGCAAAGGTGGGAGTGTGGATGTGCACGGCAGTGCCCCCCGAGGTGCAGTGCGGCGGGCGTGCGTGCAGTCAAAAATCGGAGGCATGCCATGCAGTAAGGCACCAGTCCTCTGTGCGGTTCTCTTGTGCATGCCTCAGATGATGACAACTGACTTGGGAGGGAGCTCAAGAACCTCCTCATCTGGCTCCGTCCATCTCCTACTACTCGATGGCAGGGCCGGAGTACCTCAGTAGCATAGATCGGTATTTCGAGCCCCACCCACCTGGGCGATCCTGATGGGGGTGCTCCTCGCCGAGCCCAATCGCGCTTCGTGCAACAAAAAATTGTGCAGCTCGGCGACCATGGCAGTGCAGCTTGGAGGCACTCGTGATGTGGTTCAGTGCTCGCGGGCTTGCAAAATTGGGCGTTTTTTGGGTGCGGATGGAAATTCATCGTCATGGAGTGGAGCTGCAGTTCGGGCAAGCATGCTCAACTTCTACTCGTCAGCGTTGGCTGCCTCCTGCTAGCCAAATGAAGGCGGAGCGGTTTTCAGTCCATGCACCGTCGGCGTGCAGTTTATGTGTTGGTGGTCTAGCCCAACCACGACATGATCCTCTCCATTCTCATAGGTAATTTCTTTCCCCCAATTTCACCTCACTTCCTGTAGAGAGGTTACATATAGCATCTCAACCTCTTAGTTAGCCATTTTGGTGCTATCACTCTGGAATTTGAATTAGATGCTTGGTGCTTCACATTGATTCATTTTTCGAATCCTCTGAAATCCTCAATGTATATGCATGTACGAGTAGTATACAACGAGTCAATATATATAGTGTTTTTGGTGTTCGGTGCAACAGTAACATGTCTTTCTTCTCTTCCATATGCAGGCATCGACTTGGCCAATGACGGCGTGCAGTGCGGCCAACGACGACTTGCAGTATGGCCAATGATGGCGTGCAGTGTAGCCACCAGCAGCACCTCAGGCGTGGGGGCCGCGACAGGACTCACCGCGCCTTGCTCGTCCAGTCTGCCGGACACGCGGAAGGAGTAGCTCCTCCGCCAACGGTCGCGGCCTCCAACCTCCTCTACTGTCAAACTGGGGTCGCTTTGTCTGCTTGCCAGTCAGCCGGTCTCCAACTTGCAGAGATGCGCACGACAGCTCTATCTCCCTTTTGCAGTGCACACGGGCGCCCTTTTGCAGTGCATACGGGCGATGCTGCGGTAGACCTCCAAAAATCGGAGCGCAGTTCGGCGTGGAGTGCCATGGGGTTCGGGTTTACGTGTTCGGCGCGTGTTATTCTCCGCTGTTGTACTCCCCTCTTCCCTATCCCCGAGCAGAACGCAGTGTGCTCGCGATTTCCGTTCTACCGAGATGTAGTACAGTTTAGTTCTTAGTGTGATTTTAGTGCTCAGCTCATTCGTGAGGTTTGAGGGTGCATGAATTTCTCCTTTTCACAGATGATTTGTGTTGTTTTTCAGGCAGATGTGTATGATTTTGTTTAAAAGCAGTTCATTTAGCATTGTGTGGCGGTTTATTTTTCTGAACCATGTTGTTCGCTTTCTTTGCCTCTGTAAACATCCCTCTCCGAGCAGTTCACTACCTTTGCGCTGCAGTAAAAGAGAAATAGCAAAAAAATATGAAGTCCACTAACTCTATCCTTGCGGTCCACTCCGTCAGTCTATGTGCGTATAAAAATAATAATTATGAAAAAGACAACAAACACTCGTGTCGTTCACCTTATCTAATTTACGTCTGACAAAAAGAAATCATGCAGTTCGCTAGCCCGTCTAATGCAGTGCTATTTTCAGTCTGAAGCAGTACATTCTTTTATCCGATGCAGTACATGCGATGATTTGTGTGTTGCAAAAAACAGAGTTTCCGCATTTCGGTAAACTCGAAATTCCTCTTAAACCGTAAAGAATTAGAGAGAGTGTTTTACATGAAAAAGTTGCACCTCGTCGATATCTTTCCAACAGCGTATTGTTTGAATCATTCCGACTAGCGGTTTGCAAAAATTTGTCCAAAAACGGCCGCTGCCACTTGTCGTCCGCCGCACGATTTTCAAAATTAACTTAAAACCGTAAGGAATTTCAAAAATATTTCAACATATGAAAGTTGCGCCTCGTTCGTAGCTTTCCAACGGCGTATCACATGCCTCATTTCGAAAAAGGTTCAAAAACTGGAGCGAAAACAGTACCAAAAATTTGAAAAAAATGAAAAACAGAATTTCGCAATTTAGTAGATTTGAAACTGCTCTTAAGCCGTAAGGAATTAGAGAAAAATTTATATGTGAAAAAGATGCGCCTCGACGATATCTATCCAACGGCGTGTCGTTTGCTATATTCTGACGAGCGGTTTAGAAGAAATCGCGAAAAAACGCTCGCTGCCACTCGTCATGGGCTGCGCCATTTTCAAAACTGCCCTTAAACCGTGTGGAATCTCGGAAAGTGTTCAACATGTCGAATTTGTGCCTAATCCATAGCTTTTCAACGGTATATTACACGCCTCATTTCGATAAACGGTTAAAAAATTAGAGCGAAAACAGTACCAAAAAAATAACGCGTGCAGTTTTTTGCGAGGGGAAGTTCACTCGTGAGAGTAGTGCAGCACACTTGGTTCAAAGAATGACGTTCACTTGCGTTCAGCGTGCAGTGCAGAAGTGGTGTGCAGAATAGCTATTCTGCTAATATTAGCAGAATAGACTGTCTGTATACATATAAACGGCCGCACAGGGGACTCAATCATATTTTCAGGCAAACATTATAAATATAGCATCATAATCAAAATAAACATTCTTTTTACAATGATTCGATTCATCACTCGAACAAGACATTCTTCGAGCACTGCGCCTCTATTAGGCGGGCACCTTCTGTGGCCTGCGCCAAGTAGTGCTCGGCGAGATATTGGCCCCCCACCGGATCCTGGGTCGCTATAATGGTGGCATCCATATCCGTCCAATAGGCTTTAACGTGGGCAAGAGCCATCCGTGCACCCTCTATACACGCCGACCTCCTCATGGCGTCGATCCGAGGCACGGCCCCAAGGAATTGTTGCACCAAACCAAAGTAACTGTCCGGCTTAGGCCCCTTCGGCCAAAGATGGTCAATTACAGACCGCATTGCAAGCCCGGACAGCCTGTGAAGCTCTGCTACAGCAGCCATCTTGTCACTTAACGGCAGCGGGCGAGTGGGAGCATTGAATTGCGACCAGAAAAGCTTTTCCACTTCCTTATCACCCTGATCTTCAAAGAACTTGGCAGCGTCAGCTGTACTCTTCGCCAAATCCGCATACGCGTACGCAGGACTCCAGCGTCCATCCAGGGGAGCGTAGTTCAGATCGAAAAACTTCGTCCGCAGCAAGTAGGAGCCCCCAGCCACGATTTTACCGGTATGTTGAAGCTCCTCCCGCGCAGCCCTGAGCTCGGTCCGTATTTCCTTGGTGGCATTAAGTGCCTTGTTCAGATCGGCCAAACTATCCTTATGCTCTTTTTTAAGGAGCTCATACCGGTCAGCGGCATTTTTTAACTCCAAAGCCATTTCGACTATCTTTTCCTCGCTTCGACGATGAGGAGCTTGTTCGGCTCTCAACTCCTCAGCCGCCTTTAGGGCACCCACATTGCTAGCCCGAGCTTGCTCCTTGGCCTAGGCATTTCCGCCCTCAGCAGCTCCACGACAGCAGCACCATCTGCAGTCCAAACATATTACATTAATATCATGTCGCCTTCATATTTTCCTATACAAAGGAAGGCAGAGCACATACCTTGTGATTTGTCCAGCCGCTCGTTCACCAGCGTGATATCAGCATCAATTGATCCAATCTGCCTCGTTAGTTTGGCAACTTCAATGGACTGGTCGGCGGCCGGACCCACAGGTACCTGCACGTATTTACAGCCCAATCATTGATTTATGATCCCTCGTTTGCCGCCTAAGGCGGGTAACCAGAGTCTCAGGGACTACTATCTATATGGAGCACACCTAGCGCGTGCCTCACAGCCAAAAAATAATGTATTCTTCACTACATACCTCAAAGCCTCTGAGCAGGCTTGTAAATGCTTCATTCAAACCGCTCGTAGCGGATGAAATCTTCTTCAGCACCACGCTCATTAATGAACGGTGCTCCTCCGAGAGCGCGGCTCGCTCCAGTAGGCCTGTCAGTACGTCCGGCCGGACCTTGAACTGTGTCGAACCCTTCCCATCGCCCCTCGTGGGAGCCAAACGCTCCAGGCTCAGGGCGGCTGACGCATTGGCTTCTGGCTTCGGCAGATCCGGACTCCTCCGTGACGACACCTCGGTGTCGCCCGCTTCATGAGTCGGAGAGGTGGGTGGGGTCTCGCTCTCCATCATCTCCGGAGGAAGATCCCCTGAAGACGAACTCTGTTGAGAAGAGCTGCTAGCCGGACTGCAAAAGACGAATCCTGGTTACTGATCTAGGAGAAACACAGTACCTTCGAATTAACGATTGACTTACAGCTCGGTGGAGGGCTGGCCCGTTGGCGGGCATGACGCGGTGAGGGTGCCCGTCGGGGCAGGGGCCCCTGGGGATATCTTTTTCCCTGGTTTGGGCATCTCTGTCTCCAAGTCTTCGGAGGCAGCCCTCTTCTTCCCGCGCGGGGAGGAGGCCTTAGCCTCCCCTTCCCGACTATCCTCCTTAGGGGAGGTAACAATTCCCCCGGTTCGGATGCGTAGCATGTGGAGTTCGGTTTCTTCATTCTTCCCCTTCTCTTTCCTCGAGGGCATTCTGCTGAGTACCCGGTCAAGCATCTTGGCCATGGTAGGACCAGGCGAGCCTTCGGGAAGTGGCGCCAGACACCTGATTCTCTCCGCCTTGCTGAGCCATTCCTGGCCACGGATGATTTTCAGAATAAACAATTATGACAAATACAAAACAAGGTGTCCGGTATCAAGGTTACTTACTTGGGTATCTAGGCGATTGCAGCTTAGGCCCACATCCTCGGTGGTGTCCGGACATTCTACTTTCGGTCCGAAGAATAATTTGCACATCCCTTTGAGCTTCAAGCCGAAGAAGTGCTTGACAGTCCGCGGACCCTATGGATTGAACTCCCACATCCGGAAAGGTCGGCGTTGGCACGGCAACATCGGTCGGATTAACATCACTTGCATTATGCTGACAAGGTTAATGTCCCTCTCAAGAAGCTCTCGGATGCGGCTCTGCAGTACTGGTACATCGCCAGCGGGCCCCCAATTCCGTCCTACGTCGGTCCAAGATGCTAGTTGTGACGGAGGGCCCGAGTGGAACTCGGGGGCGGCCACCCACTTTTGTGCCTCTGGGGGGCCTGACATAAAACCACCTCCTTTGCCATACATCGGATACTTCTGGGAAAGAACCCTCCGACCATGGGGCATCGGTGTTCCTGCTTATTACGACACCTCCGCACTCCGCATGTTGCCCCTCAATCATCTTCGGCTTCACATTGAAGGTCTTGAGCCATAAGCCGAAGTGTGGGGTGACGTGGAGGAAGGCCTCGCACACTATAATGAACGATGAGATATGGAGGATGGCGTCCGGAGCCAGATCATGGAAATCCAACCCATAATATAACATGAGCCCCATCACAAAAGGATCGAGGGTGAGGCCCAAGCCACGGACGAAGTGAGTAACAAACACGACGCACTCATTGGGCTCCGGTGTAGGGATGACCTGCCCTGGGGCAGGAAGCCTGTGCTGGATGTCGGCGGTCAGATATCTGACCTCCCTAAGCTTCGCAATGTCCTCCTTTTGAATCGAGGAGGCCACCCACCGGCCTTGAGGGTTGGATCCAGACATATTGGAGGATCTGGGGTGTTGGAGCTTAGATCTCGGGTGTTAGAACTCGAGGTGCGAGAAGGCACGAGGAAGGTGGAAAAGAGGCATAGGCATCGACCCCTTTTATAAAGGGGGTGAATATCAAGAGTCCTTAGGGTGACCGCTTGATACTTATCTGAAAATACACGGAGTCATACCAACGGTCGTCGTGGGGTCATGCACGCCCATATTGATGGAAAATCCCGTAATAAGGGGAACACGATCTCTGCTTTGACAGGATGTGCCAATAAAACCGCCTCGCAACGCGAGTCGAGGTGGGGCAAGAAACACCAGTTCGTGTTGGACCAGGCCAGGATGCAAGGGCACGATGTACGAAGATTGCCAGCAGATCAGATTTACGCTATGTTCCCTACAATGGTATCTGAAGATCATCTTGCAGATCCGGACACGGTTTGAGTGTTCAGTAACTACTTTGGAGTATTCGAAAAAGGAACCCGCCTTGCAATGCCGAAGACAAGACTGCGCGCCAGACTCATCGTCATTGAAGCCTGGTTCAGGGGCTACTGAGGGAGTCCTGGATTAGGGGGTATCTGGACAGCCGGACTGTATACATCGTCCGGACTATTGAAGCGTGAAGATACAAGACTCAAGACTTCGGCCCGTGTCCGGATGGGACTCTCCTTTGTGTGGAAGGCAAGCTTGGCGATCCGGATATTGTGTTTCCTTCCTTGTAACCGACTCCATGTAAACCCTAGCTCTCTCCGGTGTCTATATAAACCGGAGAGGTTGGTCCTTAGAAGACCGATCACAATTACAATCGTACCATCATAGGCTAGCTCTTAGGGTTTAGCCTCTACGATCTCGTGGTAGATCTACTCTTGTACTACTCATATCTTCAATATCAATCAAGCAGGAAGTAGGGTTTTACCTCCATCGAGAGGGCCTGAACCTGGATAAACATTGTGTCCCTCACTTCCTGTTACCATCAGCCTAGACGCACATATCAGGACCCCCTACGCGAGATCCGCCCGTGTTGACACCGACAGGCGCACCACAACCACGGTCCGCCAGTACTAACGTCTCACGCACACAAACACCCTCCCTCCCTTGTGGATCGCCTTTTAGGTTTTTTAAAAAATAAAAGAAAATGATAAAAGATTCAAAAAAATTCAAATAAATAGATGCCCATGTGTTATGTGTTCTAGTTGTTAGGAAAATTAACAAACATGAATTTTGATTTTTTTTGCAAAAGGCCGCCGTGATTCGGTAAAATGGCCGTAACTTCTGCATATGACCTCCGATGAAAAAGTTTTTTATATGAAAAATCATCTACTCGAAAAGTTACATCCGAATTCAAGGGGGTGAACCCCGTTGAAGATTTTTAGAATCCCCAAAAACCTGAAAGGATAAAAGATACGGGGCTTTTAAGATCTAGAGCGAAAAAATTCGAAAAAATAAAAAAAATTAGCAATGGCGCATCAGTGTATAGTGCGCCACTACTATTTTCCCGCCTTCACAATTCAAAAAAACAGCAATGGCGCACCAGTGCATGGTGCGCCACTGCTAAGTTGGGACAGAATAAAAGGGCCGGCTAGCCGCTTACCCTTTCATTCTTCTCCACCTCTCCTCCACTCCATCTCCTCCTCTCCTCCTATTCTCCACTCCATCTCCTCCTCTCCTCCTCTCCTCCACTCCATCTCCTCCTCTCCGGTGACCTCCTCCTCCTCACAGTGCTCCTCCAACAGTGACCTCCTCCTCACGGTGCTCCTCCTCCGGTGACCTCCTCCTCCCCCCTCCTCTCCTCCTCACG
>NC_041393.1:277556410-277624340 GCF_002162155.2 Triticum dicoccoides | reverse complement strand
TCCTCCTCCTCCTCTCCGGCGACCTCCTCCTCCCTCGTCTCCTAATCCTCATGGTCTCTCATCCCTCCTCTCCTCCTCACGGTCTCTCCTTCCTCCTCCTCTACTTCCGGACACATGTGGAGCTCCCCCGCCACAAAGAACTTACCAGATCCAGAAAAACGAGCCAAAAAATGAGCCAGATCTAGATCCAGATCCAAATTCAAAATTCAAAAGTAGCAATGGCGCATGGCGGGGGTTAGACAGTGCACCACTACTATTTTCCCGCCTTCAAAATTCAAAAAAAATCAAAAAAAGTTACCAGTGGCGCACCTGTAGCAATAGTAATGGCGCACTACAAGGTGCGCCACTGTTACCTGCGATACTAATGGCGCACCAGAGGTGCGCCATTAGTATTTGTTACTAGTGGCGTGGTAATAGTGGCGCACCTATAGTGCGCCATTAATGGCAAAAATAGGTGCGCCACTAATAGCCTTTTTTCTAGTAGTGTCACCTTAGTCGGCATTTTTAGTTCATCTTGCAGGTGGTGCAGCTCCCCTTCGGTTCATCTTGCAGGTGTGTTTTTGGGCAGTAAAAATACATCACTATAGTTAGTACAGATGTGGTAGCTTGCGGTGTACTAAAAAGACAATAGCTTAGGATTACTATAATGAACTAATAATAAAATTTGAGTCCTTCAGGATCCTCTAGTTTTGGATGTCCACCGCCATCCCCGTCAACCCCTATTTGTTCACTGTATGGAGGCTCCCTGCTCGTCGCTCGGCTGTCCTCTATTTGTTCTAGTTTCTGAAGAAATTACAAATCAAGTTTAGTTTGATGATGGATATTAAGGATTACATCAATGTGCTTTGATTGATTTATTTTCCGAATCATGACTTGCTAAAATGAACCTATTCTGTTTTCAATCAATTGATGAGTGCAGGAAATCCAAAAACTATCTTACTATTTACTCCATCAATTCATATAAGTTCAACTAGTTTATTACTAAATAAGTTCAGCTATTTTATAAAAAATATGGGGCTATAAGATGTTGACTGTCATTGCCCTTCCAAAAACATGGTGTTGGTGTCAAACTATTCACAGTGAGTTTTAGTCCATAGGTTGCTCGTGATCCTTGCTCCTTCAGCTCCACTTCGTAGGTGCCGTCAGTCCACAAGAGTAGGGGCGGCATGCCTGTCAACAAACAAGAACAGAAGGTATGTGCTTGGAAAACTTGAAATTATATACACATTTGGGCAACAGAAAGTTGTAGTTTCTTTCAAAGTTCTGGCCATGGGCACGCACAAGAGGCACCCGGTACGGCCCCTCCTCTCTCTGGATCGAGCATCTCACTTGCATTCATGTGAGCTTTGCACTAATGAAACTTGAATTGTTGAATTATTCATGCACATGTGACACCTGTTTTATTCGACTCAACAAAGTGTTGCAATTCAGGCTAAAATGACTTGATTTAGTTCTAGTTATCCAGTGGGTTTAAGCGCCTTGAAATGATCAGTAAAATTGCAGAAAATAGAATCTTCAGAAGTTATAGGGACCGACTGACGGCACTCATTCTCTTTTGTGTTTTGAAATATTTCTAGCACTGAAGTTGTATGCTAATTAACTTTGTCAACAATCAAGAATTCAAACTATTGAAGACATATTTGGCCGAAGATATATATTGGCACCATGAGTTCTAAAATACTGATGTTGAAGCTCTTGTAGTATTTCATTTCTTAGGTTGCTTTGTTCAAAAAATGCCGCTTGTGTCTTCATTGCACCGGCTTTTTTTAGAAATGCTGGAGACTTTGTTTTTAGTGTCAAAATTTTAGATCATATTCAGTCTGGTGAAGTACCAGTTGTTTCATCTCTCATTGGAGTTGTTTAATCGTGTTTGAGTCTTCCATACTGTGAGTAGCATGCATATTTGTTTAAACAATACCGGCTTAGTTTGGTGCCAAAAAATAGTAAAAGCTCTGCTCTCTTTTTCTCTCAAGTATCAGTAGCATAAGTCTCTGTGTCTCATTCTTTTTCGTTGAAGCTTTATTTCAGGTGGCAGCTTTGTCCTCTTTTAAACTGAAGTTTTCATTCAGGCAGTACATCCACAGCAGCTAGTACAGGATGCAGAGTAGTGGATACAACTACCTAGTAGAATACTACAGGGAAGCAGGGACGTTTGATGCTACTGGATTGTGGAAAGAGGAGTTAAATTAAGCCCCTCACTTTTTTTCTACAAATCAGGGGAGCTAGATCCCTGCTTCAGTATATGACTTGTACAAGAAAACATACACTAAGTGTAGCAGTTCACTGTGTATTTATATCATCAGCTCGTTAACAAATCAAAGAAAAAGTTTTTGTGCGTGTGATTATTCCTGTGAGCGCCAATGTACTTAAATGTTTACTTTGTGCTTCCGTGTATGTTTTTGGGCAGTACAAATACATCATCATACTAAGTACTTACGCGGTCGGGGTCGAGGACCTCCAGCTCAACAGTACAACTTAACTTCTTGTTTTGTGGCCGGTCGCTCAAGGAGCTGTGCTCAATAGTACAGCTTCTTGTTTTGTGGCCGGTCGCTCAAGGAGCTGACTTCAAAATGAGAGAAGTCTAGAATATCGTCACAAAACACGCTCAATATGTGAAAACACGCTCAGTACAAAACCATACATACATCCGTTCAAGTACTCTTTTTCTCGAACATATATTCGTCTGTTCTACAAAGGAAAAATGGTTGAATTAAAAATATTGATCAGTACAAGTTAAAAATGGTGGTCCGTTCGGAATAAAAGAAATGACAGTAATTCAACTTGTAAAAATTCAAGCAAAAAGAAACCCCATGCAATTCAAATGAGAAAAGTACAAGTCGTAAAATAAGAGAAGTCCAAAACGTCGTTGTAAAAAAAATTAGTTCAAAAAAGAATAAAAAACATTTTCTTTTTGAAAAAAATATCATTTAATTCGCTGATATAAATCATGCAAGTACAAGGGCGACGATACAATAAACCATTGAAAACTTACGAGCAAAGTCTAGTTAGTGAAAACACGCTTAGTACAAACCCATGAAAACATCAGTACAAGTATCCTTTTTTCACAACAATTGAAAATTGCTCTAAAAAAATAGCTCAGTACAAACATACACATATATCAGTACGACTACTCTGTTTTTCAGACGAGAAAACAGCAGGATCCATCATGCCGTATTCCAAATTACTCTTAAACGGTTGCGAAGTAGAGAAAACATTCAACATGACTAAGTTTCACATCTTTGATAGCTATCCAACGGTATATTATTTGCCCCATTTTGATAAACTTTTTTAAAAAATTGCGTTCAAAATCAATTTTGATTGTATTTGAATTCATTATTAAATCGAAGTAATTATAAAAATATCTCTATAACAAAAAGTTGCGCATTTTCCATAGCTTTTTAACGCCATATCATTTGCGTCAATCGGACAAACCGTTTGAAAAAAACGCGAAAATACGTTTCGCCCAGAATTTCACCGTTTTTGAAATTACATTTAAATTATATATAATATGAAAAAACAGTAGATATATGAAAGATGCGTATTCTTACCAGCTTTCCAAGGCCATCTTATTTGCTGAACTCCGACAAACCGTTTGAAAATTGAGTCCAAAATACGATTCACTTTTTGGTTTTGAAAAAATGGTTTTTTCAAAACTGCTCTTAAACCGTGATGATTTTGCAGAAAATTCCTATATATTTGTAATGTAGATGTCAAGAGCTTTCGAACGATATATTACACACCCCATTTCGACGAAAAGAAGATCAGTTCGACGAGATGAAAAGTATCAGTACAATATCCTGAAACCGTCAGTTCAAGTAGGGTAACAAAATAATATTCTGTTTCGCGAAACAAAATAGCCCAGATGTATATATATAGCCCATCCAATCAATAGTGTGTGCACTCATGGTTGATCAATTTGTTTCAAAGTTTGGACTTTGAGATAATGATACTTTTGAACATGCGTGATATACTTTGAAGTACCAGAATTACAAACCTAAGATTGGATGGAATTTGACTCCATCATTAGCTTTTGTAATTCATTTAAACGGAGGTACATTTTTTAAGTCGGGATTTCCTGATTTCAAATTCATATATCAAACCTAGAGATATACACATACGTTCATGTTCAATGTTTATAATCATCCACTTTATTCATACACATACACATTTTTGCTTTTGTCATCATATTTAGGATAAAAACATTTGGAATTTCATTTGAATTGGATCATATGATGGTATTTGCTTGCACTAGCTCAATGATCCATATTTGAATTGAATGGACAATCTAAGTTTCGAGTTGGAGAGATTGATTTTCGAAACTTGCAATTTTTTTGTGTGCAAAACAAATAAATTCTCAGCCATGATATCATAGTCGACCGTACAAGAGCAGAACACTTAATTTCAGGTGCCAAAAGCTTTCAAACTTCCCGCTCACATCGAAATATCTCTCTAGCCCTGCGATATTCCTATTTTACCCCTGCCACATGAATGGAAAATGGCTGCTTTGGTAACTTCATTGTTTTCCCCTCTTTGCCCCCAACATTCTTCCCCAGGGCCCCTCCCCTTCCCATCCCTGACCCCCAACCACGCCAAGCCGCCGAATATGGTCCTCCGCCGTAGTGGTGGACCTCACACCCTGCCTGATCTACCTTTCGCACCTTGGAACCCCCAACTGCCAACTCACCACTTCATTGGAGCTGCTTCAGCGACTGGCTTGTCTACCGCTCCAGATCTCCTTGACCACCATCATGGTCCACTGCACCAGATCTGACCGGCGCCCTCGTCCACCATAGTGTATGCCCTTCACTGAATCCCTCATTCGCCCCATCGCTGGCCCTTCATACAAGCCCTCGTCTGCCTCAACAGATCCGCCTCACTGAAAGCACTGTACACCGCGCCGGATGTGCTTCGCCGACGCCTTCGTCCACTACACCGGAACCGCTCCACGGATGCCATATTCAACTCCACCAGCCCCACTTTACTAACGTCGCAACCTCATTAGGTTATTTTGATTTGTACTCCTTCGGTTTTTTTCTTCTTTATCGTGGAACTATTCACTTACCACAGATGAGCTTTCTTGTATGTCGACAGGCGCCGCAACCGAAGTACCGGAGTCGCTTCAGCAAGGGCGATAGCTGGCTCAAACTCAACTGCAACACAAGCACCATCGACGATCCTTAGCTATCAAGTATGACAAGGATACCCATACGCCACCAAGAATCGGGTACTATTATCCAACGGTCGGCACCTACTCCCACTTTCTTAGCATAAGCACCGCACCTTTGAATTTCTTCAGGGCATCATTCAATTTTTCATGAGACGCATTATTAGTCTTGCACGTGTAGGGCCATACTTGTGGCAGTGAACATGTTACATGTGCTAAATTACAAACCAATGCACATATAGTTACAATGCTTTAGTTTTATCCTAAGTATTACTGTACTTCCTAGATATCATTGCCTCCTATTTTACTTCTTGCATGCTATATTTATGATAATGTTGTTGTTCTGATACCACCTGTTGGTTCCATCCGACTGTTTCATGTTCCCTATGCTTAATTACACATCAGCAAACTAGCATGTGGTTCCGCTGCTTTTTGTTCGTTTTACCCTACATTTTCTGATGCTACCTATTACATCACTGCTCCGAGCCTCTGTTCATTACAGGGCTGTTTGGTTCCCAGCCACAGTTTGCAAAGCCAAAGTTTGGCAGCCACACTTTAGTTGGCATGTGTTTGGTTTTTGCCACACTTTATTGCCCCTATGGCCCACTTGTCATACAGACAATTTTTTTGCCAACTTTTGCGAAAGGTTGGCGTCCAATTTCTCAGCCACACTTGTGTGGCTTGCCATACTTGTGTGGTTGGCCAGACTTTGGCTTGGCCACGCTAGTCTTCAACCAAACATACCCTACTTTTTTGTGCCTTCTTGATCTTCCCAAGTTGCATGACTAATTTGATGCTTTTATTAATTATGGAGCTACCAACCCCATCAAGCAAAACATTTGTTCTTTTAGGGCTTCCACCTCGAACAAGCATAAAAATAGAGTGAAGCACATATATTATCCTGTAAGCACACACCCTTCTTTCATTAGTTTAGATGAACCATTGATGATCAATTCAAACCAGTGCATGCGATTAAAAATAATTTTACCTAAATAGAGGGTGCAGAATAAACTACCACAACTAGATTTGCAACCACGGGATGTTGATGATATCTTCAAAGAACATTACAACAACAGCGAGGCTTCGTAACAACATATGGTAAGCCAGTGTGTTTTAGTACATGTGAAATGTAATGCGTGTGGGCTGCTTTCTTGGCTTGTGCCCTCAACCTGTAATCCTACAGAATTACAAATAGTTTAGTTGTCTGCTTTGCTATATTGCTTGATTCGAATGCTTGTTTGTTACTTGTTAGGCTATACCCGAGTTGGCTAATATGTCAGCAGTGCATGATGTACTATCATAAAGAAATTCATGCCTAGTTCATTTGACTTGTTAAATTTTCTTATGAACTTCATCACAAGACCGTCTTCGCAGTTTATATGAGGCCACATTGTTAAGTGATTTCTCAGATTATTTCAACTGCTTAGATGCCTTGGCAACTTAAATATAGCGGTGGTACACTACCTTTCAACTAGGGATGTCAACTGGGTCCCGTTTTATACCGATTAAAGTCCACTAGTGGTATGATAGTTCAAAAGAGTTTTTGTTTTTTGAGGAAAATGAACTAGGGAGCTAGCAAAAACTAACTAGATGGGACTGGCGGATGCAGTTTATTTGCCACTTACATCCCTAGTTTCATCATACCATTTTAATTTCTTTTCGGGTGATGCTTCTTCAAACAATTTAAATATAGCTTGCCATGCTCGGCAATAATTCATATGTCATTTACCCTGTAAGCTTATTTGGATCATGTGATAACTATCTCTTACTTATGTCCAGCTGAAACCTTTCAGGATGCCGTTCACACTAGGACACAATGTACAACCCCATAATCTATTTGTGGAAGTAGTGCGCCATCCATGTTACCAGATGGTAGAAATTCAGAGGCAACACTGCCGGAGAGCAGTCTGAGCACAGATATTATAGTTCTTGAGGCTCTACTAGAGGTAGAAAGAGATGGCGTGGCTGCCATGAATGAGGTAATCTTGATCTTGAGGCTGGAAATTATGCAATTAGCTGCATGCATTATGCAAGCAACCCAAGAATTGGAGGAAGTAAGAATGTTGCATTTGAAGACGGAGGAGGTCCTGCTGCTTCTGCTATCTGAAGCCCAGGTTATCCCAATTCTTCTTTAGATACCAGTTGAAATTGTCATTAGATTATTATACTGGCATGTTTCCATGTCTCTAAATGGATTATGTTGTAAGACCCCTTATGTTGTCCATGTGTTGTAATGGTCTGAATTTTTAGGCGAGGTAATCCTCGGTACTTGTATGATTGACATAAGGTGAACTGTTTTTCGTGTGAGCATATTATATTGGATGAAATAACTGTTTGACTCAAAGTGTATCCAACCTACTGAATTCGAAGATCATGACATTTCTAAATCATAATCATATATAAAGGTGGAATAAATCTTTGTCATGGTTTTGAAGAAATAAATAACAAAACATAGAATGATGTATGGATGTTCGTAATCGAATACAAATTGGATTTGAATTTAGTTGCCAGGGCCCAGGGTAAACGTGAATGCTAATTCTCCCAAATTTTGAATGAAGTGGCAAATCATCCACTATCATTTGCCGGTTGCCCGAAGCAAGTGTTTGCAAGATGGAAATTACTGTCTACCCCTTTCACTTCACATCCTAATCGACCCAATTTCCACTGTTGTCGATAGGTGTAGACTAGTAACTTCAATCAGACATGACACGACCGCCTCTGAGCCCATTCAGACACGGTGGGCGCCAAACATGGGCGGCAAAACACATTTATTCAAGCTCGTCTGAAAGACATGTGTCTCTCCCTCCATTTCCCCATTCATACATTGTGGGCGGTAAAACAAACTCTCCTCATTTGAAATCGACGTAGGAAAATATTTTAAATAGGGGCAGATGTGTAACTTCCCTCAGACGTGACACAACTGCCCTACCTTTCAGCCCCGTTCATACACCGCGGGTGCGAACCGTGTGCGGCAAAACACCCTCTCCTCGCTCGAAATCGCTACCGGCAAATATTGGGGAGATGCAAGATTACAATCCTATCCCCAACTGACGTGATGTCTGAAATTTTAAACGGGGGATAAGTTCATAACTTTCTCACATTTCAGACAAGCGCGTCCCAAAGTTTGAGACCCTCCTCCATTTCCCCATTCATACATCATCAGCGCCACAACAACCTCCCCACCGCGGCCAGCCTCCTCCGTCCGCCACCTCATCCTCCACCTTGCCGGAGCCGCTACCCCTACCCCATCGTCCACTGCAAGAGATGGACGTCTCTCATCCACGGCACCTGACCAGGATCCTTTCATCGCGTCCTCTCTCTTCATCGACGCCGTCGTCCAGCTTGCCATTGCCGCTCCTATGACCGCCTCATCCACGGAAACAGGACTTATCCCCCAACCCAGCCATCTGCGGTCTAAAGTCTTCTTCCGTGCCGCTGACATCCATCGCACCCGCAGCACCCTCAACGTATCAGCAGGGGCCTACACTACGTCACAAGAGAGGTTACTCTTTCATATCTGCTTAAGTTATTGATCTCACCAGGAAAATAGATCTAACTTGTTTACTGTACTTTTCTTGTCCGTACCAAATCGTAGTGGCTAGTTGAAAGCAAACATTGGTTGTGAAGTAGCCTTTGTCCAGTTTGCACCTTCAGATCCGCCATGGAGCGGTCACTATACTCGTAAAGCTTATGGTTTTCCCCCTTATATTCACTACCATCATCATAGGTGCTTCGTGTCGTGCTAGCACTGCTCCTCAAGACGTCAACCCATCAAGCGAAACAACATGCCACTCATAATTCCAATGCTTAGTTGTTTATGTACGAATCTGATATGAAGCTCATATTACTAAAACAGAGAACGTTTAATTGGTCACCTAATGTTCCTATATTCATTTCGAAAAGCATGTGCGCCACACACCGACGGAGCTATAGTTAAAATATTGGGCGGGCAGATGGCTTAGGCTACAGGGGATCCCAAATTTCGACACAAATTTACCTTCACTCCTTTGTATATTGGACCAGGGCTGGGCGGGCCATGGCATTGTTTTGTTCTTATGTAGATCTTTCTTGTCGTACCGACAAGACAAGCCCATATGGTCCATCTAGTTCCACTTTCCTGATTTTACTCTTGATGCTTAGGGTTTTCCCCTTTTATCTTCTCTACTATGATATGCGTAGGTGATTTCTGTCATACTAGCAGTACTCCACCCTTAAAGCTAGACAACACAACACTCATAATTCCAAAGCTTAGTTGTTAAAATATGATTGTGATATGATACTGATATTAGTTAACACACACATTTAATTGGTTAGCTAAAGGTCCCACTTGAGTTTCCAAATGCATGTCGCGACATATAGAGAGACAACATAATTGCATTTCTCTGTCACTTGTTGACTGTACTTTCTTGGCCATACCAAATCTTAGTTGTTATTTCAAAGCAAACATCGGTTGCTAACTACCCTTTGCGCGGTTTGCAGCTTCAGATCTTCCATCCCACTGCCACGGTCAACACTATACTCATCATGCTTACGGTTTCCCCATTTTATGATGACCACGATCAGCCTACGTGGTTCGTGTTGTAATAGCACTGCTCCACCCATCGAGCTAAACAAGTTTAGTTGTACAATTTCGAATATGATATTATGCTAATATTAGTAAAACTGAGACATGTTTAATTGGTCATCTAAATGTTCCTACTTCAGTTTTGAAATGCATGTGAGCCACATATGGAGTGACCAGAAGGAATAGTATTTCTCTGTGCGCTCTGGTTCATCATGGGTGGGCAACATACATTGTGTAGAAAGACTTGTAATATCTTCAATCTGCTTGCTCTTCTGCTCTTCTTTAACATGATCCTCTTCTCTTCTTTAATAAGTATGTTCCTTATTGGGGAGAGTAGTAGAGACATTTGCGGTCGACTGGTCAGGTCGAGTTGTTCTCCCTTAGTATATTTTGAATCTGTCAGGTCAGGTCGACTTGTTCTTCTTAACTATATGTTGAGGCTGTCATCTGTGAAGTATCATCACTTCTAGAGCTCTCATATTTTGAGTAGTATGCCACATTATATTAATGCACACACAAAATTATAGCATGCATGGCATCTCTCAGAAGAATTGCAAAGATAGCACAAAGGGGTTTACAGGGAGGCAGTACTGGATTAGAATCACTTCTGCATTACAAAGACAATCTCACTTGTTTTTATGTTTTCATGCATGTTAGGTATTCAACATGATCAAAATGAATATGAGAATGGGCCCACGAGAGGAATATTGCGGAACAATCCACTGGCTAACAAACTTGGCATGGTGGAGGATGGCCTATATTATTCACCCATCAAGGTGCTTGCTCTAACCTGGCAAGGTTGTATTGGTCGCACATATTTTGCATATGACCTCTTGCATTACTTCTACTTTGTTACACCACCATTTGCTTAGTTTAAGCATCATATATGAGTATATGTCATACTTATCCATTTTCTATACCTATTCCATGTGTCATGATACTATGGTTTTTCAGTCAAATGTTGTTCTTCCATAATAGGTGTCCAAAAGGAAGAGGGTGAGTGCAAATCCTCAAGGAGTACAAACTAGGTATTTGGAAAAGGTAGTGATACTTGTTAAATCAGATAGATCAGCAGCCACAGAAAACACATGCCCAAGTGTACCACACTTTACCCCTACTCCACTGGCCAAACCCCTATTAGAACAGCAGAGAGTCCAATGTCAGGTATTGTTTATGATATCAATTCAAAATTTGAACTCCTAAATTTCTGCATGTGCCTTACCTTCTCTCTTGTATGAAAACTAATTTTAGATGAATCTCCTTGTTTAAAGGATCATATGATCTCACAACAATACTCGGCACTGCATTGCTCTTGTAAGTACCTCTTGCCCTTTGTCAGCATACTTACACTCATTGCTGTTTGATTATGTAGCATCACTGTAAATGTTCGCTTCTTTATCCTACCTTTGCTCGAAATTATAAGATCCATATTTACTCTTAGATAAATGTAGAACTAACACAATGGTTATGAAGTTTTGGATTGCTCATGTAAGTACCTGTTGTCATGTACTCCCTCTGTATCGAATTAATTGTTGATCAATTGGATGTATTTAGAACTTAGTAGTGCTAGATACATCCATTTGAGTAACAAGTAATAACAGATGGTGGTGGTATTACTGTACTTGCATCGCGAGATAGTTGATTATCTAGCATTACTCTGCGTCTTATCTGCCCTGTCCTCCACTTCCTCCAAATTATCAGATCTACATTTACTCTTACCAAAATGTTGAATAAAGCCAATGCCACTGCACACGTTGATGTCTGCATTCCTCTTGTCAGTACATTTTTCCTTGTAATGCTATACTTAATTAATTTCTATTTGATTATGTATCATCAGTCTGCACCTGAGCTTAATTATCCTCTATTTCTTCCAATATTATTTTATCTATATTTACTCTTCGCAAAATGTAGAATAATGGCAACACTTATAAAGAAGTTTCTTTGGGGAATTTATTTAGTTATCCTTCCATCGACATGAAGAAGGGCTTTGTCTAGCCCGTGTTAACATGTAATGTAAGTTCAACCTTCTCAAGCCTTCAAACTTTGTTCTAGTATAGATTTGGATAGGCATCATTTCCTCCACTACTGTTTACTTTACTGTTTACATCTGATTGGATGTTTTCAACAACTACCAGTTTTAAATTGTAGTTGTAAAAACATGTTCCTTATGCAAAACAAATCCATTTATTTGCTTATATAATTGTGAAACCTGCTACGTGTCTGGTTGTTTCTCTTTCAGAGTCGTATCTCTTATGCTAGGCAGAAATTTAGGAAATATAGTGAGCCAAACCATCTCGAAGAGAGCGAGATGACCCCAAGGTCCTGTCTTGATGAAGACAGTGAGTTGAAGCTACTCACCAACAGCTGTGAGACAATCTCTGTGCAATCGCTGCCTCAATCAGTTCGACTTCTTTAGTCTCAACTTAAAGCGTAAAGGCTTGCTTTAGCTAAGCCCCGACTTGATGTCAATGATGCAATGAAGATCTCAGAGGACTGCCTTGCACGCTTTGGTGCTATACAGCTAGGGATGAAACAGCTATCGTTGACACAACTGAGGTCTCATCAGCTTGTTTGGGTGCTTGCGGTGCCCGTCCCGTCCAGGCCTAATGCCTTCTAAAGTGCTCACAGTTTTGTATATTCTTTTTTCAGCGCATTTATATGCACTGGTGGCGACCTTTAATGCCTAGTGTATGTAATTCGTGGTCATGTTGCACTTTATTATCACCGGTGGTGAACTTTGATTCCTAGTGGATGTAATATGCCGTAATTTCTTTATTGTATAGTCTAGATTTATTCTTGGTCGGTATGATGTAATTTAGGCCGGAAGGTTTAATGGATCTCAATGTTGTCGGTCTTCAGGCCGGCCCATTACTCATATGGGCCAAAATGTGGGTCTATAATCATCTTGGGCCATTAGCAGGTCTAAACACATAGTAGTTTTCTGCCTTTAACAAGCCGAGAAAAGTTCTGGCCAGCTGGGCTAGAGAATACCATGGGCTTTTAACAGGCTAAAAACTAGATTGGGCTAGCGTTGAGCCAAAAAATTCATGGGCCAATAGAGGCCAAAACTACCTAAGGCCCATGTTTGGCCCAAATAGAACGAGCTGTTAACAAGCCAAAATATATCTTGGGCCTTGTTTGGACCAATAAAATTATGGGCTTTAAGCAGGCTAGTATCAACCCGGGCCATAGGCCCAACAATGCCATGGGACATTATCAAATGGGCTGTAAGAAGGCCAAATTCAACGCGGGCTATAATTAGGTCCAACTATTACACAGGCCATTAACATGCCCATAGGCCAGTTGGGCTGAAATTTATCCACGAAGACTACGGGCCGTTAAGAGGCCTAAAGTTACTTTGGACAAGAAATAGCCAGTTTCTGCATGGGCCGTTAAATGGCCTAAAGTTAAGCCGGGCCGACAACGTCCCAGATGCATCACGGGCCACTAACAGGCCAAAACTATTATCAGGCCGAACTGGTAAACGGGCATTTAACAGGCTGAAATACAAACTTGGCTTAGAATGGGCCCAAAAGAAGAGAGGCTTGTTAATGGGCCTGAGCCGGTATGGGCCGTAATTTGGCCCAAAACACGGCAGACTGTGAATGGGCTTGATTTGATATGGCCTCAATTTGACCCAAAACATGGCAGGTTGTTAACACGCCAGCCCACTAGTGTCTGATAAAATATGGCGGGCCTTTAGCTGGGCCGGCCTTTTTACCTTAAATGGGCCACTGTTGGGCAGTGCCACATCGCGACATATCATAGGCGTCTTCCGTCCATTGTAGGGATGACATCTGTCCCAACGATGAGCTGACACGTGCATTATCCGGCGAATGAGATTTTTACACGTGGAAAATCCACATTAGTTGGGGCTGTTAACGGGTTATCGGATCCAAAATGGAACCCAATAGCTTAACGGCGACCCGTTACGGTGGATGCCACGTGTCGGTCACCCTTAATGAAAGCACTTCTATGATGCACGATTTATCGTCATGGAAGTGGACACTTCCGTGATGATAATTTTGGTAATGTCATGGAACACTTCTATGACAACACATGTATGCCTATCTTGATTCTGTCATAAAATCGTCATGGATGTACATGCATGACAAAAAACGTGACCTACTGTGACAAACACGTACAATCATGGAAGTGTATTTTTTAGTGTTAAGGTTTCCTAACCATGGACATGAGTTGTCATTTTATAATGGGGTCACATCATTAGGTGAATGATGTGATGGACAAGACCCATCCGTTAGCTTAGCATATTGACCGTTCAGTTTTATTGCTACTGCTTTCTTCATATCAAATACATATTCCTTCGACAATGAGATTATGCAATTCCCAGATGCCAGAGGAATGCCTTGTGTTCTATCAAATGTCACAACGTAACTGGGTGATTATAAAGATTCTCTACAGGTATCTCCGAAGGTGTTTGTTGAGTTGGCATAGATCGAGATTAGGATTTGTCACTCCGAGTTTCGGAGAGGCAGCTCTGGGCCCTCTTGGTAATACACATAATAAGAATCCTTGCAAGCAAAGTGACAAATGAGTTAGTTACATGATGATGTATTAAAGAACAAGTAAAGAGACTTTCCGTTAACGAGATTGAACTAGGTATGAAGATACTGACAATCGAATCTCGGGCAAGTAACATACCGATAAACAAAGGGAATAACTTATGTTGTCATAACGGTTTGACCGATAAAGATCTTCGTAGAATATGTAGGAGCCAATATGAGCATCTAGGTTCCGCTATTGGTTATTGACCGGAGAGTTCTCTTGGTCATGTCTACATAGGTCTCGAACCCGTAGAGTCCGCACGCTTAACGTTCGATGACGATATTGTATTATATGAGTTATGTGATTTGGTGACTGAATGTTGTTCGGAGTCCCGTATGAGATCACGGACATGATGAGGAGTCTCGAAATGGTCGAGAGGTAAAGATTGATATATAGGACGATAGTATTCACACACCGGAAGTGTTTCGGAGTGTATCGGGTAATTATTAAAGTACCGGAGGGGTTACCGAAACCCCCGGGGGAATATGTGGGCCATATGGGCCATGAGAGGGGAGCACACCAGCCCACAAGGGGTGGAGCACTCCCCTATGGCAGGTGTACGAATAGGAGAAGGAGAAGAGGGGGTTCGGCCCCGCTTCCTTCTCTTCTTTCCCCTTCCTTTCTTCTCCGGTGAAAAAAAAGGTAAGGGGGGTACCACTTGGGGAAACCCCGAGTAGGATTCGGATTCTACTTGGGGCGCCCCTGGCTTCCTCTCCTCCCCTCCCACCTATATATATGTGGGAAGGGGGCGCCTAGAACACCCAACATCAATTGTTAGCCGTGTGTGGCGCCCCCTCCACAGTTTACACCCCGAGTCATATTCTCGCGGTGCTTAGGCGAAGCCTGATAACCCACAAGTATAGGGGATTGCAACAGTTTTCGAGGGTAGAGTATTCAACCCAAATTTATTGATTCGACACAAGGGGAGCCAAAGAATATTCTCAAGTACTAGTAGCTGAGTTGTCAATTCAACCACACCTGGAAACTTAGTATCTGCAGCAAAGTGTTTAGTAGCAAAGTAATATGATAGTGGTGGTAACGGTAACAAAAGTAAAAACAGCAAAAGTAATGTTTTTGGTATTTTGTAGTGATTGTAACAGTAGTAACGGAAAAGTAAATAAGCGAGAACCAGTATATGGAAAACTCGTAGGCACCGGATTAGTGATGGATAATTATGCCGGATGCGGTTCGTCATGTAACAGTCATAACATAGGGTGACACAGAACTAGCTCCAATTCATCAATGTAATGTAGGCATGTATTCCGAATATAGTCATATGTGCTTATGGAAAAGAACTTGCATGACATCTTTTGTCCTACCCTCCCGTGGCAGCGGGGTCCTATTAGAAACTAAGGGATATTAAGGCCTCCTTTTAATAGAGAACCGGAACAAAGCATTAGCACATAGTGAATACATGAACTCCTCAAACTATGGTCATCACCGGGAGTGGTCCCGATTATTGTCACTTCAGGGTTGCCGGATCATAACACATAGTAGGTGACTATAGACTTGCAAGATAGGATCAAGAACACACATATATTCATGAAAACATAATAGGTTCAGATCTGAAATCATGGCACTCGGGCCCTAGTGACAAGCATTAAGCATAGCAAAGTCATAGCAACATCAATCTCAGAACATAGTGGATACTAGGGATCAAACCCTAACAAAACTAACTCGATTACATGATAAATCTCATCCAACCCATCACCGTCCAGCAAGCCTACGAAGGAATTACTCACGCACGGCGGTGAGCATCATGAAATTGGTGATGGAGGATGGTTGATGATGACGACGGCGACGAATCCCCCTCTCCGGAGCCCCGAACGGACTCCAGATTAGCCCTCCCACGAGAGATTAGGGCTTTGCGGCGGCTCCGTATCGTAAAATGCGATGATTTCTTCTCTCTTATTTTTTTCTCCCCAAAAGCCAATATATGGAGTTGGAGTTGGCGTCGGAGGGTCTCCAGGGGGCCCACGAGGTAGGGGGGCGCGCCCAGGAGGGGGGGGGGCACCCTCATGGACAGGGTGTGGGCCCCCTGGTCTTCATCTTTGGCGAGGATTTTTTATTATTTTTTATAAGACATCCCGTGGAGTTTCAGGTCATTCTGAGAACTTTTGTTTTCTGCACATAAAACAACATCATGGCAATTCTGCTGAAAATAGCGTCAGTCCGGGTTAGTTCCATTCAAATCATACAAGTTAGAGTCCAAAACAAGGGCAAAAGTGTTTGAAAAAGTAGATACGACGGAGACGTATCAACTCCCCCAAGCTTAAACCCTTGCTTCTCCTCAAGCAATTCAGTTGACAAACTGAAAGAGAAAAAGAAAAACTTTTACAAACTCTGTTTGCTCTTGTTGTTGTACCTATGTCAAGCCAGCATTCAGGTTTTCAGCGAAGATTATAACTAACCACATTTGGAATAATTCTCAGGTCTCATGTTTACTCATATCAATAACATAATCAGCTAGCAAGCCATAATAATAAATCTCGGATGACAACACTTTCTCAAAATAATCATAATATGATATAACAAGATGGTATCTCGCTAGCCCTTTCTGAGACCGCAAAACATAAATGCAAAGCACCTTCAAAGATCAAGGACTGACTAGACATTGTAATTCATGGTAAAAGAGATCCAATAATAGTCATACCCGATATAAATTAACAGTAATAAATGCAAATGACAGCTGTGCTCTCCAGCTAGTGCTTTTAATAAGAGTGTGATGACTCAACATAAACGTAAATAGATAGGCCCTTCATAGAGGGAAGCAGGGATTTGTAGAGGTGCCAGAGCTCGGTTTTGAAATAGAGATAAATTATATTTTGAGCGGCATACTTTTATTGTCAACATAACAACTAAGATATGACGATAGCTTCCATGCTAAACAAATTATAGGCGGTTCCCAAACAGAATGGTAAAGTTTATACTTCCCCTCCTCCACAAGCATCAATCCATGGCTTGCTCGAAACAACGAGTGCCTCCAACATTCAACGGGTCCTAGGGGGAGTTTTGTTTGCAATTATTTTGATTTAGTTTGCATAAAGCATGGGACTGGGCATCCCAGTGACCGGCCATTTTCTCGTGAATGAGCAGCGGAGTCCACTCCTCTTGAGAATAACCCGCCTAACATGGAAGATAAGGGCAACCCTAGTTGATACATGAGCTATTCGAGCATGCAAAACATAATGTTTATTTGAAGGTTTAGAGTTTGGCACATACAAATTTACTTGGAACGGCAGGTAGATACTGCATACAGGAAGGTATAGTGGACTCATATGGAATAACTTTGGGGTTTAAGGGATTGGATGCACAAGCAGTATTCCCGCTTAGTACAAGTGAAGGCTAGCAAAAGACTGGGAAGCAACCAACTAGAGAGCGACAACAGTCATGAACATGCATTAAAATTAATAAACATTGAATACAAGCATGAGTAGGATATAATCCACCATGAACATAAATATCGTGAAGGCTATGTTGATTTTTTTCAACTACATGCATGAACATGTGCCAAGTCAAGTCACTTAAATCATTCAAAGGAGGATACCACCACATAATACCACATCACAACCATTTTAATAGCATGTTGGCACGCAAGGTAAACCATTATAACTCATAGCTAATCAAGCATGGCACGAGCAACTATGATCTCTAATTGTCATTGCAAACATGTTTATTCATAATAAGCTGAATCAAGAACGATGAACTCATCATATTTACAAAAACAAGAGAGGTCGAGTTCATACCAGCTTTTCCCATCTCAGTTAGTCCATCATATATCATCATTATTGCCTTTCACTTGCACGACCGAACGATGTGAATAATAATAAGAGTGCACATGCATTGGACTAAGCTAGAATCTGCGAGCATTCAATAAACAAGAGAAGACAAAGCAATATGGGCTCTTGGTTAAATCAACAATGATGCATATAAGAGCCACTTCAATGATTTAATCATGGTCTTCTCCTACTGACCCCCAAACAAAAGAAAAGAAATAAAAACTATTTACACGGAAAAGCTCCCAACAAGCAAAAAGAAGAACGGGAAATATTTTTGGGTTTTCTTTTTAATTACTACAGCAAAGAAATAAACTACTACTAACAATTTTTTTGGTTTTTTCTTAAGGTTTATTAAACACACAAGAAGAAAGCAGGAAAAAGAAAATAAACTAGCATGGATATTACAGTGAAAGAGTATGAGTACCGACATCTAGAAATGAGTGTGTGTGAACATGAATGTAATGTCGGTGGGAAATATGCACTCCCCCAAGCTTAGGCTTTTGGCCTAAGTTGGTCTATTGCCGGGGATAGCCTGGCGGATACCCGTAGGTGTAGCTGGGGTCATACTGCGATGCAGCAGCTATCGCCTCCTGAGCTATAGCGTGGCATTGAGAAGCCTCCGCTCTCCTCTCGTACTCATCTGCCTCCTCTCTGGTAATAATGTATCTTCCTTTTGTCTGAGAATCAAAGAAGGCAGGAGCAGGAAGAGTAATACGGACAACATGCCGTTTGTTAAAGATTAATCGATACTGGAGAGGTGGTTCAGTCCTCTCAACAAACTGGTGGGAAACCATAGAATCAAAATCTAAATAAGTAGGGGGTAACTCCATATCACCCTCACGAATGTCTATCTCAAGAAAATTAGCTAAGCGGGTTGCATAAATTCCTCCAAAGAAATCTTCGTTATGTCTATTATGATGCAACCTACGAGCTACAATGGCTCCCATATGATAAGATTGGTCTCCTAACACAGCACTTCTGAGAATGCTGAGATCAGGGGCACACATGTGACATGCTTCATCCTTAGCATTTATGCATCTACCTATGAAGAGAGAAAAATAATGTATAGCAGGAAAGTGAACGCTCCCTATAGTGGCTTGTGTCATATCCCTAGATTCCCCCACAGTTATTCTAGCAAGAAAGTCTCTATATTCAGATTTAGGGGGATCCCTGACACTACCCCAAGATGGAAGTTTGCAAGCAAAAGTGAAATCCTCTGAGTCCATGGTATAAGATTTGTCATAAAGGTCAAACATGACTGAAGGAGAATTACGCGAAGATGAAAACTCAAACCTCCTCACAAATGAACTTGTGAGATCATGATACTGGGGGCATTTGTCAGCTTCAAAGTCCTCAAGACCGGCGTTACGCAAATATGCGTTAAATTCTTCTTTGATTCCCGCTTGATTCATAAAATTTTCTGAAGGCCATTCACAGGGCCTCACAGGAGCGTCTCTTGGTGGTTCCTCGTCAGCATCACGCATTGCAAGCCTGGGACCTTTCTTCCTTGAAGAACCACCTTGGAACATCTTCCTAAACATATTGTTTCCTCTGAAAAATTTCTGAAATTTTTAGTAACTTCAAATAAAAGTGAACCAACTTCAATAAAATTATAGCAACAACTCCCACAAGTGCCTAGAGCCTATATCAAGCATTAGAACTACTTGGAACCATATAAATTTGACATGCAAGCTCAAGAACATGGTCACCTATGCAGCACAAATTTGCAATGAATAAAGCACTAGAACAAAAACTAATTGGACCAATGGAGGAGTTACATACCAAGGAACAATCTCCCCAAGAAGTTTTGCGAGAGGTGCTTTGAGCAAGGAGATGGAAAATCACAGCAACAGGGGCTGAAACTCGTGCTTGAGTTGGTTTTTCGTGTTTGTGTGAGGCAGATGAAGAAGATGGGTGCAGGGATAAGTGGAGGAGGGCCACCATGGGCCCACGAGGCAGGGGGCGTGCCAAGGGGGGTAGGGCGTGCCCTCCACCCTCGTGGCTAGGTGGCAGCTCCCCTCGCGGTAATTTTTGCATAGTAAATCCTCCAATATTCCCGAAAAAATCATATTAAATTGGCATGGCATTCTGAGGACTTTTCTTTTCGGGTCTTTTTTATATTGCATGGATAAGTCAGGAAACAGACAGAAAAATACTATTTTACTTTATTTCTACTAAATAACAGAAAATATAAAGAGGGTACAGAAGGTTGTGCTTCTAGTTTCATCCATCTCGTGATCATCAAAATGAACCCACTAACAAGGTTGATCAAGTCTTGTTAACAAACTCATTCCGAATAACACGGAACCGGAGAAATTTCGAATAACACTAAGTTACCTCAACGGGGATATGAAAATCCCCAACAATAAGAATATCATACTTTTTCTTGACAGTGGGGAGAGGAAATTCAAAACCTCCAAATATAATCGATGGAATTTTTCCAATAGAGTTGATACTATAAACTTGAGGTTGTTTCCTCGAAAAGTGTCCCATGTGCTCATTACCATTAAAATGAAAAGTGACATTGCCTTTGTTGCAATCAATAACAGCCCCTGCATTATTAAGGAAAGATCTTCCAAGAATAATAGATATACTATCATCCTCGGGAATATCAAGAATAACAAAGTCCGTTAAAATAGTGACGTTTATAACTACAACAGGCACATCCTCACAAATACTGACGGGTATAGCAGTTGATTTATCAGCCATTTGCAAAGATATTTCAGTAGGTGTCAACTTATTCAAGTCAAGTCTATGATATAAAGAAAGAGGCATAACACTAACATCGGCTCCAAGATCACATAAAGCAGTTTTAACATAATTTATCTTAATGGAGCATGGTATAGTAGGGACTCCTGGATCTCCAAGTTTCTTTGGTATTCCACCCTTAAAAGTATAATTAGCAAGCATATTCTCATCATCACTCTCATCATCGTATTCAGATTCAATAATTTCTCTTTCTCTAGACCTAGAAATCTGTTCATCAAGAAATTTACCAAGGGGCACAGTAGTATCAAGCATAGAAGTAGTTTCATCATAAGTATCATGCATAGCAGAAGTGGAATCATCAATAACATGCGACATATCAGAATGAATAGCAGAAGTGGGTTTAGGTGTCGCTAGCTTACTCATAACAGAAGGTGAATCAAGTGCAAAGCTAGATGGCAGTTCCTTACCTCCCCTCGTAGTTCAGGGATAAATTGTTGTCTTAGCGTCTTTCAAGTTCTTCATAGTGTCCAGCAGATATAAATCCCAAATGACCCAAAGAATAAAGCTATGCTCCTCGGCAACGGCGCCAGAAAAAGGTCTTGATAACCCACAAGTATAGGGGATCGCAACAGTTTTCGAGGGTAGAGTATTCAACCCAAATTTATTGATTCGACACAAGGGGAGCCAAAGAATATTCTCAAGTATTAGCAGCTGAGTTGTCAATTCAACCACACCTGGAAACTTAGTATCTGCAGCAAAGTGTTTAGTAGCAAAGTAATATGATAGTGGTGGTAACGGTAACAAAAGTAAAGACAGCAAAAGTAATGTTTTTGGTATTTTGTAGTGATTGTAACAGTAGTAACGGAAAAGTAAATAAGCGAGAACCAGTATATGGAAAACTCGTAGGCACCGGATTAGTGATGGATAATTATGCCGGGTGCGGTTCGTCATGTAACAGTCATAACATAGGGTGACACAGAACTAGCTCCAATTCATCAATGTAATGTAGGCATGTATTCCGAATATAGTCATACGTGCTTATGGAAAAGAACTTGCATGACATCTTTTGTCCTACCCTCCCGTGGTAGCGGGGTCCTATTGGAAACTAAGGGATATTAAGGCCTCCTTTTAATAGAGAACCATAACAAAGCATTAGCACATAGTGAATACATGAACTCCTCAAACTGTGGTCATCACCGGGAGTGGTCCCGATTATTGTCACTTCGGGGTTGCCGGATCATAACCCATAGTAGGTGACTATAGACTTGCAAGATAGGATCAAGAACACACATATATTCATGAAAACATAATAGGTTCAAATCTGAAATCATGGCACTCGGGCCCTAGTGACAAGCATTAAGCATAGCAAAGTCTAACAAAACTAGGGATCAAACCCTAACAAAACTAACTCGATTACATGATAAATCTCATCCAACCCATCACCGTCCAGCAAGCCTACGATGGAATTACTCACGCACGGCGGTGAGTATCATGAAATTGGTGATGGAGGATGGTTGATGATGACGACGACGACGAATCCCCCTCTCCGGAGCCCCGAACGGTCTCCAGATCAGCCCTTAAGAGAGAGATTAGGGCTTGGCGGCGGCTCCGTATCGTAAAACGTGATGATTTCTTCTCTCTTATTTTTTTCTCCCCGAAATCCAATATATGGAGTTGGAGTTGGCGTCGGAGGGTCTCCAGGGGGCCCACGAGGTAGGGGGGGCGCGCCCAGGAGGGGGGGGGCGCCCCCCACCCTCGTGGATAGGGTGTGGGCCCCCTGGTCTTCATCTTTGGCGAGGATTTTTTTTATTTTTTATAAGACATCCCGTGGAGTTTCAGGTCATTCCGAGAACTTTTGTTTTCTGCACACAGAACAACATCATGGCAATTCTGCTGAAAACATCGTCAGTCCGGGTTAGTTCCATTCAAATCATACAAGTTAGAGTCCAAAACAAGGTCAAAAGTGTTTGGAAAAGTAGATATGACGGAGACGTATCAAAGCCCTGCGCGGATCACTTCACCATCACCGTCACCACACCATCATGGTGACGGAACTCATCTACTTCCTCAACATCTTGTTGGATCAAAAGAGGACGAGGGGTGTCATCGAGGTGAATGTGTGCAGAACTCGAAGGTGCCGTACGTTCGGTACTTGATCGGTCGGAGCTAGAAGAAGTTCGACTACATCAACCGCGTTGTCAAACGCTTACGCTTTCAGTCTATGAGGGTACATAGAGATACTCTTCCCTTGGTTGTTATGCATCTCCGTGGATAGATCATTGCGTGCGCGTAGAATTATTTTTGTTTTCCATGTAACTTTTCCCAACATTTGTATCATTTTCTCAACACTAGTATACATGACAACCACCTTCCACTATTTGATAATACCCTTAATTAATACCTGCACAATATGAGGCTCGCATGCATACTAGCCAAAGCGTTGATTCCCATACAATATTAATTGGGGCCTGCTTCAGTACACCCGCCTTCCAAGAATGAGAGTGGGTATTTTTGTATTTTACTATTAGCTAAGTTCTAATAGACCTAACCGTGCGTCACTTGATCTCATCCTTCCGTTATGAGAAAAAGGGAGAATAACACAATGGCTGCTCGGTGAGCTTGGCTAGTTTGGTTGATTGATCAATGGAATGTAGGGTTAGCTAAAGCATCATCTAAACACCGCATATGTGTGATGTCAAAGGAACAAAATCACATATGGTGTCTCTACCAAGCGATCCCCAATCATGACCTATAGGGGTCCCCTATCATGACCTATAGGGCGCCTATGTGGTGACTCCGTTAGCGGCCCGCATCGGCGACGAGCTATTCACGTTGGAGAGGGACTAGAAGATAGTAGGTGAATATGTATGTAGGAGTACGATTTAAGACGACGAGAACTAGATCTGGAATACCCGTACGTACAATGATTAATGATCTGATTAGTTTTAAACTTGACTATCATGCCCTCTTGGCCGAAGGGGTATATGTTTTAATCTCCACCGTTGGTTCAATTAAGGGAGGGGTGGTCATGGAGTCATGTACCTAGGGTAGGGTCACATACCTGATCTAAGTACCCTGCCCAAGGACACCCTTAGAAGAGATCACCTTCTAGTCGACCTACGAGGGACTCACTCGACTGACTTGAAGGACTCGACCACGAAGACTCACTCGACCACCGGAAGGTCAAGAGGCACTCTGCACTGCAACGGTCTGTAATTAAGTAGACTTTATGATAGTAAAGACACTTTATGTGGGGCGTTACCAGTAACGCCCCGGACTTAATGTACCTTAAACCCTTCATTACGTGGGTTGGCTGGGGTCCTGGCGCACTCTATATAAGCCACCCCCTCCACAGGCAGAAGGGTTCGGCACCATGTAATCCATATACACATAATCCACTCGACCGCCTCCGGGCTCCGAGACGTAGGGCTTTTACTTCCTCCGAGAAGGGCCTGAACTCGTACATCTCTTGTGTTTACAACCTCTCCATAGCTAGGACCTTACCTCTCCGTACCTACCCCCACTCTACTGTCAGACTTAGATCCACGACAGTTGGCGCCCACCGTGGGGCTGGTGTTTTAGCGATTTTGTGGAGAAGTTGCGATTCTTCCGAGTACTTTCATCATGGTAGCTGCTGGAGTTTTGGTCGAGGGTCGAGAGATTCGTCTCGGTGCTCTCACCTTCGTCGCCGACGACTCCGCCTGGCTCCAGGAGGCTCCACTCGACGTCGATGCGCTCCCCGCCCGCGGTGCGACGCATTTTTGTGCATGTGTCCGCGGCGTTCTGCTGTGGCAACCGTCGACCCCATATCGGTCGACTCCCCTATCGACCACCCTCCCGGTCTCCCGCCAGCGCAAGCGCTCGGGTCGGTCGAGGCTTCAGCGGTGGGTGAGACACGCGGTGGCTCGCCAGACGGCCACCACCCAAGTTGCGGCAATCGAGCCCGACGAATCTCCCTACGGCCTGTTCGATCTGTCGACTGGCTCCGTAGAGACAGCATCCGAATGCGATAGCAGTGATCCAGCGGCGGAAATCCTGATGGTCGACGGGCCTCGCAGCCCCCCTGGCTTCGCCCGTGATGGTGGGGCAGGCGACGGAGGCGACCCCGCACGAGACCATGAAGAGTACCAGCCTGAGCCACTCGACTCTCTGCAAAGAGAGGAACTTCGCCGCAGGAACATGGATGCCCTGCATACTCCCATCGCAGGAGAAACCCCCGAGGCTCGCGCCTTGGAGGAGGCACGTTTGGCCAATTTGGCCGAACGCGTTCGCTTGGAGAATCTTCAGCGAGCACTCGACGAGCGCGCGCGGCAACGAGTTCCCGACGCCAGTCGATGTCAACTCTTCCCGCCGACTCAGGTATATCGAACCCCAATCCAGAATTTAGCAGCTGCGACCCGTATTGCAGAGTCCATCCAGCCCTCTCAGTCGGAAGCTGGCAGAGGCTTGATGCAGATCAGGGATCTGCTCCGGGCAGCAGGAGATCAGAATTCAGCCGTGTCGCAGTCGCGCAACAGAATTCACAGTCGATCCGTCGCTGCGAATACGGTTCAGTTGGCTCACAGTCCCAGATCGCCTCCGCGGCGTGAGGGGCGCGAGAATAGGCGAGACCAATATGGAGACCGACACGACCGAGATGATAGGCGTCGAGTGCCCACTTCCCCTCCGAGGGGTGGGTCTTACGCTCCTCGGCAGCAAGATGACAGACGTCAGCTCAGTGCGGGGCGAAGAGTTCCAGTCGACCCCAGGGAACCAGGCTTCGACGTGTGATCCATTATCGTGCAAGGCTTGGTCGACCGGAACAGAGCACATCGAGGTGGACTCGACAGAGATGCGCCCATGAGCAGTCGAGTGCACATTTCTGGTCTGGAATGTTTCAGCAGAGCTATCAGAGCCGCAGTGATTCCTCCCAATTTCAGGTTGGCAACAGGAGTCAGCAAGTTCACCGGTGAGTCTAAGCCTGAAACTTGGCTTGAGGACTACCGAGTGGCGGTTCAGATTGGTGGTGGGAATGACGAGGTGGCCATGAAGCATTTGCCCCTCATGTTGGAAGGTTCTGCCAGAGCGTGGTTGAATCAGTTACCTCCTAGCAGCATTTACACTTGGGAAGATCTGTCTCGAGTGTTCGTCAGAACGTTTGAAGGAACTTGCAAGCGACCGGCTGGATTGACGGAGCTGCAAGTCTGCGTGCAGAAGACCAATGAGACTCTCAGGGAGTATATTCAGAGATGGATCACTTTGCACCATACTGTGGAGAATGTGTCCGATCATCAGGCAGTCTGCGCCTTCAAGGATGGTGTCAAGAACAGAGAATTGAGTTTAAAATTTGGTCGAACCGGAGACATGACCTTGAGTCGGATGATGGAAATTGCTACCAAGTACGCCAACGGCGAAGAAGAAGACCGACTCCGAAGCGGCAAACACAAGCCGAGCCAGTCGGAGAAGGGAAACACCAGTCGGAAACAGAAGCGGAAGGCTGAACCGGCAGCTCCTGGAGAGGCTCTGGCCGTGGCTCATGGAAAGTTTAAAGGGAAACCAAAAGGATCCTGGAACCCTAAGAAGGTAAAGGATAAAGAAGGGAACGACGTGATGGATATGTCGTGTCACATCCACACGAAGAAAGACGAAGAGGGGAATATCATTTACCCAAAGCATACCACTCGCCAATGTCGACTCCTGATCCAGCAGTTTCAAGGAAAACATTCTAAAGACAAGGAAAAGGAGTCGGACAAGGCCGAAGACAAGGAGGACAGTGAGGAAGGATATCCGCATGTCAACTCCACTCTGATGATCTTTGCAGATGTGGAAAGCAAGAGTCGATTGAAAGTCATTAACCGCGAGGTGAACATGGTTACCCCAGCAAAAGCAAATTATCTGAAATGGTCCCAAACACCCATCACATTCGACCAATCTGATCACCCGACTCATATTGCCACCCCTGGGAGGCAAGCTTTGGTGGTCGATCCAGTTGTCGAAGGCACTCGACTGACAAAAGTGCTGATGGACGGTGGTAGCAGGCTGAATTTGCTATATGCAGACACACTGAAAGGAATGGGCATTCCGATGTCCCGATTGAGCACCAGTAACATGAGCTTTCATGGAGTTATACCAGGGAAGAAAGCCGAGTCACTCGGCCAAATAGCTCTGGACGTGGTGTTTGGTGATTCGAAACATTTTCGCAAAGAGAAGTTGACGTTTGAGGTCGTGGATTTTCAGAGTGCATATCACGCCATTTTGGGGAGACCAGCTTATGCACGGTTAATGGCTCGACCATGTTACATGTACCTCAAATTGAAGATGCCCGGCCCCAAAGGAGTGATCACTGTCACCGGTGATCGGAGAAAGGCAGAAGAGTGCTTTCAGAAGGGCTCAAAGATTGCTGATTCCCAGGTGACAGCGATCGAGTTCGAAGAATACAAGCAAAACGCAGATCCGAGTGATTTGCTGCGATCCAAGAAACCCGCCACAGAATCTGCATTTCAGTCGTCCGGTGAGACGAAGCCTGTTCACATTCACCCGACCGACCCCGATGCAGCTCCGACCCACATCTCCACAACACTCGACCCGAAATAGGAAGAAGCGCTCATCCAGTTCTTCCATGAGAACTGGGACATTTTTGCATGGAAGCCCGCTGACATGCCAGGTGTTCCCAGGGGACTGGCTGAGCATCGCCTAAGAGTCGACTCATCAGCAAAACCAGTCAAAGAGCATCTCCGGCGGTCCGCCGTCCAGAAGAGAAAAGCCATTGGTGAGGAAGTGGCTCGACTGTTGGCGGCAGGATTTATCCGAGAGATATACCACTCCGAGTGGCTCGCTAATGTCGTCATGGTTCCTAAGAAGGACAAATCGCTCCGAATGTGCATTGATTTCAAGCACATCAACCGGGCCTGCCCGAAAGATCATTTTCCTCTCCCTCGCATAGATCAAATTGTTGACTCGACCGCGGGATGCGAGAGATTGTCTTTTCTAGACGCCTACTCCGGGTACCACCAGATCCGTCTGTACGGACCCGACGAGGTAAAAACAGCTTTCATCACTCCATTCGGGTGCTTCTGCTATATCACCATGCCATTCGGCCTCAAGAATGCCGGAGCCACATTTATGCGAATGATTTAGAAGTGTCTACTCACTCAAATCAGTCGGAATGTGGAAGCGTATATGGATGATATCGTCGTCAAGTCACGAAAAGGTTCCGACCTGCTCGCTGACCTTGCCGAAACATTTGCCAACCTCAAAAGGTATGATATCAAGCTCAATCCATCAAAGTGCACATTCGGAGTTCCTGGTGGCAAGTTACTCGGTTTTCTCGTTTCCGAGCGAGGGATCGACGCTAATCCAGAAAAGATCGGCACTATTCTCTGAATGAAACGCCCTGTGCGAGTGCACGATGTCCAGAAGCTTACTGGATGCTTGGCCGCATTAAGTCGATTCATCTCACGACTCGGTGAAAAGGCATTGCCTCTTTACCGACTGATGAAGAAGGCAGACACGTTCGAGTGGACTCCAGAAGCTGATGCAGCGTTTGCCGAGCTAAAAGCTCTGCTCTCCACCCAGCCGGTGCTGGCTGCTCCAATCAGCAAAGAGCCTCTGTTGCTTTATATCGCAGCCACAGGACAAGTCGTCAGTACAGTGCTTACGGTCGAGCGGGAAGAGGAAGGAAAAGCTTTCAAAGTTCAGCGCCCAGTGTATTATTTGTCTGAAGTCTTGACTCCATCCAAGCAGAGATATCCTCATTATCAGAAGCTTGTGTATGGAATATACATGACCACAAAGAAGGTTGCTCATTATTTCTCTGATCATTCCATCACAGTCGTCAGCGACGCTCCACTATCAGAGATTTTGCACAACAGAGATGCAACTGGTCGAGTGGCGAAATGGGCGATTGAACTTCTTCCCCTTGATATCAGGTTTGAGGCAAAGAAAGCCATTAAGTCCCAGGCAATAGCAGATTTCCTCGCCGAGTGGATTGAACAGCAGCAGCCGACTGAAGTTCACTCGGAGCATTGGACCATGTTTTTTGATGGCTCTAAGATGTTGAATGGTTCCGGTGCTGGGGTTGTCCTGGTTTCCCCCAGAGGAGATAAGCTCAGATATGTGCTCCAGATTCACTTTGATTCCTCCAACAATGAGGCAGAGTACGAGGCCCTCTTATACGGATTGCGCATGGCCGTTTCACTCGGCGTCCGTCGCCTGATGGTCTATGGCGATTCAGATTTAGTGGTCAACCAAGTGATGAAGGAGTGGGACGTGAGAAGCCCAGCCATGACTGGATACTGCAGTGCAGTGAGGAAGCTGGAAAAGAAGTTTGAGGGGTTAGAGCTCCATCATATACCCCGACTGAAAAATCAAGCAGCTGATGATCTAGCAAAGATAGGTTCCAAGAGAGGAGCCATTCCGAGTGGTGTGTTCTTGGAGCATATACACACTCCGTCAGTCAAAGAAGATCCTTTCACCGAAGAAGCTCCACAGCCCAAGAGTGCCACAGATCCGACTGAGGTTGAAGTCCCAGCAGTGGTCGACTTGGTCATGGAGGTCTTGGTGGTCATTCCCGATTGGACAGTTCCGTATATCGCGTATATCCTGAGAAAAGAGCTTCCGGAGGATGAGGAAGAGGCTCGACAGATCGTCCGTCGATCTAAAGCCTTCACCGTAATCAAAGGACAATTATATAGAGAAAGCGCGACTGGAGTTGGTCAGAAGTGCATAACACCAGAAGAAGGTCGAATCATCCTTAATGATATCCACTCGGGAACCTGTGGTCATCATGCGTCCTCTCGGACCATCGTGGCCAAAGCATACCGAGCCGGATTTTACTGGCCAAAAGCGAATGAGATGGCAAAGGAAATAGTGGATAAGTGCGAGGGATGTCAGTTCTACTCGAATATGTCGCACAAGCCTGCATCAGCTCTGAAGACCATTCCACTCGTCTGGCCTTTCGCAGTATGGGGGTTGGACATGGTCGGTCCTTTGAGAACAGGGCGAAGTGGCTTCACGCATGTACTGGTGGCAGTCGACAAGTTCACCAAGTGGATTGAGGCTAAACCAATCAAGAACCTTGACGCCGGTGCTGCTGTTAGCTTCATCAGGGAACTGATATTCAGATATGGAGTCCCGCACAGCATCATTACGGATAATGGGTCGAACTTTGACTCGGAAGAATTCAGGGATTTCTGCAACTCTCAAGGCACACGAGTCGACTACGCTTCGGTCGCCCATCCGCAGACGAATGGACAAGCAGAGCGAGCCAATGGCCTGATTCTCAAGGGATTGAAACCCCGACTGATGCGTGATCTCAAGCATGCAGCTGGAGCATGGGTCGACGAACTTCCCTCGGTGCTTTGGGGACTGCGGACCACACCTAATCGATCGACCGAAAGAACTCCGTTCTTCTTGGTCTACGGAGCTGAAGCAGTCTTGCCGAGTGATCTTCTCCACAATGCTCCTCGAGTTGAGATCTACAACGAAGCAGAAGCTGAACAAGCGCGGCAGGACGTAGTCGACCTTTTAGAGGAAGAAAGGGAGATGGCCCTGATCCGATCGACCATCTACCAACAAGATTTGCGTCGTTTCCACGCCAGAAATGTGAGGGGTCGAGCCTTCCAGGAAGGAGATTTAGTTCTCCGAGTGGATCAGAAGAAACATCACAAGCTTGCTCCTTCTTGGGAAGGGCCCTTCATCGTCACCAAAGTTCTCCACAACGGGGCGTACCGTCTTTACAACGTCGAACATAATATCGACGAGCCCCGAGCTTGGAACGCGGAACTACTCCGCCCATTTTACACTTAAGTTTATCACTCGGATGAGTTGCAATAAAGTACTCCTGTAGTTCATGGATTTCAAAATAATAGTGTCATAGTTCCTCCATAATTTTTGTCACTTTTTATTTTGTCCAATAAAATTTTCCCCTCAGTGGGTGACTTAGCCGCGAATCCGTTTCGCCTAAGTTTGTAAAAATCCTTACCGAGTGGTGAGCCAGACTCCCACTCGGAGGCTTAGCCACAAATCCGTTTCGCCTAAGTTTGTAAAAATCCTTACCGAGTGGTGAGCCAGACTCCCACTCGGAGGCTTAGCCGCGAATCTGTTTCGCCTAAGTTCGTAAAAATCCTTACCGAGTGGTGAGCCAGACTCCCACTCGGAGGCTTAGCTGCGAATCCGTTTCGCCTAAGATTAAATAAAATCCTACCGAGTGGTAAGCCAGACTTCCACTCGAAGGATTAGCTGCAGTCCAAGTACTCGCCTAAGTTATCAAAATCCTACCGAGTGGTAAGCCAGACTTCACTCGGAGGCTTAGCTGCAGTCCAAGTACTCGCCTAAGTTATCAAAATCCTACCGAGTGAAGAGCAAACCTCTCACTCGGGGGCTTAGCTGCAGCCCAGTGCTCGCCTAAGATATAGAAATCCTACCGAGTGAAGAGCAAACCTCTCACTCGGGGGCTTAGCTGCAGCCCAGTGCTCGCCTAAGATATAGAAATCCTACCGAGTGAAGAGAAAACCTCTCACTCGGGGGCTTAGCTGCAGCCCAGTGCTCGCCTAAGATATAAAAATCCTACCGAGTGGAGAGCAAACCTCTCACTCGGGGGCTTAGCTGCAGCCCAGTGCTCGCCTAAGATATAAAAATCCTACCGAGTGAAGAGGTTCAAACATCAAATTCAAGTTCGGAACGATACCTAAAGGAACCGAAAGTGCTCAGGCGCTAAGCCTGTTAAAGTTTATCGGTTACAACTCCACTCGGCATACCGAGGCAAATTTAAAGCGTTGAGCTTAAAAGAAGTTTTTTACCCCTCCTGTGGAGGGCTGGAAGGTGCAACAAACTCATCAAGATCAATTCCATCTGCGATCCGAGTGGCAGCAGCAATGAAGGTTTCCATAAAGGACCTGAAGTCGTGTTTCTTGGTGTTGGCCACCCGGAGGGCCGCCAGCTTGTCTTCTCGCGCATCTTTGCAGTGGACTCGGGCCAGACACAGAGCAACATCTGCACCGCACCGAGCCAAGGACTTTTTCCACTCCTACACTCGACCAGGGACTGTGTTCAAGCGAGCCATCAGCGACTCGAGGTCGTGCTGGAGTGTCTCCCTGGGCCAGAGCGTTGAGTCGATGCGAGATGTGGCGACCTTCAGCCTTGCGAGATAGTCCACGACAGCTGCGACACGGGACTCCAGTCGGAAAACATTGATGGCAACTTCGTCGTTCACCGGAGAATTGACGGGGTCAAGGTTTGGTTCCAGTCGGCTAGTCTCTTCTTCAAAGTCTTGACAAAATTCTGCAAGGGCGATCACCGAGTCAAGGCAATGGTCAAATGGAAAAATTACAGTTGAAAATGATTGTTGAGCATAAAGGTTTACCTTCAAGCATAAGGAACAGCTTCTCGGCAAGACCACTCAGGAAGGCCTCCAGATCATTTTTCTTCCCAAGAGCAGCTTTCAGATTGGTATTTTCTTGTTCAAGCTTGGTGACTGAAGCTAACTTCTCGTCAGCAAGCTTGATCTTCTCAGCTAGTTCAAGGTCTTTTTTCTGTTGGGCCTCCTTCACCTTACCTGCAAGTTACAGCAAGATCAGATTTTAAAACAAATAAAGGGAAAAAGCAGTCGTCGAGGTCTCACCAAACATACCTTTGGTCTCCTCCTTTGCCTTCGTCAGATTCTCCTGAGCCAGCTTCAAATCCAGCTCGAGCTGAATGTGCTTGTTTTCCAGCTCAGTGTAGCGAGCCGCAAGGTCACAGGATCTCTGGGAAGAATCAATCGACTAAATGTCAAAGATAATTCACTTCCGAGTGGAACAGGAAAAATCATGCGTTTCTAAGACTACAGCCAAATACAAGCATTCGACCGTAGTCTCGGGGACTACACCCAGTGGGTGCACTCAGCGTGCCCCCACTAATCCTGTTGAAGACAGAGTCGACCAGTCGACCTCAAAAAAAACAAGATGTATTCTTTAAGACTGTAATCGACTGCAAGCAGTCGACCACAGTCTCGGGGACTACACCCAGTGGATGCACTCAGCGTGCCCCCACCGGTTTGCGAAATCCAGTCGCCATAGTCGAATGACGGAAAGACTGAACTTATAAAGCCTAAGGCCGACTGCCAGCAGTCGACCTTAGCCTTGGGGACTACACCCAGTGGGTGCACTCAGCGTGCCCCCACCGATTTGCGAAATCCATTCGCCATAGTCGAATGACGGAAAGACTGAACTTATAAAGCCTAAGGCCGACTGCCAGCAGTCGACCTTAGCCTTGGGGACTACACCCAGCGGGTGCACTCAGCGTGCCCCCGCTATCACGGAGTTTAAATCGACACACCCAGTGGGTGATTAATATGAATTCTGGAAAGAAAACAAGCGGTGGTCGACTGACCTGAACATTGCTTTGAAGGGCGGAACTGGCGTCGTAAGCTGCCTAGCTCGCATCCCGGATGGTCTTCAACTGCTCCATCATGATCCCTGCCTGGCGTATCGCCTCCTTCGCGGCGCCAGCTTGGTCCTCTGGGACGTGGTGCGTCGTGAAGAGGGAGGGCTGCAGAGCACTCGTCAGTGGATCTGCGAAGGACACAGTGTGTCGAGTGGTGTTCTCCTCCTCCGCGACCAGAGTCTCAGGCACCGTCACATCCTGGGACACCCTGCCGGCAGGCGCTTTCCTACTCCTTCTGGGCTTCAGCGGTTCCTCATCTTCATCATCATCGGGGAGAGTGATAACAACATTGGATGGAGCTACAGAAAAGAATCAGAATTAGAGATCATGAGTCAGTCGACTAGAAACGGTGTTAAGAGTATAGTACCAGGTTTTGAGGTTGCTGCGTCCTCCATCTCATGGTCGTCAGCCCGGGCTGAGGTCTCAGAAGTAGCAGCACTGCAACTCCAAAGAATCAGTCGACTAACTCCAGCGCCAACCAGAGATAAAGTTTGCACAAAACAAGAAGACTTAAGCAGCATGATTACCCTGATATGGTGGGGATGGACACCTTCATCTTCGGCAGGAGCTTGGTCGGCTTTGACGGGGCCTCCCTGGGCTGCTTCGACGCCTTTTCAGTCGGCGCTGGAGAGGTGGTTCGAGGGCGCTTGGTCGACTGTGTAACAGTCGCAACCCCCTTGCCACGTTCAGTCGCAGGGTCATGGACAAGTTTCGACCGCCTTTCCGAGCGCGGTGGTGCGACCTCCTCCTCCTCCTCTTCTTCGTCCTGATCATCATCATCATCATCTTCATCGTCATCGTCATCATCATCATCCTCAGCGGCGTCCGAGTCCCGCTCCTCCTCCTGGCTCTCGCCCCCGCTCGCTTCTCCCTCCTCAGTCGGAGCATGTGCTCCATTGGGCATCGAGTACAGCTCATTGAGGGGCCGATAGACATCAAGACAAAGATTAGTCGACCGATCGGCAGAGAAAACAGAAATAAATGTGACAAGAATACAATGGGAAGTGGAGCAGACATACCTTGTTTGGATCACTGTGGCAGTCGAGTGGAGGAATCCTTCTGGCTCCGCGAGGGTTATCCTTGTTCCCAGTAACAGCGGCCATCCACCTTTCCAGAGTGGCATCGTCGACTGCTTCTGGATTGACCCGAGTCACATCCTCAGTCCCGCAGTACAACCACATGCAATGGCTCCGGAACTGAAGAGGCTGGATACGACGCCTAAGAAAAACCTCCAGGAGATCCATACCCGTCACTCCCTCCCGAACCAACTGAACTACACGCTCCATCAGCATCTTCACGTCAGCTTTCTCCTCCGGAATCACCTTCAGAGAGGAGGGCTTGCTCACTCGGCCCATGGTGAACTGAGGGAGTCCACTCGACTGCCCCGGCGTCGACTGATCCTGGCAGTAGAACCAGGTCGACTGCCAGCCTCTGACTGACTCGGGAAATGTCATGGCTGGGAAGGTGCTCTTGTTCCTCACCTGGATCCCCAGACCCCCACACATTTGGACAACTCGGGTTTTTTCGTCGCCTGGGCTCGCCTTCTTCACGGTCTGAGAGCGACACGTGAATATGTGCTTGAACAAACCCCAATGCGGTCGACAACCCAGGAAACTCTCACACATGGACACAAACGCGGCAAGATAGGCGATAGAATTCGGGGTGAAGTGGTGGAGTTGCGCTCCAAAGAAGTTCAAGAAACCACGGAAGAAAATGCTCGGCGGCAAAGAAAATCCGCGGTCAACATGGGTAGCCAGAAGCACGCACTCACCCTCTTCCGGCTGGGGCTGCCACTCTTTCCCCGGAAGCCTCGCGGCTCCATGAGGGATCAGGCCCTCATTGGCCATGTCGAGGAGATCCTTCTCCGTGATGGTCGACTGGATCCAATCCCCCTGGACCCAGCCTTTCGGCAGGCGAGATCTAGACGAAGACCCGCCACGACTGGTGGATCTCCCCTTCGCCTTCTCCGTCGCCGACGCCTTCTTCGCGCGTTCCAACGCCGCCGTCTTCTCCTTGACCATGGCTGCCGGCGGGACGCGCGAGGGGAAGTTGTGCGGAGGCGAGAGCGAGCGCGTTGGGCGGAGACGAAGGAAGCAGAGAGAGAATGCTGAGGCACTGTTCAAAAAACCCTCGCCGGGCGCATTTATAAGATCCCTTCCGAGTGGATGACAGGTGGGCTCGGTCGATCTAATCATATCCTGAACAGTTACGCGGACGCGATACGTGGCGAAAAAAGCGATGCGGGGATCGAGGCGTCTATGCCCTGTCCCGTCCGAACACCGCGGTCCGCCCTGCTTCGCGCGCTTCCCCAAATTTCGCATCCCGCGGAATCCGCGAACGGCAGATCGGTCTGCCAAACGCGGGATTTTCTGCGATCCGTCGCTCGGAAATCGGCGAAGTCCAAAAGATCACTCGACGAAGGAAAAGAATGGATCGAGTCGACTGAAGAAAAGTTGCTCACTATCAACAAAGAGATTTTTTTTAGTTCAAAACAACGCACAACGAGTATGCGAAGGCTAATCGGAAACAACATCAACTCCTTCATCACTCAAGCCTCAATCCATTCGGGGGCTAATGATGGAGTCATGTACCTAGGGTAGGGTCACAGACCTGATCTAAGTACCCTGCCCAAGGACACCCTTAGAAGAGATCACCTTCCAGTCGACCTACGAGGGACTCACTCGACTGACTTGAAGGACTCGACCACGAAGACTCACTCGACCACCGGAAGGTCAAGAGGCACTCTGCACTGCAACGGTCTGTAATTAAGTAGACTTTATGATAGTAAAGACACTTTATGTGGGGCGTTACCAGTAACGCCCCGGACTTAATGTACCTTAAACCCTTCATTACGTGGGTTGGCTGGGGTCCTGGCGCACTCTATATAAGCCACCCCCCTCCACAGGCAGAAGGGTTCGGCACCTTGTAATCCATATACACATAATCCACTCGACCGCCTCCGGGCTCCGAGACGTAGGGCTTTTACTTCCTCCGAGAAGGGCCTGAACTCGTACATCTCTTGTGTTTACAACCTCTCCATAGCTAGGACCTTGCCTCTCCGTACCTACCCCCATTCTACTGTCAGACTTAGATCCACGACAGGTGGGGGTGGGGTGGGGTTGTAGCCGAAGGGGTATATTATTAAGGTGCTCACTGAATTCAACAATTTAACTAGTATGTCGGGCTGACACCTACCTTTGGGTCAAATTAAGGGGCAGATGTTTGGGCGGCCTTATTTCATATGGGTTGGCAACACTTGAAATATCAAATTGTGCATGTAGAGCAAAAAAAGTTTTGCTTGCTCAGATCCATATATTTTGTTATGAGTGACCATCACCACTTAAGAATTGTGATTTCAGGATTATGGCATTGGTTTTGATGGTACTGATGACCTCAATAAAGCATTTGACTGCATATGTGGAAGCAAGTACTGTCGCGGCGGTCCGAAGAATTCAAGTACGTCCACCATTTTTTACTGCTTATTAAAGCATTTTTTGCCGTCAAAAGTTATCTGGTGAGTGGACGTGGTGTGCTTAATTTGGACATATGACGATTGTCATTGGCAGGGAAGAGGACTAGGGAAAGTGCAAGTCGGAACTAGAGGGATTTGCATTCGGTCAAGAGCGGTGGAAGAAGAGTGTTGGAGGAACAGAGCACAGATGCCTTATGATGATTCTAGATAGATGCAACGGGCGGTGTCAGCCAGTCATATTTTGGGGTTTGGATGAGGTAAAACCAACTAAAAATGCCTGATGCAGAGCAAGTTGAACTTAATTAGTATATGTGTTGTCAGTTTGTCACTGTGTTGTGCGTCCGGAGTTTACCTAGAAATTGCAGCTAACTTGCTTCACTGCGGAGCTTATTCCACATCTTTTTTTCTTTCTCTTTCCATGCCAATTTTAGTTTGTGTATTTGTTTATAGGTGTCTCCACATTTATAGATGAACTCCCTTGGATTCAACCGTCTAGAAGCAGAGTCCGACTCGATGCAACTGATTGAATTTTGTACCGGTCAGACTAGATGGTGGGATGTAGCGGCGGCAATCTTCGCGGACTGTGTGGATACAACTACATCTATTGGGAAGGTCATCTATAAACATTGCTATAGATCGTCGAATCAAGCAGCGCATGTGCTAGCAAAATTTACTTATTGTAATAAGCTTTCTCTAATTTGGATGAACGAGCCTCCTGGCGTGTTGGTCAGTAAGCTCATAGACGATGTATCTATTATCCCAGATTAATAAAGCTAGCATGGCCTTTCCTAAAAAAAAATTACTAGTACCAGTTGGTTTTACTTCCAACTGGCATTGTGTGAACGCTTGGTCGAATCGACTTAAGGATGACGTGGCAGAGAAATGGAAAAAGACCAAGGGAAGATGACGTGGTGGCAGGGCATAGGCCCTCCGTTCCTGCCCAGAAACTCCTCATCCCCTTACAACTGGAATCGGTAGAGAGAGAGAGAGAGAGAGGCTTTGGCTGGACACCAGCGGTCCGTCATCGTATTGGCTACCATATCCCCCCATTCTCATTCTGCACGGCACAGCACAGCACAGCACAGCGGAGAAGAGAAAGGAGAGCAGAGATGACTGCGTCCGTCTCCTACGGGCTGCGAGCACTTCCGACGTGGTCCAGCTCTGTGTCCGGTGACGACCACTGCTCGGCGCTGGCCATGTCGGTGTCGGCGCGGGGGCCCCGGTGGACGCGGCCCCTTCGGACGCCGGCGAGGATGGGCAATGTAAACGAGGGCAAGGGCATCTTCGCGCCCCTGGTGGTGGTGGTGCGCAACATCGTCGGACGCAAGCGCTTCAACCAGCTCAGGGGCAAGGCCATCGCGCTGCACTCCCAGGTACCTACCTACTAGCCTCCCTCCCTTGCTTGGAGTAATATAAATTTATTGACATACGAAACCAAATAATCTAAACAGGTGATTACCGAGTTCTGTAAGACCATCGGCGCTGACCCCAAGCAGAGGCAGGGCTTGATCCGCCTCGCCAAGAAGAACGGCGAGAAGCTCGGATTCCTTGCTTGACCTGCCTCACAATCCCCCTTTCCTTCTCCTACCTTTTCTACTAGCAAAAAGGAAATTCCTTGGAATTGGAGATTGCATGCATGCATGTATGTATACTAGTCTTATATATTTTTTCTTCTTTTCTTCTCTTCTCTTGTGGAGACAGCACTGGGTTCAGTTAAATTTCAGTTCCATGTGGATGGATGGATGGATGATGTATCTATCCTCTACTGATGGCCTCAGCAGTAGAGTATATATATGCGCAATGCTACTGGATAAATAATTCAAGTATTTGTCTCATTACTCCTTTTGTATGCACTAATCCGTGTAGCCGTGCCCGTGAGAAATCCCGTTTAAATCTTTAGTGTGCGACATCAAATACACGCAAGCAAAATATGTACGAGGTTTGGACACCAAATATATCTTCTTTAATTTATTTACAACGGTACCGCCTCGTGAGAGAGCCTGTTTAAAATAGAGAGAGCCTGTTTACATCTTTGGTTCGCATGGAAAGAAGAAAGTCTTGAGGATACATATTTTTTTCCTTCACGTTCTTACTATTAAAAAATGGAGCATCAAGCGGATACAACACATTATGAGTAACACCCGGCCTCTGCATAACTATGATGTACACAACCAATCCAGAAAAGTTTGACAGAAATGAAAGAAACAAAACCGACAAAACGGCAACAGTAGAGTCCTATAGACCGATACTATGCCTATGTCGAAAGTGGTGGTTGGTCGATCCGGAGGTTATACTGCCACCCATGTTGGAAAAAACCCTCCGTAGTCACCTGCTCCAACAGCGTACACACCGCCTTGAACAACGGTTGGTACTCCACTCGTTGTAGCATAGACCACGTACGAAGTAAGTGCGTACACCGTAAAATAACCTGCAGAGGAAAAGTATTTTCGTTATTAAAAACCAAATCATTTGTACAGTCATAGCGACCACATTAAGACATACACTCTCACCCTTATTAGCGTTTTAAACCTATTTGAAATACCATCCAACCAATGACAAAAAATATTGGCAACACTTATGACAGATACAAATTTGATACTATTTGGATGACTGACCACGTAGAACGTGCAAACTTGCGTTGAAAAAAGAGGTGTTTGATTGTCTCGTCATGAGTACAAAAACAACACTTCTTACTTTTTTGCCTGTTGTGCCGTGCGAGGTTGTCTTTGGTTAGCACAACTTCCTTACGAAGATACCACATGCAGATTTTGACTTTTAGTGGAATCTTTGACTTCCATGGTTTCTTATTCGTGTCGGGTCTCGTCCCAAGGTCATCGTCACCCAGATGTGCGTGCGCAATCACGTCCTCGTCTACCACTAATGGCTGGCCACAAGGCCTTACGAGCGTTTCGCCAGGTTTGTCAACAGCCCCCACTACATGTTCGCTACGATGCACATCACTAACGATGTAAAGATGCTCAAGAATTCGGGCATCGCCTGCCAGAATCTTGTAGACATCCAGGTCCAATACAAGATCTGGGGCAGCAAGAAGCATGAGAAGGACTCACTGGTTCACCTCGCCGAGTCCATAGTCGACCCCTACTACAGAGACATGAAGGATTCCTACAACAAGGACAAGAATGCCTGGCACTCGGCCTGGATGGAGAAACTCGACAAAGCTCACGTCGTGTACCCGGCCAAGGAGGCGTACACAAGCTACAAATGTACATGCGGATTGTTAACATGAGAAAGTGCCTTCTTCCCCAAAACGGCCAGGGATCCATCCGGAAGCATAGCAGTGGCAACCGTCGCCACAACATGTAGATGATTATATGCTCGTTTCTCCTAGTTTAGTATGCATGTAATTGCTTACTTTGGTGTGGAAATGTTATGTGTGTAGTCGCTTATGTAATTGTATGATTAATTTGGTTATGCAATGTTGTTTTTTAAGTATAGATGTTGATACTCTGCAGACAGAGCGTAGATGTTGTGCAGACAGAGCAAATCACATCGCACATGGACTAAACAATGGAACCCGTTGGTAATGATTTCATCAATCACTGACAATTCTATACCAGCAATCATTTGCTCACAACACACACGACTTGTTAACAAGAATCGTCCATGTTGTTATCGGTCTTCCCACACATTTCTGATTACTGACCCGTTTCCCGCGCATCACACACATCTTGTTAAGTTGAACCATTTCTGTTGCGTTGGCTAATCGCAAACAGCTCATCTGAGTGAATTGTATGCCGTATATCGCACACACCTTGATCCGGCTGACTGTTTCTGTTGTGTTGCCTAATCACAAACAGTTTATCCGAGTGAACTGTATGCCGTATATCGCACACACCTTCATCTGTTTGACCATTTCTGCTGTTATGCTCATCGCAAATAGTTCATTCCAGTGAACTGTATGCCACGAAGCGCACACGCAACTATAATTTGAACCGTGTTTCATATCTCCGCCATCGCAAGCGTTTTGTATCATTGTCGGTTTTACTACATCTTCGTTTGCAATTAATGCATCACACACAGTTTCGTCGAAGGGTCTCCGATTGTAGTGTCGCGTCAGCAGCATCCTGCAGTAGTGCAAGCCTAGGGCCCCCCTGGGCCATGCCTGGTAGGCTTGTCGCTGCCTCGTGACACTTCAGGTCTTCTCTCGAAGTTTCTAGGGTCCCTTCTAGTGTAGAAAAAAAGTCAAAAAGTTTCATAGCGTTTAGACTCCGTTTGGTACCGATTTTTTGAAAAGCCAAAAACAAGCAAAAACAACAGCTGGCACTGGGCACTAATTTAATAGGTTTAGTCCCATAAAATGTTACATAATTGCATAATAAACATCCAAGATTGATGCTATAATAGCATGGAACAATAAAAAATTATAAATAAGTTGAAGACGTGTCAACCCCTCTAGTGGAGAGCTGCTATTGCTTACAGTTCCCCGGGGGGAGACGCCCGTGGCCATGCCCGCACAAAGGCCAAAGGTTACAGCTAAGAAAAAATCTCACAAGCCGGCGATGGTCCTTGTCGCGTGCGATTCAACTTCCTCTAGGTGAGTGGCCATGCGACACTTTAGTATCATGTCATGAGCCCTCCATCGGCGGGAACATTGTGAGGTGTGCTCCCTCCTCATCGTTCGTGCCCCTGGGGCCGCTCTGGGCGGCCCTCCTACGCTGGGCCGTCTAGACGCCGCTATTCGTCTAGGAGGGGCCTCGAACCAGGTTCTGCATACAATGCTGGAAGACCTTCATCGTGCGGTGGAGATTGGGACCAAGGTGAGTGGACCTCCTTCCTCACCTAGTACCCCTTGAGCCTTGAGCAGATTGTATCATAATGTGCTTGATGGTCTTCTTTCGTGGATGTAGACTGCTGTTGCCCGAAAGTTGGAGCTGGACAACCGAACTCATGAGCTAAAGCGTTAGGTTGCTGTGGAGGAGGAGCAGGTGGCTCGCATGTAGAGGTCGCTTGAGGACATCTGTTGTAAGAGCATCTCCAGCCGTGCGCCTAACACGGCCCTTCCAGGCGATTTTTTCGCGCCGGCGCATAAAAATGGCCCAGTCGCGCCCCCAGGAGGCCGTTTTCGCCGGTTTGGGCTGAAATTAGCGCTGGCGGACCCAGGCCGAACCCGGCACGCTGGGGGCGCCCGGGGGCGCTGGGGCGAGTGATATTGGCGCGAAAGAGCCACGGGCCCGCCGAGTCAGCGACGCACGCCTCGTCATCCTCGGAACGCGTCGGTTTCCTGCGTGGAATCAATGCAAGGCTGCCGCCGGTCAGCCTTGCCATTGATTCCTCATCACGGGCGGCGCGACGACGCCTCCCTCCCGCCACACGTACACACGGCACGGGGCTATAAAAATCAGTGCCCCCCTCGCCTTTGGCCACACCAGCCCACAGCCGCCGGCGAGCTCTGCCTCTCTCCCCGTGCGTAGCCGCCCACCGACGTTCCTTCCCTCCCCTCTCTCCCAAGCCCATCCGATGGCCGCGCGATTCCCCGGCGAAGCGGCGGCGGCCAACGGCTTCGGCTGCCGCTCGCTCCATGAGTGGGAGGCCTATCTCTTGTTTGAGGCGAACATCTCGGCGCCACCGGACATGCGCGCCGTGCCGACGGGGTGAAGGCTCAGCAACGGTGGCGTCCCCATTCCCCGGGTGCCCGACGTCGAAGCGCGCCACGCCATCTTCGCCGCCGAGGTCGACCGCATGAAGGCCTCCCTGATGGAGGAGGAGCGCGCCCTCCCCCAGTACGCCGCCAACAACCACGCGTCATGGGCGACGTACTTCCAGCACCGGCAGACGCAAAGGCTGGCATCCACCAACGGGGCGCCGGTGGTGGGGGGCGTCAAGAACAGCAAGGATGTCGGCGATGTCGGCAACTTTGCCGCGCTCAGCGACTTCTTCGGCCCTTAAATAGTTGTAGTTGCAGCCTTTTTTTAAATAACTTCTCTATGTAATGTCGAGCATGTCGAATATATGTCCAGTTTGCCGAACTTTAGCCAAATAATTTGTCCAATTTGTCGAACTTTGCTGAATACTCTTTTTAAAAAAACATAAACTACGTCTAGGGGGCAGCCCTGGGGCTGGTGGCTGGGAACCCGCTCGCCCCCACGCCGATTTTTAGCGCCGGCTTGCCCCCAGGCAGCGATTTTACGTGCCCCTGGGGGGGGGCAACGGCTGGAGATGCTCTAAGTTCTATTTTAATAAATAGTGGCGCACAAAATAGATTTGACCTGAGCTCTGCTGCTCTATGTTTGATCCAGCTTTGGAGCAACTTTAGAAGCTGTAAGTTTAGCTTGACACCGATGAAAAGGTTGTGAGTCGTGCGGAGGATGTGGCGAACGCCAAGGGTGCGGAGGCGTGCTCCTGCCAAGAGCTGCTGAGGGCGGATGGTAGTGTACTCGATAAGAGCATATCCAGCCGTTGCCCCCCCCATGAGTAGCGTAAAATCGCCGCCTGGGGGCGAGCCGGCGCAAAAAAGCGGCCTGGGGGCGAGTGGGTTCCCAGCCGCCGACCCCAGACGCCGTTTATATTTTAAAAAAAGAATATTCGGCAAAGTTCGGCTAAAATTCGGCAAAGTGGGCATATATTAGACATGTTCAACATTCTACATAGCAAATTTATTAAAAAAAAGGCCGGAACTACAACTACGGGCCGAAGAAGTCGCTGAACGCGGCGAAGTCGCCACCGTCGCTGCCATCCTCGCAGTCGTCGGCCTTCTCCTCCTTGACGCGGCCGCCCCTGCTGGACCCCTGCCCGGTGTTGCCATGGCGGACCGATGGCGGTGGCGGCGCGTCATCGTCGCTGTCGTCGAGGACGACAACTCCTCCTTTGTCACGGTCCCGGCGTCGATGTTCGAAGTGCTCTAGGGCGCGGCGTTGACGCTCCATCTCCATTTGCAGTCATCGCGCGCCCATTTCAAGCCCGCCGCCTCGTCGAGCTCCGCGGCGCTGTGCTCCGTCTTCACGGCGGGGAGCCCCGGCTCTGTTTTCACGGCTACGAGCCCCGGCGCCATCTTATGTTTAACGAAGCGTGGAGGAGCCGAGGAGGAGGCGCGCTGGCCAACCTCATTTATGATGATGTCGGCGCTGCGAGTGCGTCGGCTGAGCGGCGTCTCTGCTATGGGATCGGCCTTGACGCCGAGCACCGCCAGTGAGCCGGAGGAATGGGAAGAGGACCAGGAGGAGGAGTAGGAGGAGGAAGTTGAGGAGGAGCTAAACCTCCTGGGGATCCATTGCCCGGCGCTCCGGCGGTGGACCGGGGCGGCCGCCGTGGTAGGGTATGCTAGCAGCGGGTCGTTGCCGCCCTCGAGGTGCTCCAGCATGTCCTGGAGTGTGTGACCGAGGGTGCCCCACTAGATGCGGCGCCCCTCGCTGTTTTTGACACCGCCCACCACTGGCGCCCCATTGGTGGACGCCGGCCTCTGTTTCTGGCGGCGCTGGAAGTACGCCGCCCAGGACGCGTGATTGTCGACGACGTACTGGGGGAGGGCACGCTGCTGCTCTATCAGGGAGGCTCGCACGCGGTCGACCTCGGCGGCGAAGAAGGCGGGGCGCGCCTCGACTTCGGGCACCCGGGGAATGGGCACTCGTGGAGCGAGCAGCGGCCGAAGCCATTGGCCGCCGCCGCGTCACCAGGGAATCGCGTGGCCATCGGCTTGGGAGAGAGAGAGAGAGAGAGAGGGAAGGGAAGAAGAGTGGAGAGCGGCTACGCACGGGGAGAGAAGGGAGAGCTCGGAGGCGGTCAATGGGCGGATGTGGGCTGGTGTGGCCAGAGGAGAGGTAGGCCATCGGCTTATATAGACCGTGCCGTGTGTACGCGTGGCAGGAGGGGAGGCGTCGCCGCTGTCAACATCCTGGATTCAGTGGTATCCAGCCCTGCCTGCTTGCAGCCCACCACGTGGCTACATCGACGGCCTGGTACGGCCCAGCTGCAGCATCAACAACATAAGACCCTCGCGAGGGGCCAAGCCTCGCCAGGTGGACGATGCCAAGACCCCCGAGGGGATCAGCCTCCTCAGGCTGGCTCCCGAGGGGCGGAGACTTCTATGCAAGGTTTACATCATGAGGCTCAGCTGATGTGAGCCATGACGACCAAGGCCAGGCGGGCGCCAGGCGGGCCCAGAGCGCAGGTTTCCTCTTTGGTGCAAAGGAGGCAGGCCGCAGGTGCAGAGTCCCGAGGAATCAGCCAAAGGTTTCCATTCTGGTGCAATGAGACCAAGACCGCCAGGAAGGCAGGAGAGAGGTCATCGACGAGCCCACCGCAGCGTCACGACCAGAGCCTCTTCACAGGCAAAGACTACTTTTGTCAGGATAAGCTGTACTACTTGTCCCCTTTCAAATTGGGCCGTTGTGGGATCCCTTCCCGCCAACATTTGGGAAGAGGACCAAGGCCACTATAAGTAGGACTAGCCACCACCATAGAAGGGGGGACAAGTTGAACTTGCTCACACCACACCAGCTCAAGAACACCTCACCTCCTGAGGCCAGTTCATCCACTGTACTAGTTCATCCTCAGCCCTTTGAGGCAATCCACCAAAACACTCGAGTAGGGTATTACACCGCAAGGTGGCCCGAACCAGGATAAACTACTGTGTCTCTTTGTCTCTTTGAGCTTGACGCGCTAAGCTTAAGAGGATCGCGAGTAGGCAGGCTGGGTAGGTTGAGATCTCTGCAAGCACCCCAGAGTTCGAACCTCTCAAGGGTTTGAGGATCCCATAATCCGACATTTGGTGCACCAGGTAGGGGTGCGTCGGAATATTCTACCTAGGGCGAAAGAAAATAAAAAAGATAATAAGAAAATAAGTGTTTCAAGCCTAAGCAAAAGATAGAATGTTGTATTGCCATAACCTATGTACTTAAGCGAACTAGCGAAGAAAGGCGAAGAATGGCTTTGTTCAAGCCCAAGTCAAAATCTATCTCTAATAAATCATTCAATCTTTCATTTTTATATTCATTATCTCCAAGTTCCGAGTCCTTCCGCCGGATTGTGCCACTGACTCCGATGGCGGGTGCTCCTCCGTCGTCCCGGTCGACACGCGCTCCCGAAGAAGCGTCGGGGCTGCACTGCTTCACCCTCTCCCTGCGGCAGGTGCAGTGGTCGCCCATGTTCCGACCGGAGATGCCGCCGCGCTATGATGGTGCGGCATATCCGGCCCCCTTTCTTTAAGCATACGAGGAGGCAGTCTGGGCGGCCGACAGAGACGACAAGGTGAAGGCCAACTGGCTTCCCATGGCCCTTGTAGGCGCACCGCACGCCTGGTTGCTCAACCTGCCGGCATCTGATACGTCTCCAATGTATCTATAATTTTTGATTGTTCCATGCTATTATATTATCCATCTAGGATGTTTTATATGCATCTATATGCTATTTTATATGATTTTTGGGACTAAACTATTAACCTAGAGCCCAGTGCCACTTTCTGTTTTTTTCCTTGTTTTTGAGTTTTACAGAAAAGGAATACCAAACGGAGTCCAATTGATGTACCAATCTTTGACGATTTTTATGGACCAAAAGAAGCCCCCGGAGTAAAATAGTTGGGACAGAAGAGTCCCGAGCCATCCACGAGGGTAGAGGGCGAGCCCTACCCCCCTGGGCGCGCCCCCTGCCTCGTGGACGACTCGGAGACCCCCTTGACGTGAGACCGACGCCAAAATTCCTATAAATACCCAAACCTCCAGAAAATAACCTAGATCGGGAGTTCCGCTGCTGCAAGCCTCTATAGCCACCAAAAACCAATCGGGACCCTGTTCCGGCTCCCAGCTGGAGGGGGGATCCTCACCGGTGGCCATCTTCATCATCCCGGCGCTCTCCATGACGAGGAGGGAGTAGTTCACCCTCAGGGCTGAGGGTATGTACCAGTAGCTATGTGTTTGATCTCTCTCTCTCTCTCTCATGTTCTTGAGGTGATACGATCTTGATGTATCGTGAGCTTTGCTATTATAGTTGGATCTTATGATGTTTCTCCCCCTCTACTCTCTTGTGATGAATTGAGTTTTCCCTTTGAAGTTGTCTTGTCGGATTGAGTCTTTAAGGATTTGAGAACACTTGATGTATGTCTTGCCGTGCTTCTCTGTGGTGACAATGGGATATTCACGTGATCTACTTGATGTATGTTTTGGTGATCAACTTGCGGGTTCAATGAACTTATGCATAGGGGTTGGCACACGTTTTCGTCTTGACTCTCCGGTAGAAACTTTGGGGCACTCTTTGAAGTACTTTGTGTTGGTTGAATAGATGAATCTGAGATTGTGTGATGCATATTGTATAATCATACACACAGATACTTGAGGTGACATAGGAGTATCTAGGTGACATTAGGGTTTTGGTTGATTTGTGTCTGAAGGTGTTATTCTAGTACGAACTCTATGATAGATCGAACGGAAAGAATAGCTTTGTGTTATTTTACTACGGACTCTTGAATAGATCGGTCAGAAAGGATAACTTTGAGGTGGTTTCGTACCCTACAATAATGTCTTCCTTTGTTCTCCACTATTAGTGACTTTGGAGTGACTCTTTGTTACATGTTGAGGGATAGTTATATGATCCAATTATGTTATTATTGTTGAGAGAACTTGCACCAGTGAAAGTATGAACCCTAGGCCTTGTTTCCTACCATTGCAATACCGTTTACGCTCACTTTTATCGCTTGCTACCTTGCTGTTTTTTATAATTTCAGATTACAAAACCCTATATCTACCATCCATATTGCACTTGTATCACCATCTCTTTGCCAAACTAGTGCACCTATACAATTTACCATTGTATTCGGTGTGTTGGGGACACAAGAGACTCGTTGTTATTTGGTTGTAGGGTTGTTTGAGAGAGACCGTCTTCATCCTACGCCTCCCACGGATTGATAAACCTTAGGTCATCCACTTGAGGGAAATTTGCTACTGTCATACAAACCTCTGCACTTGGAGGCCCAACAACGTCTACAAGAAGAAGGTTGTGTAGTAGACATCAAGCTCTTTTCTGGCGCCGTTGCCGGGGAGGTGAGTGCTTGAAGGTATATCTTTAGATCTTGCAATCGAATATTTTAGTTTCTTGTTGTATCACTAGTTTAGTTTATAAAATAAAACTACAAAAAAAATGGAATTGAGTTTGCCTCATACGCTTCATCTTTTTAATATCTTTCGTGAGAATGATGGAAAGGAAAATTGTACTCAAGTGCTAGAAGAAGAAGTCTATAAAATGTTTGGCAGTAAATCTTTGAATGATGAGCATGATTGCAATGTTGTTAGTATGAACTCTTTGAATATCCATAGTACTAATGATGATTGCAGTAGTCATGATGAAAATGTCTCTTATAAGCATGTCAACTTTTGTGGAGTGCATAGAGTTTGCAAGTACACACCAAATAGGGAAGATAGATTTTGCAAGAGGCATAAGTATTTAGAAACTAAATGGTTGCAAGAAAGGCTAGATGTTTGTGCTGAAAATTTAAAATTTCTTTGCCATCCTTGTGAAATTTGCAATGGACGTGATCATTTAAATATCCAATGCAAATTGTTTCATGATCGTATCGTGTCCAAAGTTTGTGATGACTTTATTTCCCTTGCACATCATAATGAACTTAGTTTTCTTGTGGGTTATGAAGAAATGAAACGTATAAGTAAGGATCTTCCAGAATTTGTCCTTGATAAAGTTCTTGATTTTGATCTAGCAGAAATTTTTATGTATTGTGCGGTGAATTGCATTGAAAATCCTTATATTGCCAATTACATAAAGAAAAGAAAGCAAATAGAAGATGAATAGAATACTAATGAAAGGGAAGAGACTTCCCAATATCCTCCTATTATTTCTTATGATGAATCATGTAACGAGGAGGAGCTTTCTATTCAACCAATCTCATTAATAAGGAGCTCAAAAAATAGGGTTAAACCCACACACGATGTGAAGAAGAAAAGGTAGAGAGGTATCCCTCCCAATATTTCTCCTATTACTCATTGCGATGATGATAATTCCTATACTATTGGTGCTATCCATACTATTAATGATGAGAGTGATTGTGCTTATGATATGAAGATGCCCAAGCTTGGGGATGCTATGTTTGATGAGAATGACATGTTTGAGAATATATTTGCGGCAATTAATTTTTGTCCCAAGCTTGGGGATGCTACATTTAACGAAGATGATATTTTTAGCCTCCCAAGTTTTGATGTGCAAATTTATTATGATGATAGCATACCTCCTATTTATGATGATTATTGTGATGACACTTATGCTATAAAAAGTAGTAATGATTATATTTATAAAACTTGTCATGATTATTATTACCCTTTTTCTGAACATTACTCTTTTAATGTGGAAACAATTTATAATATTCAAGTCTCTTATGATACTCCCACTATTCCGAATGAGAAGAATTTTGCTTATGTGGAGAGTAATAAAATTTCTATGCTTGTAGATCATGAAAAGAATGCTTTATGTGATGGTTATATTGTTGAATTCATTCATGATGCTACTGAAAATTATTATGAAGGAGGAACATGTGCTTGTAGGAATTGCAATAATATCAAGTTTCCTCTCTATGTGCTTAAAGTTTTAAAGTTATGCTTGTTTTGCCTTCCTATGCTAGTTGATTATTGTTCCCATAAGTTGTTTTCTCACAAAATCCCTATGAATAGGAAGTGAGTTAGACTTAAATGTGTTAGTAATATGCTTCATGATGCTCCCATTATGTTTCAATTCTTATTTTTTATGTGAGCATCATTGTCATCTTCATGCCTAGCTAGAAATGCCTTAAAGAAAAGCGCTTGTTGGGAGACAACCCAATATTTACCCTTACTATTTTTGTGTGTCCACATGATTATTATACTGCATTAATCATGTTTTATAGCTTTTGTTTCAATTAAGTGCTAAGTAAGACCTTTAGGATAGCTTACGGTGATAGTTGTGTTGATCCTGCTGAAAATCAGAAACTTTTGCACCCATTAAATTAGTTTTGATATTTCACAGAAACGTGCTTTTGATCTGATTATTTTTGCTACGGATTGGTAAAAAAAATTCAGCTTTTCCTAATTGTGTAGGATTTTTGGAGTTCTAGAAGTATACGTTTGATACAGATTACTACAGACTGTTCTGTTTTTGACAGATTCTGTTTTCTATGTGTTGTTTGCTTATTTTGATGAATCTATTTGTAGTATCGGAGGGTATGATCAATAGAGAAGTTGTAATACAGTAGATATTACACTAATATGAATTTAGAATGATTTCACAACAGTACCTAAGTGGTGAATTATTTTCTTATACTAACAGAGCTTACGAGCTTTCTGTTGAGTTTTGTGTTGTGAAGTTTTCAAGTTTTGGGTAAAGATTCGATGGACTTTGGAATAAGGAGTAGCAAGAGCCTAAGCTTGGGGATGCCCAAGGAACCCCAAGGTAATATTCAAGGACAACCAAGAGCGTAAGCTTGGGGATGCCCCTGATGGCATCCCCTCTTTCGTCTTCGTCTATCAGTAACTTTACTTGGAGCTATATTTTTATTCACCACATGATATGTGCTTTGCTTGGAGCATCTTGTATGATATGAGTCTTTGCTTTTTAGTTTACCACAATTATCCTTGATGTACACACCTTTTGGGAGAGACCCACATGATTCGGAATTTATTAGAATACTCTATGTGCTTCACTTATATCTTTTGAGCTAGACAATCTTTCTCTAGTGCTTCACTTATATCTTTTTAGAGCACGGCGGTGGTTTTATTTTGTAGAAATTATTGGTCTCTCATGCTTCACTTATATTATTTTGAAAGTCTTTTAGAACAAAATGGTATTTGCTTTGGTTATATAATTGGTCCTAATATGATGGGCATCCAAGTTGGGTATAATAAAAACTATCATAGAAAGTGCATTGAATACTATGATAAATTTGATACTTAGCAATTGTTTTGAGATATAAAGGTGGTAATGTTAGAGTCATGCTAGTTGGGTAATTATGAAATTGAGAAATACTTGTGTTAGAGTTGGCAAGTCCCGTAGCATGCACGTATGGTGAACATTGTGTGACAAATTTGAAGCATGGGGTGTTCTTTGATTGCCTTCCTTATGAGTGGAGGTCAGGATTGCACGATGGTTAACTCCTACCAACCCTTCCCCTAGGAGCATGCGTAGTAGTACTTTGCTTCGAGGGCTAATAAACTTTTGCAATAAGCATATGAGTTCTTTAAGACTAATGTGAGTCCATGGATTATACGCACTCTTACCCTTCCATCATTGCTAGCCTCTACGGTACCGTGCATTGCCCTCTCTCACCTTGAGAGTTGGTGCAAACTTCGCCGGTGTATCCAAACCCCATGATATGATACACTCTATCACACATAAACATCCTTATATCTTCCTCAAAACAGCTACCATACCTACCTATTATGGCATTTCCATAGCCATTCCGAGATATATTGCCATGCAACCTTCCACCGTTTCATTTATTATGACACGTTTCATCATTGTCATATTGCCTTGCATGATCATGTAGTTGACATTGTATTTGTGGCAAAGCCACCATGCATAATTTTTCATACATGTCACTCTTGATTCATTGCCCATCCCGGTACACCGCCGGAGCCACTCATATAGAGTCATATTTTATTCTAGTATGGAGTTGTAATCCATGAGTTGTAAGTAAAAAGAAGTGTGATGATCATCATTATTAGAGCATTGTCCTTTGAAAAGAATGGCCAAAAAAATGAGAAAGGCCAAAAAATAGGCCAAATAAAAAAAAGGAAGGCCCAAAAAAAGGGGGACAATGTTACTATCCTTTTCCACACTTGTGCTTCAAATTAGCACTAGAACCTTTATGATAGAGAGTCTCTTATTTGATCACTTTCATATACTAGTGGGAAATTTTCATTATAGAACTTGGCTTGTATATTCCAACATTGGGCTTCCTCAAGTGCCCTAGGTCTTCATGAGCAACCAAGTTGGATGCACACCCACTTAGTTTGTTTTGTTGAGCTTTCATACATTTATAACTCTAGTGCATCCGTTGCATAGCAATCCCTACTCCTTGCATTGACATCAATTGATGGGCATCTCCCTAGCCCGTTGATTAGCCGCGCCAATGTGAGACTTTCTCCTTTTTTGTCTTCTCCACACAACCCCCATCATCATACTATATTCCACCTATAGTGCTATATCCATGGCTCATGCTCATGTATTGCGTGAAAGTTGAAAAAGTTTGAAAAGGCTAAAGCATGAAACAATTGCTTGGCTGAAACTGAGGTTGTGCATGATTTGGATATTTTGTGTGATGAAGATGGAGCATAGCCAAACTATATGATTTTGTAGGGATGAACTTTCTTTGGCCATGCTATTTTGAGAAGACATAATTGCTTTGTTAGTATGCTTGAAGTATTATTATTTTTATGTCAATATTAAACTTTTGTCTTGAATCTTATGGATATGAACATTCATGGCACAAATAAGAAAATTACATTGATAATTATGTTAGGTAGCATTCCACATAAAAAATTCTGTTTTTATCATTTACCTACTCGAGGACGAGCAGGAATTAAGCTTGGGGATGCTTGATACGTCTCCAACGTATCTATAATTTTTGATTGTTCCATGCTATTATATTATCCATCTAGGATGTTTTATATGCATTTATATGATATTTTATATGATTTTTGGGACTAAACTATTAACCTAGAGCCGAGTGCCACTTTCTGTTTTTTCCTTGTTTTTAAGTTTCAGAAAAGGAATAGCAAACGGAGTCCAATTGACGTGCCAATTTTTGACGATTTTTATGGACCAAAAGAAGCCCCCGGAGTAAAATAGTTGGGCCAGAAGAGTCCCGAGCCGTCCACGAGGGTGTAGGGCGAGCCCTACCCACCTGGGCGCGCCCCCTGCCTCGTGGACGACTCGGAGACCCCCTTGACGTGAGACCGACGCCAAAAATTCCTATAAATACCCAAACCTCCAGAAAATAACCTAGATCGAGAGTTCCGCCGCCGCAAGCCTCTATAGCCACCAAAAACCAATCGGGACCCTGTTCCGGCACCCTGCCGGAGGGGGGGGATCCCTCACTGGTGGCCATCTTCATCATCCCGGCCCTTCCCATGACGAGGAGGGAGTAGTTCACCCTCGGAGCTGCGGGTATGTACCAGTAGCTATGTGTTTGATCTCTCTCTCTCTCGTGTTCTTGAGGTGATACGATCTTGATGTATCGCGAGCTTTGCTATTATAGTTGGATCTTATGATGTTTCTCCCCCTCTACTCTCTTGTGATGAATTGAGTTTTCCCTTTGAAGTTGTCTTGTCGGATTGAGTCTTTAAGGATTTGAGAACACTTGATGTATGTCTTGCCGTGCTTATCTGTGGTGACAATGGGATATTCACATGATCTACTTGATGTATGTTTTGGTGATAAACTTGCGGGTTCAATGAACTTATGCATAGGGGTTGGCACACCTTTTCGTCTTGACTGTCCGGTAGAAACTTTGGGGCACTCTTTGAAGTACTTTGTGTTGGTTGAATAGATGAATTTGAGATTGTGTGATGCATATCGTATAATCATACCCACGGATACTTGAGGTGACATTGGAGTATCTAGGTGACAGTAGGGTTTTAGTTGATTTGTGTCTTAAGGTGTTATTCTAGTATGAACTCTATGATAAATCGAACAGAAAGATTAGCTTCGTGTTATTTTACTACGGAATCTTGAATAGATCGGTCAAAAAGGATAACTTTGAGGTGGTTTCGTACCCTACAATAATCTCTTCGTTTGTTCTCCGCCATTAGTGACTTTGGAGTGACTCTTTGTTGCATGTGGAGGGATAGTTATATGTAAGCCTGTGAATAGTTTCACATCCAGACCAAAGCCAGCCCAATCTATATGACTACACACACAGGATCGAAATCAACCCGATCCAAAAAAATCAGCTAGAACCCAAACCAAACCAAACTATAGGTTTTTCAACCCAATCCAATCCAAACCGTTTCTCAATTCGGGATTGAATCCACAAATTGAAACCATTCTAAACTGTGGTAGTACAGTTCGTATGCAATTTTGTACAGGCTAATCCCAAATTTCTGAAAAAGTGGGAAGAACATGGTACAGAGGGATGGAGGAGGACGAGGGTAGGATGGGGCATCCGAGGAACGGGGAGATGGTAGCAGCTATGATTCCGGTCGCCACACCGGCAGCGAGGCGGCGACAACTTCTATTCGGAGCGGCACACCGGCGGCAGCTAAAAGCATGCGTGCATGGCAATGGAGAAGTCTGAGAAGTCTGGAGACACTGCGGCAGTGGCAGATGGGTGGGGGAAGCGAACGGAACTAAAGCTGCCGCTGGCGGCCAACAATCCCTAACCCAAGCTGGAAGCCTCGAAGCAGGAAGTATTGGCTGGCGTCTCGTGTGACGGTGTGAGAAGGTTGTGTAGTAGACATAAGCATCCTCTGTGGCCTCCTGGGGAGAGTTGCACGACCTCTTCCTCGCCCACTATGCGGCACCGGCTCCCCCGGTCATTGTAGCTCTCCTAGGTGTCTCGCAGGCACCACCCTCCGACCGCCACATCAAGCAGTTCTACTGGTGAGTAGGCGCCACTCAGGCGGGCTCTGGGCCTCCCCCGGGTTGTGCGGCGCCCAAGGCCGACCTCACCTTCAGCCCCAAGGATCATCCTGCCGCCACGACGGGAGCAGGCGCGCTCCCAATGCTTTGCACCCCCACCGTCTGCCACGTGGAGATCACCAGAACCCTCATCGACGGCAGAGCCGGCCTCAACATGCTCTCCCCGGAGGCGTTCGGCCTGCTGCACGTGCCGTCTAGCCAGCTCCGCCCCTCCAAGCCTTTCTCTGGGGTCGGTAGCGGCTCCACCAAGCTCCTGGGGCAGATCCGTCTCCCTGTCACCTTCGGGACCCGCGATAACTACCGCACCGAGCTCATTGACTTCGACATCACGAAGATCGACCTGTCGTACAATGCTATTCTGGGCTACCCGGCCTTGGCCTAGTTTATGGCTGCGACCCACCCTGTGTACAACCTCATGAAGATGCCCGACAGCAATGGTGTCCTCACGGTGGCGGGGGACACCAAAGGCGCACTGCAGGCCCTCAAGCTCACCTTCAGGACAGCCGCGTCCGCGCTGCCCGACGAGAAGAGGGGTCAGGTGGCCCCGGAAGCAGCACCGGCCAAGAAGAAGCAGTTCTTCTCCCTAGAACGTGCCGAGACAAAGCAAGTGCTGGTCTGTGAGGATGGAGCGGCCAGCGCCACCTTCACCATAGGGGCTGGCCTCCCTCAGGATCAAGACGAGGCATTGATCAACTTTTTGCGAGCCAACAAGGATGTATTCTCTTGGGAACCCAAACACCTGGTTGGGGTCCCAAGGGGGATAATCGAGCACCATCTGGGGGTATGTCCAAACTTGCGGCCAGTGAAGTAGAAGGCTCACTGCCAGTCCACCGAGAAGCAGGCCTTCATCGTCCAGGAAACCCACAAGCTACAAGCCGCAGGGGTCATTAGAGAGGTACGATACCCAGAGTGGTTGGCAAACTCCGTCATCGTCCCCAAGAAAGGAGGGAAGGAGCGCATGTGTGTCGACTTCACCAACCTCAACAAGGCTTGCCCGCAAGATCCCTTCGCACTCCCTCGCATCGACCAGATCGTCGACTTCACCGCCGAAAGCGACCTGTTGTGCTTCCTGGATGCCTTCTCCAGCTACCACCAGATCAAGATGGCCGTGGAGGATGTGGAGAAGACGGCATTCCTCACCCCCTGCAGGGTGTACTGCTACACCTGCATGCCCTTCGGGCTACGTAATGCCGAGGCAACCTTCCAACGACTGATACATATCACCCTGGGTTCGCAGCTTGGGAGCAACGCAGAGGCCTATGTTGATGATATAGTGGTGAAGTCCCGGGAGGCCAGGACCCTGATAGAAGATCTGGAGGAGACGTTTGCCAGCCTGCGCAAGGTGAATCTTCGTCTTAACCCCGAGAAGTGTGTGTTCGGGTCCCTTCCGGCAAGCTGCTGGGCTTCTTGGTGTCGCACAGAGGGATTGAGGCCAACCCAGAGAAGGTCAAGGGGATAGAGGACATGAGCCCCCCACAGACCCTGAAGGAGATGCAGAAGCTGGCAGGCTGTGTAACCTCACTTGGGCGTTTCATTTCCAAGCCGGGGGAGCACGCCCTCCCATTTTTAAAGCTGACAAAGAGGAAAGAGCCATTCGAGTGGACCCAAGAGGCGGACGCAACTTTCCAGGACCTCAAGAGATATTTGACCAGCCCGCCAGTGATGGTGGCACCGTGCCCTCTTGAGCCTTTAGTGCTCTATCTGGCAGCCACCCCTCACTCAGCCAGTGCCGCCCTGGTGGCACTAAGGAAGGAACGCCCGATCAAGAAACCTCAGCAGGATGCACAACCAGCAAGCAAGGCACAACACCCTCAGGACGATGCGTCTGGGGCCTCGACCGACCCGGTGGTCGACATTCCTCTTGAGGCTACGATTGATCACGCGGCTATCAAGGCTCCCGAGGATGGGCCTCATGAAGCCATGGAGGACCCGTGCCCTCGCGAAGAACAAGACTCTGCTGATGCCTCCCCCCTCGTCGAGCACCCTATCTACTTCGTCAGCACGGTATTGAGGGAGGCCCGGGTGCGCTACCCCATGCCTCAGAAGCTCCTGCTCATGCTCCTGGTCACCTCCAGGAAACTGCGCCACTACTTTCAAGGCCACCCCATCAAGGTTGTTTTAGCATACCCGCTAGAGAGGGTGCTCTTGAGCCCGAACGTAGCCAAGTGAGTTGCCGAATGGAACATCGAGCTTCAAGCATTCAATCTCGAGTTCAAAACCACCAGGGTCATCAAGGGTGTGGCCCTCGCGGACTTCGTGGCTGAGTGGACTGTCGCTCCTGACCATGGAGTAGGCGAGGACTGCTCCCTCGTGCCAGGAGATGAGGAGCCGGACAGATGGATCATGTACTTCGATGGGGCGTTTGCGCAACAAGGCGCAGGAGCGGGGGCCGTGCTCATCTCACCCACCGAGGACAAGCTCTGTTACACGGTGAAACTCTGCTTTCAGCAGGGCGAGAAGGTCTCCAACAACATCACAAAATTCGAAGGTTTGCTCTCCGGACTGAGGGCTGCAGCCACGCTAGGAGTGAAGCGCCTCACCATCAAGGGCGACTCTCATCTTCTTGTCAACTTCTCCAACAAGGAGTACACGCCTAAGGGCGAGCACATGGAGGCATACCTATAGGAGGTGTGCAAGATGGTGAAGCGGTTCATGGGCGTGGAGCTGTAGCACATGCCGCGCGGAACGAACAAGGAAGCAGACGACATCTCCAAGAGTGTCTCTCGCAGGCTCCCTCAGGAGCCGGGAGTGTTCGAGGAGCAGCTCTTCAGGCCATCTGCGACCCCCCACGCCAGGAATCCAGCACCGCCTCAGGAGGTCTTGCCACAGGCACCCGAGACAGGCGCCCCAGCCTATGGTCACCCCTCGGGAGCCCGCCTGCCGCTTGCGCTCGAGCCTCAGGAGGGGTGCTGGACCGAAGAGTTCAAGGCGTACTTGCTTCAAGGGACCCTGCCCGAGAAGGAGGAGGACGCCGAGCGCGTGGCCCGTCAAGCCACCGCGTACTGCATCAAGGATGGTGAGTTATATCGCAAGAGGCCCAATGACGTTTTGTTGCGGTGCATCTCCAGGGAACAGGGGCTTGAACTGCTAGCGGACATACACGTCGGGGACTGCAGGCATCATTCCTCGTCACGCACTCTAGTGGGCAAGGCGTTCCGCAGCGGCTTCTACTGGCCCATCGCGCTCAACGACGCCGTAGAGTTGGTGCAGTCTTGTGAAGCATGCCAGTTCCACGCCAAGCAGATCCACCAGCCCGCACAGGGCCTCCAGACAATCCCGCTCACATTGCTGTTCATGGTCTGGGGGCTGGATATCTTGGGGCCGTTTCCTTGAGCACTAGGGGGATACCGATACCTCTACGTCGCCATCGACAAGTTCACCAAGTGGGCAGAGGTAGAAGCCATGCACACTATTCCAGCTGGATCGGCCGTCAAGTTCATCAAGGGAATCGTGAGCCAGTTTCGGGCCCCCAACCGTATCATCACCGACAACGGCTCGCAGTTCACCAGCAACCTTTTCAAAACATGCTATGCTAACCTTGGAACGCAGATATGCTACGCCTCAGTGGCACACCCACGGAGCAACGGCCAAGCCGAGAGGGCCAACACGGAAGTCCTGAGAGGCCTCAAGACCAAGACCTTCAAGAAGAAGCTCGAGGCCTGCGGCAGGGGCTGGCTCGATGAGCTGTGGTCCGTGCTGTGGTCCATTCGCATCATAGTGACCAAGCCAACGGGAGAGACGCCATTGTTCCTCGTCTATGGAGCAGAAGCGGTTCTCCCTCATGAGGTCAAGCATCGCTCCACGCGGGTCCTGCCATTCGACGAGGCGTGACAGGACGCCGCGCGGGGGATGGATCTTGTGCTGTGGGAGGAATGCCGCCGTCAAGCCTCGCTCTGGGCGGCAAGGTACCAGCAGGGCTGCTGCGGTACCACTGCCGCAGCGTCCGCTCCAGGATGTTAGAGGTGGGCGACCTCGTCCTGAGGCAGGTGCTCTCCAGGGAGGGGCTGCACAAGCTCTCTCCCTTGTGGTAGGGCCCGTTTAGGATTGCCTGTGTCTCCAGGCCTGGCGCCGCGCGCTGATACGTCTCCAACGTATCTACTTTTCCAAACACTTTTGCCCTTATTTTGGACTCTAACTTGCATGATTTGAATGAAACTAACCCGGACTAACGCTGTTTTCAGCAGAACTGCCATGATGTTGTTTTATGTGTAGAAAAGAAAAGTTCTCGGAATGTCCTGAAAATCCAGGAGGCACTTTTTGGAATTAATAAGAATTTCTGGGCAAAAGAAATACACTAGGGGGCCCAGTGCCTGTCCATGAGACAGGGGGCGCGCCCTCCCCCAGTAGGGCACGCCCACCTATCTCGTGGGCCCCCTGGACCTCCACCGACCTCAACTCCAACTCCATATATTCACGTTCGGGGAGAAAAAATCAAAGAAAAAGTTTCATTGCGTTTTATGACATGGAGCCGCCGCTAAGCCCTAATCTCTCTCTGGAGGGCTGATCTAGAGTACGTTAAGAGGGGGATTCATCACCGTCGTCATCATCAACCATCCTCCATCACCAATTTCATGATGCTCACCGCCGTGCGTGAGTAATTCCATCATAGGCTTGCTGGACGGTGATGGGTTGGATGAGATTTATCATGTAATCGAGTTAGTTTTGTTAGGGTTTGATCCCTAGTATCCACTATGTTCTGAGATTGATGTTGCTATGACTTTGCTATGCTTAATGCTTGTCACTAGGGCCCGAGTGCCATGATTTTAGATCTGAACCTATTATTTTTTCATGAATATATGTGTGTTCTTGATCCTATCTTGCAAGTCTATAGTCACCTATTATGTGTTATGATCCGACAACCCCGAAGTGACAATAATCGGGATACTTCTCGGCGATGACCGTAGTTTGAGGAGTTCATGTATTCACTATGTGCTAATGTTTTGTTCCGGTTCTCTATTAAAAGGAGGCCTTAATATCCCTTAGTTTCCGCTAGGACCCCGCTGCCACGGGAGGGTAGGACAAAAGATGTCATGCAAGTTCTTTTCCATAAGCATGTATGACTATTTACAGAATACATGCCTACATTACATTGATAAATTGGAGCTAGTTCTGTGTCACCCTATGTTATAACTATTACATGAGGAATCGCATCCGGCATAATTATCCATCACTGATCCATTGCCTATGAGCTTTTCATATATTGTTCTTCGCTTATTTACTTTTCCGTTGCTACAGTTACAACTAATACAAAAACCCAAAAACTATTATCTTTACTTTTGCCAATGTTACCTTTATTATCATACCACTTTTGCTACTAAATACTTTGCTGCAGATACTAAGTTATCCAGGTGTGGTTGAATTGACAACTCAACTGCTAATACTCAAGAATATTCTTTGGCTCCCCTTGTGTTGAATCAATAAATTTGGGTTGAATACTTTACGCTCGAAAGCTATTGTGGTCCCCTACACTTGTGGGTTATCAAGACTAATTTCTGGCGCCGTTGCCGGGGAGCATAGCTCTATTCTCCAAACTACTATTTTGCCCTCAAATACGAGGGGAGGTAAGGAACTGCCATCTAGCTCTGCACTAGATTCTCCTTCCGTTATTAGTAAGCTTGCGACACCTAAACCTGCTACTGCTATGAATTCTGATATGTCGCATGTTATTGATGATGCCACTTCTGCTATGCATGATGAAACTACTTCTTTGCGTGATACTACTTTGCCATTAGGTGAATTTCTTGATGAACAAATTGCTAGAGTTAGGGGGAATGAAATTATTGAAGATGCTATTATTGATGATAGTGATGATGAAGGTTCTCCCAATGATTATGTATTGCCTGTTGTTCCTAAGGGTTATGTTATGAATGAAGAAGCTGCTAGGGAAATCTTTGGTTGCAATGATAGATATGATCTTAAGAAATTATTAGCTAAATGGAAGCAACAGTCTCTTAATGCTAGAATGAAACCTGACCCTGCTTTTGCTACTTCACCTATCTGTGTTACTGATAAGGATTATGAATTCTCTGTTGATCCTGAGGTTATTACTTTAGTTGAATCTGATCCTTTTTATGGTCTTGAATCTGAAACTGTTGTGGCACATCTTACCAAGTTGAATGATATAGCTACCCTATTTACTAATGATGAGAAGTCTCGCTATTTTTATATCCTTAAGATATTTCTGTTCTCATTAAAGGGTGATGATAAGACTTGGTAGAATTCTCTTGCTCCTGGATGTGTGCGTAGTCCCCAGGATATGATTTATTACTTCTCTACTAAATATTTCCCTGCTCATAAGAAACAAGATGCCTTGCGGGAAATATATAATTTTGTGCAAATCAAAGAAGAGAGTCTCCCACAAGCTTGGGGGAGGCTTCTTCAGTTACTTAATGTTTTGCCTGATCATCCTCTTAAGAAAAATGAAATACTTGATATTTTTTATAATGGACTAACCGATGCTTTCAAGGACTAATTGGATAGTTGTGCTGGTTGTGTTTTCAGGAAAAGAACAGTCGACGAAGCTGACATATTATTGAATAATATGTTGACTAATGAAAATAATTGGACTCTTCCTGAGCCAATTCCTGAGGCAATTCCTGAACCAATTAACCCAACTCCTGAGCCTATTCCTAAACCCACTCCGAAGAAGAGAGGTGTTTTATTTCTCAGTCCTGAAGATATGCAAGAGGCAAAGAAATCAATGAAAGAAAAAATTATCAAAGCTGAAGATGTTAAGAATTTACCACCTATTGAAGAAATACATGGTCTTAATATACCGCCTGTTGAAGAACCACATTGTCTTGATAACCCGACACAGGTAGTAAAGGTAAATTCTCTCTATAGATATGATAAAGTTGAAATCCCCTCTACTAAATTCCATAGCCCATGCTTAGATGAATTTGATGACTTTATGACTAGACAAGAAAGTTTTAATTCTTATGTCGATAGAGAGTTAAAGAATAATGCTTTCAAGATAGGACGCGTGCGCGATAATCTGGCTAGAGTTAAAGGTGAACTTCACCTCGTTAGCAAATATGCTTCTATGGTTGCTACCCAAGCTGAGCAAGTACTTAAAGTTCAAAATGATTTGCTTGATGAATTAAATAATAAGAATGACTTTGCTGTTAGAGTGGCTACTAGAACTGGTAGAATGACTCAGGGACCTTTGTATCCTGAAGGCCACCCTAAGAGAATTGAGCAAGATTCTCACAGAAATAATTTAGAGGCACCTAGTTCTTCTAAAAAGAAGAAAAATAAAAACGATAGAACTTTGCATGCTTCTAGTGAACCTACTGTAGACACACCTGAGAATCCAAATGATATTTCTATTTCTGGTGCTGAAACTCAATCAGGTGATGAACATGAACCTAGTGATAATGTTAATGATAATGTTCATGTTGATGCCCAACCTAGCAAAAACAATGATGTAGAGATTGAACCTGCTGTTGATCTTGATAACCCACAATCAAAGAATCAACGTTATGATAAGAGAGATTTTGTTGCTAGGAAGCACGGTAGAGAAAGAGAACCATGGGTTCAGAAAACCATGACCTTTCCTCCTAAACCATCCAAGACAAAGGATGATGAGGATTTTGAGCGCTTTGCTGAAATGATTAGACCTATCTTCTTACGTATGCGCTTAACTGATATGCTGAAAGTAAATCCTTATGCTAAGTATATGAAGGATATCATTACAAATAAAAGAAATATACCGAAAGCTGAAATTTCCACCATGCTTGCTAATTACACTTTTAAGGGTGGAATACCAAAGAAACTTGGAGATCCGGGTGTACCAACTATACTATGCTCCATTAAAAGAAATTATGTTAGAACTGCTTTATGTGATCTTGGAGCCAGTGTTAGTGTTATGCCTCTCTCTTTATATCGTAGACTTGAATTGAATAAGTTGACACCTACTGAAATATCTTTGAAATGGCTGATAAATCAACTGCTATACCTGTCGGTATTTGTGAGGATGTGCCTGTTGTGGTTGCAAATGTCACTATCTTAATAGACTTTGTTATTCTTGATATTCCCGAGGACGATAGTATGTCTATTATCCTTGGTAGACCTTTTCTTAATACTGCAGGGGCTGTTATTGATTGAAACAAAGGCAATGTCACTTTTCATGTTAATGGTAATGAGCATACGGTACACTTTTCGAGGAAACAATCTCAAGTTCATATCATCAATTCTCTTGGAAAAGTTCCAACTATTATTGTTGGAGGTTTTGAATTTCCTCTCCCTATTGTCAAGAAAAAAAATATGATATTCCTATTGTCGGGGATTTTCATATCCCCGTTGAGGTAACTTAGTGTTATTCGAAATTTCCCCGGTTCCGTGTTATTCAGAATGAGTTTGTTAACAAGACTTGATCAACCTTGTTAGTGGATTCATTTTGATGATCACGAGATGGATGAAACTAGAAGGCACAACCTTCTGTACCCACTTTTTACTTTCTGTTATTTAGAATAAATAAAGCAAAAAATAGTATTATCTGTCTGGTTTCTGAATTATCCGTGCATTAAAAAATATCCCGAAAATAAAAGTACTCCAAATGCCCTGCAAATTTAGTATGATTTTTTATGGAATATTTGAGGATTTTAGGCACTGAAAACACTGCAGGAGGGGCAAGCACCAGGCCACGAGAGTGGAAGGCGCGCCCACCCCACCTGGGCACGCCGCCCTATCTCGTGGGCCCTTGGTGGCCCCCCTCCACTTATGCCAGCACCCACACACTTCATCTTCTACCCAAAAAAATCCCCATCCAGCTCAAGCACGAGTTCTAGCTCGTTTGCTGTGATTTTCGGTCTCCTTGCTCAAAGCTCCATTCACAAAACTGCTTTGGGAGATTGTTGCTTGGTATGTGACTCCTCCATTGGTCCAATTAGTTTTTGTTCTAGTGCTTTATTCATTGCAATTTTTTGCTGCATAGGTGACCATGTTCTTGAGCTTGCATGTTAAATTTTTGAGGTCCCAAGCAATTCTAATGCATGATATAGGCTCTAAGCACTTGTAGGAGTAGTTGCTATCAATCTTGTTTAGTTTTATTCACTTTTATTTTGAAGTCACTAAAATTTCAGAAATTTTCAGAAAAAGAATTATGCTTAGAAAATTGTACCAAGGTGGTTCCTCGGCAAGGAAAGGGCCAAGGATTGCTATACGTGAGCAAGATGTTGAATTGCCGAGGGACGCAGATGTACGAGCTTGTGAGTGGCCATCCGATAATTTTATGGTCGAAGCAGGCTTCAAGGAGGAATTTGACGCGTATGTGCGTAATGTCGAGCTGGAGGACTTCTTACAAGATAAGTGTCCTCAGTACTATCAATTGACTGATTCCTTTGTGCGGAGGTTCCAATATAACTGTGCGCGTAATTCTCCTAGTGTCATGTTTGATATTTATGATGCATCTTATACCATGGATTTAGAGGATTTCACAACTCTTGCAAACTCCCGTAGTGGGGTAATATTAATGATCCTCGCAAATCTGAATTTAGAGATTTTCTTGCTAGTATTACTGTGGAAGAATCTAGGGACATAGCACAAGCTACCATAGGGAGCATTCATTTTCCTGATATACATTATTTTGCTCTCTTTATTGGTAGATGCATTAATGGTAAGGATGAAGCATGTCACATGTGTGTTCCTGATCTGTGTGTCCTCAAGAGTGCTGTGTCAGGTTATAAAGGTTATAACTTGGGGGCAATAGTTGCATTGCAAATTTGGAGGAATTTATGCAATTCGTGTGGCTAATTATCTTAATATAGCCCCACAAGAGGGAGATATGATAATACCTCCTGTTTATTTGGATAAATAAGCTCTGTTCAATCATCAATTTCTTGCGAGGAATGAACAATTCCTCCATTATCGACTAATCTATGACAGATGCAACGTCGTCCCTGTTACTCTTCCTGCTCCCTACCTTTTTGATTATCAGGCAAAAGGAAGATACGTTGTCACCAGGGAGGAAGCAGCTGAACACGAGAGGGGAGCGGAGGCAGCTCGCCAACACGCTGCAGCTCAGGAGGCGGTTTCCGCTGCATCTCAGTACGATCCCAGTTTCACTTATGGATATCAGCCAGGTGGTCCTTGGTACTAGACCAACTTAGGCCAAAAGCCTAAGCTTGGGAGAGTATGTATTTGTCAACAACTTTACATTCATGTTCACACACTAGTCGTCGGTGCTCATACTCTTTCATTGTATTATCCATGCTAGTTTAAATTTCTTTTTCTAGTTTTCTTCTTGTGTGTTTGATAAACTTTAAGAAAAAACCAAAAAAATAGTTAGTTTAATTTTCATGCTTGTAGTAGAATTAAAATGAAAACCCAAAAAGATTTCTAGTTCTCCTTCTTACTTGTTGGGAGCTTTCCCGTGTAAATAGTTTTATTTTCTTTCCTTTAGGGGTCGAGAAGACCATATTAAAATGCTTAGTGGCTCTTATTTGCATGATTGTTTATTTAACTTAGAGCCCATATTATCTTGTCTTCTCTCTTGAGTTGAATGCTTGCAGATTCCAGCTTAGTCCAATGCACGTGCATTCTTATTATTATACACATCGTTCGGTCGTGCAAGTGAAAGGCAATAATGACGATATATGATGAACTTATTAGGATGAGAAAAGCTGGTATGAACTCGACCTCTCTTGTTTTTGTACATATGATGAGTTCATCGTTTCTGAGTCAGCCTATTATGAAGTAAACATATTTGCAATGACGTTTAGAGATTATAGTTGCTTGTGCCATGGTTGATTAGCTATGAGTTATAATGGTTTACCTTGCGTGCCAATATGCTATTAGAATGATTATGATGTGGTATGATGGGATGGTATCCTCCTTTGAATGAATTGAGTGACTCGACTTGGCACATGTTCACGCATGTAGTTGAAACAAATCAACATAGCCTTCACGATATTTATGTTCATTGTGGATTATATCCTACTCATGCTTGTACTCGGTGTAAATGAATTTTAATGCATGTTTACGACTGTTGTCGCTCTCTCAGTTGGTCGCCTGCCAGTCTTTTGCCAGCCTTCACCTGTATTAAGCGGGAATACTGCTTGTGCATCCAAACTCCTTAAACCCCAAAGTTTTTCCATATGAGTCCACTATACCTTCCTATATGCGGTATTTACCTGTTGTTCCAAGTAAATTTGTATGTGCCAAACTCCAAACCTTCAAATGAAATTCTGTTTTGTATGCTCGAGCAGCTCATGTTACAACTAGGGCTGCCTATATCTTCCATGGTAGGTGGGTTATTCTCAAGATGAGTGGACTCCGCTCCTCATTCACGAGAAAGGGACGGTAACCGGGATGCCCAGTCCCATGATCCAAAAAGAGCAAAGCAAATCAAAATAATTAAACAAAACTCCCCCAGGGCTGTTGTTAGTTGGATGCACTCATTGTTTCGATCAAGCCATGGATTGATGCTTGTTGGTGGTTGGGGGAGTATAAACCTTTACCATTCTGTTTGGGAACTGCCTATAATGCATGTAGTATGGAAGATACAACCATCTCATAGTTGTTGCGTTGACAGCAAAAGTATGCCACTCAAAATGTTATTCTATCTCTATTTTAAAATCGAGCTCTGACACCTCTACAAATCCCTGCTTCCCTCCGCGAAGGGCCTATTTATTTACTTTTATGTTGAGTCATCACCCTTCTTATTAAAAGCACCCGCTGGAGCGCACACTGTCATTTGCATTCATTACTATTGGTTTATATTGGGTATGACTTGACTGGATCTCTTTTACCATGAATTACAATGTTTAGTCAGTCCTTGATCTTTAAAGGTGCTCTGCATTTATGTTTTGCGGTCTCAGAAAGGGCTAGCGAGATACCATTTTGTTATATCATGTTATGATTGTTTTGAGAAAGTGTTGTCATCCGAGTTTTATTATTATGGCTCGCTAGCTGATTATGCTATTGATATGAGTAATTGTGAGACCTAAGTGTTATTGTGACTATGGTTAGTTCATAATATTTGCTGAAACTTGAATGCTAGCTTTTCATGTTTACAACAACAAGAGCAAACATAGTTTGTAAAAGTTTTCTTATCACTTTCAGTTTATCAACTGAATTGCTTGAGGACAAGCAAAGGTTTAAGCTTGGGGGAGTTGATACGTCTCCAACGTATCTACTTTTCGAAACACTTTTGCCCTTGTTTTGGACTCTAACTTGCATGATTTGAATGAAACTAACCCGGACTGACGTTGTTTTCAGCAGAACTGCCATGATGTTGTTTTATGTGTAGAAAAGAAAATTTATCGGAATGTCCTGAAAATCCACGGAGGCACTTTTTGGAATTAATAAGATTTTCTGGGCGAAAGAAATACACCAGGGGGCCCAGGGCCTATCCACGAGACAGGGGTGCGCGCCCCCTATCTCGTGGGCCCCCTGGACCTCCACGGACCTCAACTCCAACTCCATATATTCATGTTCGGGGAGAAAAAAACAAGAGAAAAAGTTTCATCGCGTTTTACGACATGGAGCCGCCGCCAAGCCCTAATCTCTTTCGGGAGGGCTGATCTGGAGTCCGTTCGGGGCTCCGGAGAGGGGGATTTGTTGTCGTCGTCATCATCAACCATCCTCCATCACCAATTTCATGATGCTCACCGCCGTGCGTGAGTAATTCCATCGTAGGCTTGCTGGACGGTGATGGGTTGGATAATATTTACCATGTAATCAAGTTAGTTTTGTTAGGGTTTGTCACGCCCAATATGCGACCCTATCCAAAAGGAACTCGAAGGTCCCACCAAGGATAGACCCGCATATTGAAACACTTTTGCAAGGTGGATATCATTACATCAACATTACATAATAGATGGGGATACATACAAGAGGCATAGAATGCCACACAAATACAACATCATCATACATAAGAGCATCATCCGACTACGGATGAAACACAAACAGAAACTCAAACGACATCCACCCTACTAGCCCAGGCTGCCGACCTAGAACCTATCCCCTGATCGAAGAAGCAGAAGAAGAACTCCAAGACAAGCAAACATCGCTCTCGCGTCATGATCATCACATAACCTGTACCTGCATATGTGGTTGGTAGTAATCTGTGAGCCACGAGGACTCAGCAATCCCATTACCATGGGTATCAAGACTAGCAAAGCTTAATAGGAAAGGAAGGGGTAAAGTGGTGAGGCTGCAGCAGCAACTAAGCATATATGGTGGCTAACACACGCAAATAAGGGCGAGAAGAGAGCAAATGGAACGGTCGTGAAGCTAGCAATGATCAAGAAGTGATCCTGAACTCCTACTTATGTCAAACATAACCCAAAACCGTGTTCACTTCCCGGACTACACTGAGAAGAGACCATCACGGCTACACACACAGTTGATGCGTTTAATTCGGATCTGGTGTCAAGTTATCTACAACCGGACATTAACAAATTCCCATCTGCCACATAACCGCGGGCACGGCTCTCGAAAGTTTATACCCTGCAGGGGTGTCCCAACTTAGCCCATGATAAGCTATCGCGATCAACGAAGGATATACCTTCTCCAAGGAAGACCCGATCAGACTCGGAATCCCGGTTTACAAGACATTTCAACAATGGTAAAACAAGACCAGCAAAGCCTCCCGCTGTGCCGACAAATCCCGATAGGAGATGCACATATCTCGTTCTTGGGGCACACCGGATGAGCCAGACGTCGGGTTGGCATAGACCCTGATTGCCCAGGGGGCGCCGGACATC